>NC_091763.1:21823965-22177787 GCF_029378745.1 Bos indicus | reverse complement strand
GCACTCTCGGCCACTGCCTCTGACCTCGGACGTGGGGTAACTCCTTTTGGCCGCCGCCCTTCTGGCATGGGGTCCTCCTGGCTTCTGCCCCTGACCTCAGACGTGGGGTAGCTCCTCACGGCCATGCTTAGTGCACTGGTCGCAGCTGCCTGCGCTTAGTGCGCCAGTCGCAGATGGAGAAGCTCTATACAGTCAGGAAAAACAAGACCAGGAGCTGACTGTGGCTCAGATCATGAACACCTTATTGCCAAATTCAGACTTAAATTGAAGAAAGTGGGGAAAACCATTAGACCATTCAGGTATGACCTAAATCAAATCCCTTATGATTATACAGTGGAAGTGAGAAACAGATTTAAGGGCCTAGATCTGATAGATAGAGTGCCTGATGAACTACGGTGTGAGGTTCGTGACATTGTACAGGAGACAGGGATCAAGACCATCCCCATGGAAAAGAAATGTAAAAAAGCAAATAGCTGTCTGGGGAGGCCTTACAAACAGCTGTGAAAAGAAGAGAAGTGAAAAGCAAAGGAGAAAAGGAAAGATACAAACATCTGAATGCAGAGTTCCAAAGAATAGCAAGAAGAGATAAGAAAGCCTTCTTCAGCGATCAATGCAAAGAAATAGAGGAAAACAACAGAATGGGAGAGACTAGAGATCTCGTCAAGAAAATTAGAGATACCAAGGGAACATTTCATGCAAAGATGGGCTCGATAAAGGACAGAAATGGTATGGACCTAACAGAAGCAGAAGATATTAAGAAGAGATGGCAAGAATACACAGAAGAACTATACAAAAAACGTCTTCACGACCCAGATAATCATGATGGTGTGATCACTGACCTAGAGCCAGACATCCTGGAATGTGAAGTCAAGTGGGCCTTAGAAAGCATCACTATGAACAAAGCTAGTGGAGGTGATGGAATCCCAGTAGAGCTATTTCAATCTTGAAAGATGATGCTGTGAAAGTGTTGCACTCAATATGCCAGCAAATTTGGAAAACTCAGCAGTGGCCACAGGACTGGAAAAGGTCAGTTTTCATTCCAATCCCAAAGAAAGGCAATGCCAAAGAATGCTCAGACTACCGCACAATAGCATTCATCTCACATGCTATTAAAGTAATGCTCAAAATTCTCCAAGCCAGGCTTCAGCAATACGTGAACCATGAAATTCCTGATGTTCAAGCTGGTTTTAGAAAAGGCAGAGGAACCAGAGATCAAATTGCCAACATCCGCTGGATCACGGAAAAAGCAAGAGAGTTCCAGAAAAACATCTATTTCTGCTTTATTGACTATGCCAAAGCCTTTGACTGTGTGGATCACAATCAACTGTGGAAAATTCTGAAAGAGATGGGAATACCAGACCACCTGATCTGCCTCTTGAGAAATCTGTATGCAGGTCAGAAAGCAACAGTTAGAACTGGACATGGAACAACAGACTGGTTCCAAATAGGAAAAGAAATACGTCAAGGCTGTATATTGTCACCCTGCTTATTTAACTTATATGTAGAGTACATCATGAGAAATGCTGGACTGGAAGAAACACAAGCTGAATCAAGATTTCCAGGAGAAATATCAATAACCTCAGATATGCAGATGGCATCACCCTTATGGCAGAAAGTGAAGAGGAACTCAAAAGCCTCTTGATGAAAGTGAAAGTGGAGAGTGAAATAGTTAGCTTAAAGCTCAACATTCAGAAAACTAAGATCATAGCATCTGGTCCCATCACTTCATGGGAAATAGATGGGGAAACAGTGGAAACAGTGTCAGACTTTATTTTTTTGGGCTCCAAAATCACTGCAGATGGTGACTGCAGCCATGAAATTAAAAGACGCTTACTCCTTGGAAGGAAAGTTATGACCAACCTAGATAGCATATTCAAAAGCAGAGACATTACTTTGCCAAGAAAGGTTCCTCTAGTCAAGGCTATGGTGTTTCCAGTGGTCATATATGGATGTGAGAGCTGGACTGTGAAGAAGGCTAAACGCTGAAGAATTGATGCTTTTGAATTGTGGTGCTGGAGAAGACTCTTGAGAGTCGCTTGGACTGCAAGGAGATCCAACCAGTCCATTCTGAAGGAGATCAGCCCTGGGATTTCTTTGGAAGGAATGATGCAAAAGCTGAAACTCCAGTACTTTGGCCACCTCATGTGAAAAGTTGACTCATTGGAAAAGACTCTGATGCTGGGAGGGATTGGGGGCAGGAGGAGAAGGGGACGACAGAGGATGAGCTGGCTGGATGGCATCACTGACGCTATGGACGTGAGTCTGTGTAAACTCCGGGAGTTGGTGATAGACAGGGGGGCCTGGAGTGTTGCGATACATGGGGTCGCAAAGAGTTGGACACGACTGAGCAACTAAACTGAACTGAATGGAAATTTACAGATTCATGTGGAACAAACAAGTTACAAGGTAAAGTTAATAGAATACATTCCTGGATAGGGATACCCAGAATGGTAAGAATTTTACTTAAGTATATTTTATTTTATAAATACAGTATAGAAACAATACAGTATAAGTGAGTATTTTTGACACCACCTTACAGTCTGGGTAAATTCATTTAAAAGTTAAAATATATACTGAACACCAACATATTTTTGAAAAGATTAATGTATAAATTAATTTTTTAGCCTTATTAAACTTCACTAGATATAAAAACATTCTAAACATGTAGTAATTAAAGCAGTATGCTTTGGAAAATAAAGAAGCAAAAGATCAATAACCAAAAAATTCATGATCCGGAAATATTCTCTTATAGGTAGGATTTCATTTATGCTGATGGTGCTATTTTAAGTCAGGGTAGATAGGATGGGGTATTCAGTTAATGCCTTGAGGATGACTAGAAATTTTATTACCGAGCACAGGATAAAGTAGGCAACACTGTGGTAGAAAATTAACCCAAATATCTTATAGATTGTAATAAACTCTGTTGAGACTGAGCATAGATCTGCTTTACTAATGATGCCCTCGTTCCCCAGCTGTTGTTAGTATTGGTTTCTAACAGCTCTCTACTGAAGATGAAGTGCACCTTGAGTGGTAAAACCCTTTGGTGTCATTATGGATCAGCTAACTGCACTTTGCTCTGTTTTACCTTTTTCTCTTGCACTTCTCTTTCTTCATGCCCTTTCAGGGTTTATACCAGAGCATTCACTTAATAATCACTTGTAAAAGAATCCCCAGTATAGGCTCTGATTCTCAAGAACCTGACCTACCTAAGATGACCTAATAAAGCAAAAGATTATTTCTCATTTACATAAAGTACCATGTTATTTGTTAGAGGTTCGGTTCCACTTGTTGCCTCTGGGATTCAGGCTTCCACCAACTTGGATGATACTATTAAATATCTCAGCATATGACTTAAAAGTTCCTGTATAGAGGAAAATAAAATACACAAGGGAATTATACCTGGTCTTCAGTAATGGGGCCAGAAATGACACATGTCACTTCTGATCATAGTCTCTTAGTGAAAACTAAATTTGTGGAGAATGGAAAGTATAGGAGAGCACAGGAAATAGTTAATGACTATAGATTAGAAAATTGGATTTCATGAAACTGTTTATATAAAATATAATCAGAAATGAAAAGTTATCCTATGTTCATGGATTGGAATAATTAAGATTGTTACAATATCCATACTGTTTAAAGCTATAATATTTACAGACTCAAAGCAATCCCTATCAAGATTCAAATGGCACTTTTTACAGAAACATGAAAAACAATGCTCAAATTTATATGTAATGACCAAAGAAACTGAATAGGCAAATCAATATTGAGAAAGAACTATAAAGCTGAAGAAATCACACTTCATGATTTCAAGCTGTAGTATAAAGCTATAGCAATCAGATAGTATGGTGTTTGTTCCTAATATTCCCGCACTGCTTTTTTTTTTAATTTAATTTTATTTTTAAACTTTACAATATTATATTGGTTTTGCCATATATCAACATGAATCCGCCACAGGTATACACATGTTCCCCATCCTGAACCCTCCTCCCTCCTCCCTCCCTGCACTGCTTTTAACTTCTCACTGTTGAGAATGATATTAGCTATGGGGTTTGTCATATATGACCTTCATTATAAGGTAAGTTCCCACGATTCCCACCTTCTGAAGAGTTCATAAAGTGAACTCTTTATCATAAATTGGAGTTGAATTTTGTCAAAAGCTTTTTTCTGTATCTTTTTTGAGATGATCATATGATTTTTATTCTTCAATTTATTACTGTGGTGTATCATACTGATTCACTTGTAGATACTGAACTATTCTTCAATCACTGGGATAAATCTACATTGTCATAGTGTATGATCTTTTTAATATATTATTGAATTTGGTTTGCTAATATTTTGTTGAAGGTTTTTGCATCTATGTTTATCATTGATATTGGCTTATAATTTCCCCCTTTTTTGGTAATATTTTTGTCTGGTTTTGGTATCAGAGTGCCCAATCTCACCAATTTTATTCAAAATGGTATTACAAGCCTAGTCACAGCAGTCAGATAAGAAAAGGAATAAAAGGAATCAGAATGGGAAAAGAAGTAAAAGTGTCACTGTTTGCAGATGCTGTGATACTATACACCAAAAATCCTAAAGATAGCACCAGAAGCCTACTAGAGTACTTAATGAATTCAGTGATATTGCAGAATACAAAAATAACATTCAGAAGTATGTTACATTTCTATACACTAAAAATGAACTATCAGAAAGAGAAATCAATATGGAAAGATATCTCACATTTTCAGATTAAAAAGGCAATATTGTTAAAATGGCCATATTACCCGAGACGATCTACATTTTAATGTTATCCCTATCAAATTATACATATTTTTCATAGAACTAGTAGAAATAATCCTAAAATTTATATCAAATGACAAAAGACTCAGAATTGCCAAAGCAATTTGAAGGGAAAAGAACAAAGCATAACCCTGTCAGACTTAAGACGACACTACAAAACTAAAGACTTCAAAACAGTATGGTACTGGCACAAAAACAGATTTATAAATCAATGAACAGGATAGAGTGCTCAGAAATAAATCCACATATCTGTAGTCAATTAATCTTCAGCAAAAGAGGGAAGAATATACAATGGAGTCAGTCTCTTCAGCAAATGGTGGTGAGAAAGCAGAACAGTAACATGTAAATCAAAAGAGTTAGAACACTCCCTCATACCATAGACAAAACTAAACTCAAAATAGCTTAAAGACTTAAATATAAGACATGACACCATAAAATTCCTAGATGGGAACATAGGCAAAACACTTTCTGACATAAATCATAGCAATATTTAGTCTCCCAAGGCAAAAGAAAAGCAAAAATGAACAAATAGGACCTACTCACACTTATCAGGGATATGCAAATCAAAACCACAAGGAAATATTGCACTTGACAGAACAACTAGTATCCAAAATATCACCAGTAACAAGTGTTGACAAGAATGTGGAGAGATGGGAACCCTGTGCATTGCTGGTGGGAATGGAAATTGGTGCAACCAATACGGAAAATAGTATTGAGATTCCTAAAAAATAAAAATAGAGCTACCATATGATACATCAATGCTACTCCTAGGTATTTTTCTGGGGAGTGTGGCGGGAAACTGATTGGAAAGATATATGCACTCCCGGATGCTGCAAGTGGTAAAAGAAACATGCTTGCCAATACAAGAGCTGTAAGAGACATGGGTTCTATCCCTGGGTCGGGAAGATTCCCTGGAGGAGGACATGCAACCCACTCCTGAATTCTTGCCTGGAAAATCCACATGGGCAGAGGAGCCTGGGGGGCTACAGTTCATAGGGTCACACAAAGTCAGACATGATTGAAGTGACTTAGCATTCACGTATGCACATGTTCATTTTGGGCATGGGTGACTTAGTGGTAAAGAATCAGCCTGCCAATGCAGAAGAAGTGGGCTCAGTCCCTGGGTCAGGAAGATCCACTGGAGAAGGAAGTGGCAACCCTTTCCAGTTTTCTTGCTTGGAAAATCCCATGGACAGGGGAGCCTTTCGGGCTACAGTCCATGGGGTCAAAAGAGTCAGATATAATTTAGTGACCAAGCAACAACAAAGTGTTGATTTTAGCATTATTTGTAATAACCAAAATATAGAAACATTCTAAGTGCTCACTGATGAATAAGTGGATAAAGAAGATGCTATATATATATATATATATTCAATATAATATTACTCAGCCATAAAAAAATGAAGTCATGCCATTTGCCACAAAATGGGTAGACCAGATGGTATTATGCTAAGTGAAATGTCAGACAAAAAAATAAATAAATAAACTAACACAGTATGATTTCACTTATATATGTAATCTAAGAAAACAAAACACATGGACAAACATAACAAAATATAAACAGGGTTATAGACAGAACAAATAAGCATTTGCCAAAGGGAAAAGGGATAAAAGGAGGAAAGAAATAGGTGAGGGAGATTAAGATGTTCACATTTCTGGTGGAAAAAAAAAAATGTCACTAATGTTAATGAACTAAATGTCATTAATGCTTAGTACATCTTTAATTGGGTTAAAGATTTAATAAGCATGGCCCCACCCAGCAGGGCAAGATCGGTTTCCCCACAGTTAGTCCCTTTCATTAGGAAGCTTCCATAAGCCTCCTATCCTCATTCATCAGAGGGCAGGGAGAATGAACATCACAATCACAGAAAAATAACCAAACATGGATCACAGCCTTGCCTAACTCAATGACACTATGAGCCATGCTTTGTAGGGCCAACAAAGATGGACAGGTGGTGGTGCAGAGTTTGACAAGACATAGTCCACTGGAGAAGGGAATGGCAAACCAGTTCAGCATTCTTGCCTTGAGCACCCCATGAGCAGAATGAAAAGATAAAAAGATAGGACACTGAGAGATGAACTTCCCAGGTCAGTAGGTGCCCAATATGCTACTGGAGATCAGTGGAGAAATAACTCCAGAAGGAATGAAGAGCCAAAGTGGAAACAATGCCCAATTGTGGATGAGTCTCATGGTGAAAGTAAAATCCGATGCTGTAAAGAACAATATTGCATAGGAACTTGGATAATTAGATCCATGAACCAAGGTAAATTGGATGTGGTAAAACAGGAGATGGCAAGAGTGAACATTGACATTTTAGGAATCAGTGAACTAAAATGGACCAGATGGGCTAATTTAATTCAGATGACCATTATATCTACTACTGTGAGCAAGAATCCCTTAGAAGAAATGGAGTAGTCGTCACAGTCAACAACAGAGTCTGAAATGCAATACTTGAGGGCAGTCTCATAAATGACAGAATGATGTCTGTTCATTTCCAAGGCAAACTATTCAATACCACAGTAATCCAAGTCTATGCCCTGACCACTAATGCCAAAGAAACTGAAGTTGTATGAAGACCTACAAGACCTTCTAGAACTAACACCAAAAAAGATGTCCTCATCATAGGAGACTGGAATGCAAAAATAGGAATTCAAGAGATACCTGGAATAACAGGCAAGTTTGTCCTTGGAGTACAAAATGAAGCAGTGCAGAGGCTAACAGAGTTTTGCCATGAGAACACACTGGTCATAGGAAACACCCTATTCCAACAACACAAGAGATGACTCTACACATGGACATCACCAGATGGTCAATACCAAAATCAGATTGATTATATGCAGGCGGCTGCAACATGGCGTGCCATAGCGCAGGCGGCTGCGACATGGCGCAACATAGCGCGGCCGAGAGGAGCCACCCCACGTCCGAGGTCAGGGGCAGAAGCCAGGAGGACCCATGCCCGAAGGGCGGCGGCCAAGAGGAGCTACCCCGCGTCCAAGGTCAGAGGTGGCGGCCGGGAGGAGCTACACCACGCCCCGAAGCCGGAGGCCAGGGGCGGCAGCCAGAAGGAGCAACCTACGCCCGAGGCCAGGGGCGGCGACGAGAGGAGTTACCTGGAGCTGTGGCTGTGCGGGCGCAGGAGGGCCTAGAGGAGCTATCCCACACTGAAGGTCAGGAAGGGCGGCAGTGAGGAGATACCCCGCGTCCAAGATAAGGAGCAATGGCTGCGCTTTGCTGGAGCAGCCGTGAAGAGATACCCCACGCCCAAGTAAGACGGTAGGTGTTGCAAGAGGGCATCAGAGGGCAAACACACTGAAACCATACTCACAGAAAACTAGTCAATCTAATCACACTAGGACCACAGCCTTGTCTAACTCAATGAAATTAAGCCATGCCCATGGGGCAACCCAAGACGGGCGGGTCATGGTGGAGAGATTTGACAGAATGTGGTCCACTGGAGAAGGGAATGGCAAACCACTTCAGTATTTTTGCCTTGAGAACCCCATGAACAGTGTGAAAAGGCAAAATGATAGGATAACGAAAGAGAAACTCCCCAGGTCAGTAGGTACCCAATATGCTACTGGAGATCAGTGGAGAAATAACTCCAGAAAGAATGAAAGGATGGAGCCAAAGCAAAAACAATACCCAGCTGTGGATGTGACTGGTGATAGAAGCAAGGTCCGATGCTGTAAAGAGCAATATTGCATAGGAACCTGGAATGTCAGGTCCATGAATCAAGGCAAATTGGAAGTGGTCAAACAAGAGATGGCAAGAGTGAATGTCGACATTCTAGGAATCAGCGAACTCAAATGGACTGGAATGGGTGAATTTAACTCAGATGACCATTGTATCTACTACTGCAGGCAGGAATCCCTGAGAAGAAATGGAGTGGCCATCATGGTCAACAAAAGAGTCCAAAATGCAGTAGTTGGATGCAATCTCAAAAACGACAGAATGATCTCTGTTCGTTTCCAAGGCAAACCATGCAATATCACAGTAATCCAAGTCTATGCCCCAACCAGTAACACTGAAGAAGCTGAAGTTGAACAGTTCTATGAAGACCTACAAGACCTTTTAGAACTAACACCCAAAAAAGATGTCCTTTTCATTATAGGGGACTGGAATGCAAAAGTAGGAAATCAAGAAACACCTGGAGTAACAGGCAAATTTGGCCTTGGAATACGGAATGAAGCAGGGCAAAGACTAATAGAGTTTTGCCAAGAAAATGCACTGGTCATAACAAATACCGTCTTCCAACAACACAAGAGAAGAGTCTATACATGGACATCACCAGATGGTCAACACCGAAATCAGATTGATTATATTCTTTGCAGCCAAAGATGGAGAAGCTCTATACAATCAGCAAAAACAAGACCAGGAGATGACTGTGGCTCAGATCATAAACTCCTTATTGCCAAATTCGGACTTAAATTGAAGAAAGTAGGGAAAACCACTAGACCATTCAGGTATGACCTAAATCAAATCCCTTATGATTATACAGTGGAAGTGAGAAATAGATTTAAGGGCCTAGATCTGATAGCTAGAGTGCCTGATGAACTATGAAATGAGGTTCGTGATATTGTACAGGAGACAGGGATCAAGACCATTCCCATAGAAAAGAAATGCAAAAAAGCAAATAGCTGTCTGGGGAGGCCTTACAAATAGCTGTGAAAAGAAGAGAAGCGAAAAGCAGAGGAGAAAAGGAAAGATATAAACATCTGAATGCAGACTTCAAAAGAATAGCAAGAAGAGATAAGAAAGCCTTCTTCAGCGATCAATGCAAAGAAATAGAGGAAAACAACAGAATGGGAAACTAGGGATCTCTTCAAGAAAATCAGAGATACCAAAGGAACATTTCATGCAAAGATGAGCTCGATAAAGGACAGAAATGGTATGGACCTAACAGAAGCAGAAGATATTAAGAAGAGATAGCAAGAATACACAGAAGAACTGTACAAAAAAGATCTTCACAACCCAGATAATCACGATGGTGTGATCACTGACCTAGAGCCAGACATCCTGGAATGTGAAGTCAAGTGGGCCTTAGAAAGCATCACTACGAACAAAGCTAGTGGAGGTAATGGAATTCCAGTTGAGCTATTCCAAATCCTGAAAGATGATGCTGTGAAAGTGTCGCACTCAATATGCCAGCAAATTTGGAAAACTCAGCAGTGGCCACAGGACTGGAAAAGGTCAGTTTTCATTCCAATCCCAAAGAAAGGCAATGCCAAAGAATGCTCAAACTACCACACAATTGCACTCATTTCACACGCTAGTAAAGAAATGCTCAAAATTCTCCAAGCCAGGCTTCAGCAATATGTGAACTGTGAACTTCCTGATGTTCAAGCTGGTTTTAGAAAAGGCAGAGGAACCAGAGATCAAATTGCCAACATCCACTGGATCATAGAAAAAGCAAAAGAGTTCCAGAAAAACATCTATTTCTGCTTTATTGACTATGCCAAAGCCTTTGACTGTGTGGATCACAATCAACTGTGGAAAATTCTGAAAGAGATGGGAATACCAGACCACCTGATCTGCCTCTTGAGAAATTTGTATGCAGGTCAGGAAGCAACAGTTAGAACCGGACATGGAACAACAGACTGGTTCCAAATAGGAAAAGGAGTTCGTCAAGGCTGTATATTGTCACCCTGCTTATTTAACTTATATGCAGCGTACATCATGAGAGACGCTGGACTAGAAGAAACACAAGCTGAATCAAGATTGCCGGGAGAAATATCAATAACCTCAGATATGCAGATGACACCACCATTATGGCAGAAAGTGAAGAGGAACTAAAAAGCCTCTTGATGAAAGTGAAAGTGGAGAGTGAAAAAGTTAGCTTAAAGTTCAACATTCAAAAAACGAAGATCATGGCATCTGGTCCCACCACTTCATGGGAAATAGATGGGAAAACAGTGGAAACAGTGTCAGACTTTATTTTTCTGGGCTCCCAAATCACTGCAGATGGTGACTGCAGCCATGAAATTAAAAGACGCTTACTCCTTGGAAGGAACGTTATGACCAACCTAGATAGCATATTCAAAAGCAGAGACATTACTTTGCCAACAAAGGTTCGTCTAGTCAAGGCTATGGTTTTTCCTGTGGTCATGTATGGATGTGAGAGTTGGACTGGGAAGAAGGCTGAGTGCCGAAGAATTGATGCTTTTGAACTATGGTGTTGGAGAAGACTCTTGAGAGTCCCTTGGACTGCAAGGAGATCCAACCAGTCCATTCTGAAGGAGATCAGCCCTGGGATTTCTTTGAAAGGAATGATGCTAAAGCTGAAACTCCAGAACTTTGGCCACCTCATGCGAAGAGTTGACTCATTGGAAAAGACTCAGATGCTGGGAGGGATTGGGGGCAGGAGGAGAAGGGGCTGACAGATGGCTGGATGGCATCACTGACTCGATGGACGTGAGTCTGAGTGAACTCCGGGAGTTGGTGAGGGACAGGGAGGTCTGGCGGCTGAGATTCATGGGGTTGCAAAGAGTCGGACACGACTGAGCGACTGATCTGATCTGATGTGATCTGGTACTCTTTGTAGCTGAAGATGGAAAAGCTTATACAGTCAGCAAAAACAAGAGCAGAAGCTTACTGTGGCTCAGATCATGAACTCCTTATTGCAAAATTCAGACTTAAAGTGAAGAAAGTCAGGAAAACCACTAGGCCATTCAAGTAGGATGTAAATCAAATCCCTTAAAATTGTACAGTGGAAGTGGCAAGTACATTCAAGGAATTAGATCTGATAGACAGAGTGCCCAAAGAACTAAGGATGGAGGTTTGTAACATTGTATGGAGGCAGTGATCAAAACCGTCACCAAGAAAAAGAAAAGCAAAAAGACAAAATGGTTGCCTGCAGAGGGCTTATAAACAGCTGAGATAAGAATAGAAGTGGAACACAAAGGAGAAAAGAAAAGATAAATTCATCTGAATGCAGAGTTCCAAAGAATAGCAAGGAGAGATAAGAAAGCCTTCTAAGTGATCAATGCAAAGAAATAGAAGAAAACACTAAAATGGGAAATACTAGTGATCTCTTCAAGAAATCTCGAGATACCAAAGGAACATTTCATGCAAAGATGGGCACAATAAAGGAAAGAAATGGTAGGGACCTAACAGAAGCAGAAGATATTAAGAAGAGGTGGCAAGAACATAGAACTATATCAAGAGATCTTAATGACCCAGATAACCACGATGGTGTGATCGCTCACCTAGAGCCAGAAATCCCGGAATGTGAAGTCAAGTGGGACTTAGGAAGCATCACTACGAACCAGCACAGCTAGTGCAGGTGATGCAATTCCAGCTAAGCTATTTCAAATCCTGAAAGATGATGTTGTGAAAGTGCTGCACTCAATATGCCAGCAAACTGAGAAAACTCAGCAGTGGCCACAGGACTGAAAAAAGTCAGTTTTCATCCCAATCCCAAAGAAAGGCAATGCCAAAGAATGTTCAAACTACTGCAGAATTGCACTCATCTCACATGCTAGCAAAGTAATGCTCAAAATTCTCCAAGCCAGGCTTCAACAGTACGTGAACCGTGAACTTCCTGATGTTCAAGCTGGATTAGGAAAAGGCAGAGGAACCAGCGATCATATTGCCAACAACCCGTGGATCCATTGGATCACAGAAAAAGCAAGAAAATTCCAGAAAAACAACTACTTCTGCTTCATTGACTATGCTAAAGCCTTTGACTGTGTGGATCACAACAAACTGTAAAATTCTTTAAGAGATGGGAATACCAGACCACCTTACCTGCCTCCTGAGGAACCTGTACGCAGGTCAAGAAGCAATAGTTAGAACTGGACGTGGAACAATGGACACTGATTCTAAATTGGGAAAGTAGTGCAACAGCACTGTGTATGGTCACCCTGCTTATTTAATTTATGTACAGAGCGCATCACACAATGCCAGGCTGCATGAAGCACAAGCTGGAATCAAGATTGCTGGGAGAAGTATCAATAACCTCAGATATGCAGATGACACCATCCTAATGGCAGAAAGCAAAGAGGAACTAAAGAGCCTGTTGATGAAGGTGAAAGAGGAGAGTGAAAAAAAAACTGGCTTAAAATTCAACATTCAAAAAATGAAGATCATGGCATCTGGTCCCATCACTTCATGGCAAATAGATGGAGAAACAATGGAAACAGTGACAGCCTTTATTTTCTTGGACTTCAAAATCACTGCAGATGGTGACTGCAGTCATGATATTAAAAGATGTTTGCTTCTTGGAAGGAAAGCTATGACAAACTAGACAACATATAAAAAGGCAGAGACATTACTTTGCCAACAAATGTCTGATTAGTCAAAGCTATGGTTTTTCCAGTCATCATGTATGGATGTGAGAGTAGGAATATAGAGAAGGCTGAGCACCAAAGAACTGATGCTTTTGAACTGTGGTGTTGGAGAAGAATCTTGCGAGTCTTGGACTGCAAAGAGATAAAACCAGTAAATCCTAAAGGAAATCAATCCTGAATATTCATTGGAAGGGCTGATGCTAAAGCCGAAACTCCAATACTTTAGCCACCTGATGCGAAGAGCCAATCATTAGAAAAGACCCTGATGCTGGAAAAGATTGAAGGCAAGAGGATAAGGGGATGACAGAAGAGGAGTTGGTTGGATGGCATCATCAACATAATGAATGTGAATTTGAACAAGCTCCAGGAGATGTTGAAGGATGTGGAATCCTGTTGTGTTGCAGTCCATGGGGTCGCACAGAGGTGGACATGACTGAGGGGCTGAACAAGAACAATGAATTGTGCAGTATGGGGAATATAATCAGTAACTATATAGTATCTTTGTATGATGACAAATCTTAACTAGACTTATGGTGATCTGTCAGAAATATATAGAAATATTGATTCCCTACAATGTGTAATGGAAACTAATGATGTTGTAGGTAATTTATACTTAAAAAGCAAACAAACAGACTCACAGACAAAGAGATCATATTTGTTCTTACTAGAGGTGAGAAGGCTGTGAATAGGGAGGGGAAAACTGAATAAAAGTTGTCAACAGGTATAAACTTTTAGTTATATTTAAGTACTAGGGATATAATGTATAATATCATATGTATAATTATCACTGCTATATGGTATATTCAAAAATTGCTTAGAGGGAAAATCCTAGAAGTTCCCATCATAAGCAAAATAGTCATATTTTGTAAGTATTAATATATAAGATGGTGTATGTTAACCAGACTTAGTGTGGTAATCACTGTGATGCATGTAAATCAAATCATTATGTTTAAACTTATGAAGTGCTGTCTGTCAATTATATCTCAATAAAACAGGAAGAAAAAACCCAGTTGGATGGTGGCATGAAAACAAACACATATACCAATGGAATAGACGAATCAAGAGCTCTGAAATAATTGCATGCAATATATTGTTGTTCAGTTGTGTCTGACTTTTTGCGACCCCCATGGGCTGCAGCACACCAGGCTTCCCTGTTCTGCTCCATCTCCCAGAGCTTGCTCAAACTAATGTACACTGAGTCAGCGATGTCATCCAAACACCTCCTCTTCTGTCATCCTCTTTTCCTACTGCCTTCAATCTTTCCCAGCATCAGGGTCTTTTCTAATGAATCGGCTCTTTGTATCAGGTGGCCAGAGTATTGGAGCTTCAGCTTCAGCATCAGTCCTTCCAGTGAATATTCAGGACTGATTTCCTTTAGAACTGACTAGTTTGATCTCCTTAAAGTCTAAGGGACTCTCAAGAGTCTCCAGCATCACAGTTCAAAAGCATCAATTCTCTGGCACTCAGACTTTTTTACTGCCCAGCTCTCACATTCATACATGACTACCGGAAAAACCATAGCTTTGACTAGACAGACCTTTGTCAGCAAAGTAATGTCTCTGCTTTTTAATACAATGTCTAGGTTTGTCGTAGCTTTTCTTCCAAGGAGAAAGTGTCTTTTAATTTCATGGCTTCAGTCACAATCCACAGAGATTATGGAGCACAAGAAAATAAGAAAATAAAGTCTGTCACTGTTTCCATTGTTTCCCCATCTATTTGCCATGAAGTGATGGGACTGGATGCCATGATCTTAGTTTTTTGAATGTTGAGTTTTAAGCCAGTTTTTTCATTCTCCTCTTTCATCTTCATCAAGAGGTTGTTTAATTCCTCTTTGCTTTCTGCCATTAGCATGGTGTAATTTGGTCAACTAATATTTGATCAGGAAGCCAAAATAAGTCAATGGTAATAAGACAATCTCTTTAATAAATGATGGTGGGAAAAACTGGATATTCACATGAAAAATAATGCAGCTAGAACTCTATATTATACCACTAATAAAAGCTAACTCAAAATAGATTAAAGATATAAATATAAGATATGAACCCATAACAGTTCTTGAAGAAAACCTCAGGGAATAATTCTTTGATGTGCAAGTTGGCAATGATTTTTTTGGATATGGCATCTAAACCACATTCAACAACAACAAAAAATTAACAAACGCGACCACATCAAACTAAACATTCTTCTGCACAACAAAAGACATGATCAAAGTGAAAAGATGACCTATGCAATAGTAAAAATATTTGCAAATCACATCTGATAAGGGACTAATATCTGAAATGTATAAATACCTAACAAACTCAATAGTAAAAACCAAACAATGCAATAAAAATTTTGGCAAAGGACTTGAATAGACATTTTACAAATATGACATACAGATGGCCAGTAGTTAGATTCAAAGGTACTCAACCTCACTAATTATTAGTGAGTTGCAAATCAAAATAACAGGATACCACCATATGCCTGTTAGAATGGCTACCATTATAAAGACAGTTAATAAAATCTGGAGATGATGTGGAAAAATAGAGATCTCTTGTGCATTGTTGATGGGACTGTGAAACAGTAAAGCCACTGTGGAAAACAGTATGGTGGTTTCTCCAAAAATTAAAAATATAACTACTATATGATCCAGAAATTCCTCTTCTGAATACATATCCAAAAGAAATAAAACCAGTATGGAGAAGGATCTATGTATCTGTGTCTGGAGGTTGCTAGCAATCCTTGGCATTCTTTGGTCTGTAGCTGCATCATTCTAATTCATCTGTAATTTCTGTCACATGGCCGTCTTCCCTCCGTGTGTGTCTGAAAAGTATCTCTTTTTTCAGGAGAGATTATAACCAGTCATTCCATTTAGGGTTCACTCTAATATGGTATGACCTCATTTTAAATTGAGTACATCTACAAAGACCATATTTCCAAAGACGGTCATAGTCACAGGTGCCAAAACCTATTTTGGCAGGGGGACATCATTCTGCTATGTAAAGGTGAATTTGGGTAGTCCTTGAGCCAAAGTCTTCAGTTTGAAGTCCTGGGTCTCCTGAGCACAGATCTGCCTTAGTGTCCCTATTGTGTCTAGCCTTTGGCACTGAGGTGCGCATGGTAAACCTGACCTCTGTGCCAACCTGATGACGAGTTTCAGGTGATAGCAATTGGGCTTTTGGTCACTTATATACCCAGCAAATGTAACGTTTTCATGACCACCACATATACCTTTCTGTAGAATTGTTTGCTTTCAAATATCTACAAATTATTGTAAAAAATGTCAGAAACTTTATTTTCAACAGGTTTTTTTAAAGGTATCTGCAAACTTAATTGGTGCATCAATTGGCAGGTGTAAGTTAATTATATGGGTACTTAATTCCTAATTTCCTATGCAAATCAATATTTGAACTTTTAATTCTCAATTGAGCATGCATCAAAATGGGATTTTAACTGCTCAAAGTAACTGCAAAATTTGTAAGTGTATTTTTGTGCCTCCTTATAAGCTTGCTCTGATATTGCCAACATGGTCTCTGATTTGGAAGCATAACACTTGGAACGCCATTTGATAGGTAAATATATTAACAAAACATTCATTTATTTCTAGAAATATAAATGTCTAGACAGGGTGCAAAAATATGTTTACTTCTTAAAAAATTATAATACTGACCATTATGTTAAAATTCCCAAGTTAATAGCTAGAAGGTGAACATTAAAACCACATTTAAAAATACATTATGTGTATGTATATATATATGTATATGAAAATATATAAATTATATACAATATAAAATATTGATATTCTAGCTAATATATTTTTGCAAAAAGTATGCATATATGTGAAAATTTTTATGTATTCTGTCATTTACAGATAAGTAAGAGTCATGAAAGTGAAAGAAAGTGAAAGTTAAGTCGCTCAGTCGTGTCTGACTCTTTGCGACCCCGTGGACTGTAGCCCACCAGGCTTCTCCATCTATGGGATTCTCCAGGCAAGAATACTGGAGTGGGTTGCCATTTCCTTCTCCAAAGTAAGAGTCATAATGCATTCTATTTTGGATCTGTGGTAGTTATCTAGGATAGCCCTCAAGATTTCTGCCAGTGGTAGACATACATCTCAGGTGTTAAACACTAGTGTATCCATGGCTATGAAGGGATTTTGCAGATGTAATTAATGTCCCAAATCAGTTGAACTTAAGATAGGGAGTTTATCTTAATCCTTTGGGATTTAAATCTGAATCTAGAGATCAGAGGTGGGAGAAGTCAGAAATTCAAAGCATGAGAATGATTTGACACAATATTGTTGTCTAGAAGTTGCAGGAGCTGATTTCTGGAAGCCAAGAGTGTCCCCTACTCCTCCGCTGACAGACAAGGAAGCAAGGACTCAGTACTATTGTCATAGGAATTGTAATCAACAAAAATGAGCCTTGGAAGTTATTTCCCCAACGCCTCCAACAAAGGCTAAGATAGCTGACTTACGAAAACCTTAAGCAGAAAATCTAGTCCTGCTATGACAGACTTTTGACCTACGGAACCGTGAGCTAATAAATGGACATTGCTTTAAGCTGCTTACTTTGAGCCATTTGTGACATAGCAATAGAAAACTTAAATAGCATCTTATTTTCTAACACAATAATAAAGCATTTGTGTTTTTTACTTCAGGTCATATACTTTATGCATATATTATGTTAGTAGTTTTATAACATCTTTTACAAGTTTCAATGAGGTTTTTTCTTATCAGATTTTTTAAGTGAAATTGCTGAATAGAGGTATATGTAAAAAACTTTAAGTTTTTCTATGGAATTTCCAAAATTGATCCAAGAAATTTTTTGACACTTTATCAGAAGAATTGAACATGTTCATTTCTGTTTTCTACTTGTCAATAGTTTGACACATAATGTTTTCAGTCTGATAGCTGAAAATGGTGTTTCTTTTCCTTGGTTTATATTTCTTTGATTAAAATATATTTTATGCATATGTAAACTATGTAATTTCTTATTTCGTTTCTTACTAAGTTATTTCAGCTGTTCATTTTCTACTCATGTGATTAATTTTTAAAATGTGTTTGTAAAGCTGTTTATCCCTTAGGAGTGATATTTTCTTTTTCTCTGTCACACATGCTGAAAATATTTGAGTTTGTAGTTTTTCTTTGACATTTATTCTGGTATTTTTTGTTTTTATCATGAGAACATTTAAACCAATTTCTAGTGAAAAAACTATATCAGTCTGTCCTATAAGACTTTAGCCTTTGGAACACTTCCTTTTCATAATTTAGCTTAAAAATGTTTTATACCAGATTTCTTGTAAAAAAAAAAAAATCTTACAAGCATTCTACCTTATATTATGTCTCAATATACTTAGTTTCACCAACTGCAGAGGAAAATACATGTATGTCCAAGAGTTAAAATAACTGTTATGATCTTAGTGAGAAGAGAATTTTTTTTAAACTGATAAGAATTTTCATCTTTATAATCTGTTATGCTTGCAAGAGTAAATTTGGGGTTGGTAAAAGTCATTTTTTTTTCTTTTAAGACAGTTTTTTTTGTTTGTTTTTAAATCACAGAAGCAAACCAGTTGATGGATAGGGCTTTCTTACAGACAGAATACAGAAAAAAAAAATTTAAATATGCATTTTGTGTTAAATCAGCTCAGTATAAAAAAATCAGAGCTTGCCAGTTACTCTCATGATGCCCTCCTCCAAAATAACATTTGAATCCAGTAATACATAAAATGAGTAATACATCACAACAAGTCTAGTCTATTTCAGAAAAGTAAGGTTGGTTTAATATTTGAAAGTAAATCAATGTGATTCACTACACTTAAAGAATAAAGGAGAAAAATCATACAGCAATATCAACAGAAAATCACTTGATAAATTTCAACTGTCATTTAAGATAAAAATTCTTAAGCAAACTAGAAAAAGAAAGAAATACCTTTAATCCAAAAATGTAGCTACAAAATTCTATAGAAAACACCATACATAACAGTAAATTTTGAAAAAGTTTCCCCTGATTCTGGGAACAATAAAATGATGCCCTTTCTCCACTTCTATTTAGCATTGTACTGGTATCATTGCTAGTACTAGGAAAGAAAAATGTTGAAAAATTTTAAGAGCTGAAAAGGAACAAAACAATCATTATTCAGAGATAAATGTGATTGTATAGTAGAAAGTACAAAAGAACCTATACACAAAATCTTAAAACTGATCAATATAAATCATTTTATATTTATATCCCAGCTACAAACAGGTAGAAAATTTAAAAAGTAAAGTAACAGCAGAAATATTAAACCTTCAAAAAATTTAGTAGGAGATTCACAAGAACTCTATAAAACATGTTGAGAAAAATTAAAGATTATACAAATCAATGTCAGAATATAAAGTTTTCATGGATTGTCAGCTCAGTATTGAAAAGATGTCAACATATAAACCAACCCTTAGCTTCAATGTGATCCTGATAAAAAATTTAGAAGGCTTTATTTTTGGGATTAGCAAGGTGTTTTAAATTTTATATAGAGATGAAAAGCATAAATAAAATCATGAAGAAGAAAAAGAAAGGTGGAGAAGATATAATGTCAGCTATCAAAGCTCACTATGAAGCTATAATGATAAAGGAAATGCAGGACAGCACAAAATTAGACAAATAGATCAATGAAAAAGATGTAGAGTCACACTTAAATAATCTGTTATTTGAGAAAAAAGTGAGAGAAAAACTGGTCTTTTTAGTAATTGCTTCTCTATCAGTTGTGTAGGCATAAACAAAAAAGAATTCCTAATTACTACCTCAAACCATAAACGAAAGTCAATTTTAGATGGAAATGTAAAGTTGGAAGATAAAACATTGAAGTGTTTAGAGGAAAACATAAGATATTGAACATTGAATTTGGAAGCATCCTTTCAAAACAGAAACCAATAGCTAAACCATAAAGAAAAAAACTGACAAGTTGGACTTTATTAAAATATAAACTTTTGTTTATCAAGGCTTTACTAAAAGAGTAAAAAAACATGCTTCAGAGTTGAGGGGCAGTATTGCTAAACATATAGTTGACAACTCACACATGGAAAATGTACAGCAATTTTATAAAACAATAAAGAAAGAAAATTCATTAGAGTTTGCCTGTTCAAATCCAAAATACTTGAACTGGCATTCCATAAAAGGCAGTACTCAAAACACCAATAAACAAGAAAAGGTGTTCAACTTTGTCATCAAGATAATGCATACTAAAATCACAATTGGAGTACACTTATCAGAAAAATAAGTTTTTCCTTGTTTTTAAATAGTTCTATTGCTGTTGATTCAATAGGCAGAACTTCTGCTTCTAGAATTAACTGCAGTGCTTTCTAAGGAAATTTTGTAAATCTTCAAGGTTGGTTTATATAAGTTTCTAAATTCATAGTAATAACTGTTTTGTTTTGTAAGGCGTTTTAAGAAAAGATCTAATTTGGGGGTATAAGTAATAAATATCTAGGATAATCTTGGCTTCTTGCCTATTTTCCCTGTTTGAATAACTTACATAGGTACTCTATTTAGAACACTTTTTTCAGCATTAGCGTGGAATTTCATGTTCTTGTTTTTTGTAGGACATACAAACGTTTGCTTCATTGTGTTGTATTCCATTGTTTGGAATGAATAAAATGTAGTGCTCCATAAAAACAACGAAAATAAACCCACTTCTTCTATTCCAACTTAGATTACTTTTCTTTCTTTTCCTAGTCTGATTAGTGTGACTAGAACTTCCAGTACTGTGTTGAATAAAAGTGGCGAGAGTGGGCATCCTTGTCTTGTTTCTGGTCTTAGAAGAAATGTTTTCAGCTTTTCACTATTTAGTATAATGTTAGCTGTGTGTTTGTCATGTATCATCTTTATTATATTGAGGCATAGTCTCTCTATGTCCACCTTATGGACTGTTGTTGTTTTTTTAAAATCATAAATGGATGTTGAATTCATCAAAAGATTATCTAACAAGATAATCATGTGGTTTCTGTTCTTCAATTGTTGATGTGGTGTATCAGACTAACTGATTTGCAGATAAGATGTTCATATTACCTGAGGCCATCTACTGTATCAAGGAAATCTCTATCAAAATAACAATGGATTTTTCACAGAAGTAGAATAAATAATTTTAAAATGTGTCTGAAAGCACAAAAGACCCTAAATAGCTAAAACAATCTTGAGAAAGAAGACCAGAATTGGAAGAATCTCACTCCTTGACTTCATACTGTACTACAAAGCTATAGTCATCTAAATGGTATGATACCAGGACAAATACAGACACATAGAGCAATGTAACATAATAGAGAGCCCAGAAACAAATCCAGGTACTTGTAGTCAAATAATCTATGACAAAGGAGGTAAAGATATACAAGGGAGAAAATTAATCTCATTGATAAGTCGTGCTGGATTAATTGGACAGCTACATGTATCAATGAAAGAATAAAAGTAGAACATTCTGTAGTCCCATATACAAAAATAAACCCAAAGTGAGTTAAAGAGCTTAATATAAGACCAGAAACCACAAAACTCTTAGCAGAAAACATAGGCAGAACATTCTTAGCAATATTTATTTGGATCTGTCTCCTAAAGCAAAGAAAAGCAAAATAAACTAATGGGACTTATTAAACTGAAAAACATTTGCAAAACAAAGGAAACCACTGACAAAATGAAAAGAAAACCAACTGAATGGGAGAAAATGTTTGTGAATGACATGTCTGACAGGTGATTCATATCCAAAATATAGAAATAGCTCATACAACACAAAATCCAGAAAACAAACAATGTGGTCTAAAAATGGGCAGAGGACCTGGATAGACATTTTTTCTGAAGAGGACATGCAAATGGCCACTAGGCAAATGAAAAGATGTTTAACATTGCTAATCATTAGGGAAATGTACATCAAAACCATAATGAGGTATCACCTCAGATCTGTCAGAAAGGCTGTCATCAAAAAGAACACAAATAACAGATGTTGGCAAAGATGTGGCAAAAAGGGAATCTGTGTATTGTTAGTGGGAATGTAAGTTGGTGCAGCCACTATGGAAAACAATATGGTTTTCTCAAAAAATTAAAAATAGAACTACCAGTAGTTCAGTTCAGTTCAGTCTCTCAGTCGTGTCCGACTCTGCGATCCCATGAATCGCAGCATGCCAGGCCTCCCTGTCCATCACCAACTCCAGGAGTTCACTGAGACTCACGTCCATCGAGTCAGTGATGCCATCCAGCCATCTCATCCTCTGTCGGCCCTTTCTCCTCCTGCCCCCAATCCCTCCCAGCATCAGAGTTTTTTCCAATGAGTCAACTCTGACCCAGCAATTCCACTTTGGGGTATATATCTTAAAAAAAAAAAAAAAAAAAAAGCCCACTAGTTAAAAAAATGTCTTACTCTCGAATGTTCATAGCAACAATTAATTATAAAACCAAGATATAGAAGCAATTTCAGGGTCCAATTGATGAGTGGATAAAGAAGATGAGTGAACACACACACACACACACACACACACACACACACTGAGGAATACTATTTAGCCATAAAAAAGAATGAAAATTTTGCCATTTGTAACAACATAGATGGATTTGGAGGGTATTATGCTAAGTGAAACAAGTCAGACAGAGAAAGACCAACGCTGTATGATATTACTTATTATGTAGAATCTAAAAAGTACAATGAACTAGTGAATATAACAAGCAGACTCATAGATATAGAGATCAAACTAATGTATAAAATAGATAACTAATGAGAGTCTACTGTATAGAACAGGGAACTCAGTGCTCTGTGGTGACCTAAATGGGAAGGAAATCCAAAAAAGAAGGGATATATGCATATGTATAGCTGACTCACTTTGCTGTACAGAGAAAACTAACACAAAGTGTGAAACAACTATATTCCAATAAAATTAAAAAGATTAAAAATTTTTTTAAAGTAAAATCAAACCAAATGTAAACATTAAGAAATAGATCAGACTACTGAGTACTAGTGTGGAGAGGGAAGCTGGAGGGGCAGGGGAAGGGGACTAAGAGGTACAAATTATTATGTATAAGTCATATATTGTGTGACTCAGGGAATATAGCCAATATTTTATAATAACTACAAGTAGAATATAACCTTTAACACTGTAAGTCACTATTTGTACACCTGTAACTGGGAGAAGACTCTTGAGAGTGCCTTGGACTTCAAGGAGATCCAACCAGTCCATCCTAAAGGAGATCAGTCCTGGGTGTTCACTGGAAGGAACGATGCTAAAGCTGAAACTCCAGTACTTTGGCCACATCATGCGAAGAGTTGACTCATTGAAAAAGACCCTGATGCTGGGAAAGACTGGGGGCAGGAGGAGAAGGGGACGACAGAGTATGAGATGGTTGGATGGCATCACCAACTCGATGCACATGAGTCTGAGTGAACTCCGGGAGTTGGTGATGGACAGGGAGGCCTGGCGTGCTGCGATTCATGGGGTCGCAAAGATTCAGACACGACTGAGCCATCGAACTGAACTGAACTTATACATTCACTATACGTCAAGAAAAAAAAATTAGATTTAGCTATAAATGTACCAGAATGTATAATTAAGAAACCAGCTATATGAGAAAAGAATCCAAAAAAAGTGGATATATGTATAACTGATTCTCTTTGCTGCTGTACACCTGAAACTAACAGCATTATGAATCAACTATATTCCAATAAAATTTGAAAAAGAAAAGCTAGGAAGATACCAATTATAGACTCTTATGCATTGGTAAGTTTAAATTGGTGCAGCCACTTAAAAACTGACAGTGTTTGCAAAACCAAGCACACACAAACCCTCTGACCTTGGTTTTTTTCCTAGATATATAACCGACAGAATAGTATTACTTGTTATAACGTAAGCTGAAACAATTAACATATCAACAGTAGAAATGTATAAATTGTGGCATATGTATCTGATGGAATATATTTACAGCAAATAGGACTCAAAGAGGTAATGTTTAGTGAAAAAAGCCAGAGACAAAAGAGTGCCTTTTATATAAACCTATTTATGTGAAGTTAAAAAAAAAATAGACTAGTGATGTTAAAAGTCAAGATACTATAATACTATCATTTCTGAGGTGGTGATACATGGGAGAGGACATGAGGAGTCTTTTTGGGTACTGGTAATTTTACATTTCTTGATACAGCTTCTGTGTTTTCAGATGTGTTTGCCTGGTGAAAATTCACTGAGAGAAGTACTTATAATATGTGTGATTTTCTGAATGTCTGTAATCAATAGAAAATACTTTAAATTTTTTGTCTTTAGGTAAATTCATCCAAGAAAGGTATCATTCAGTTCAGTTCAGTTCAGTTCAGTCGCTCATTCGTGTCCGACTCTTTGCAACCCCATGAATTGCAGCACGCCAGGCCTCCCTGTCCATAACCAACTCCCAGAGTTTACTCAAACTCATGTCCATTGAGTCGGTGATGCCATCCAGCCATCTCATCCTCTGTCATCCCCTTCTCCTCCTGCCCCCAATCCCTCCCAGCATCAGAGTCTTTTCCAATGAGTCAGCTCTTCGCATGAGGTGGCCAAAGTACTGGAGTTTCAGCTTTAGCATCATTTCTTCCAAAGAACACCCAGAATAGAAAATACTTTAAGTCTTTTGTCCTTAGGTAAATTTATCCAAGAAAAGTATCATTATAGTATGCTATATGCTTCAGGTATGAGTATTAATGTAAACATAAGAAAAGGAACTTTCAACATTTATTCAAGCAGAAGTTCTAAGTCTACCAAGAGTAACGCAAGGTGAGGGAGTACTTATTGTATGTTTGTGTGTGTATTAGGGAGGTGTCCACATAGCACAGTGGTCTTTATGCTGTGAAGGGGCTATATGTGACATCTAAGGGAACCCTAATAATATTTGAGATTTTAGAGCAAGTGAAATTCTTCTGTTGTACACGTTGAAGCATGATCTATTTAGGATGCCTGGTCTACAGGGGCCTAAAATATCTGAGTTATATTTGATTATATGTCAATCAAGTAGATACTTTTGTTTTTAAATAACTAACCTAACTGAAAGAGTGAAACAGTGCCATTTACAAAGTGGATGGATTTATAATTTCTCATATTAAGTGAAGTAAGTCAGAGAATGACAAATATCATATGATACTGCTTATATGGGGAATCTAAGAAAAAAACAATACCAATGAACTTATTTACAACACAGAAATAAACTCACAGATGTAGAAAACAAATTTATGGTTACCAAAGGGGATAGTGGGGAGAGAAGAGGAGAGATAAATTAGGAGTTTGGGATTAACATATCTCAAACTCTACTACTATAGACATTACTATATACACTCTACTACTATATACATTACATATACACACTGCTGCTGCTGCTGCTGCTGCTAAGTCACTTCAGTCGTGTCCGACTCTGTGTGACCCCATAGACGGCAGCCCACCAGCCTCCCCCATCCCTGGGATTCTCCAGGCAAGAACACTGGAGTGGGTTGCCATTTCCTTCTCCAATGCATGAAAGTGAAAAGTGAAAGTGAAGTCACTCAGTCGTGTATATGTAAAACAGATAAACAACAAGGACCTAATGCATAGCACAGATAACTAACTCAATATCTTGTAATAATCTGTAATGGAAAGTAATCTTTTTCATTACATATATAACTGAGTCACTGCTGTACAACTAAAACTAACACTACATTGTAAGTTAACTACATTCAATAAAAAGGATAGAGATGAACATACTCTATATGTTTTACACATTTATATTTGGATAGAATGTAAAAATAGAAAGAATTATGGTTTATTGGGGGATTTCCCATGTGACGCTAGTGGTAAAGAATCCGCCTGCCAATGCAGGAGAGGTAAGAGATGTGAGTTCAGTCCCTGGGTTGGGAAGATCCCCTGGAGTAGGAAATGACAACCTAGTCCAGTATTCTTTCCTAGAAAATCCCAGGGACAGAGGAGCCTGGTGGGCTATATAGTCCACAGTGTTGCAAAGAGTCGGGCACAATTGAAGCAACTTAGCATGCATAGTTCATTGGAACAGCATTGGATTATAAGAATTGGCTTCTAGCTCTAGTTCTGTTAGAGGTGAGTGCAGCTTGTCTATATGTCACAAGACTAATTTTCAATAAGATAATCTGTGGGTCCATTCCAGGGCTCCTATGCTGACTGAGATATACAGAGACCCATCCTTTAACAAGGGTAATAAGTTTAAACACAGGCTTACATTTAAGCATTCACTGTAGGAGATAATACTAAAATAATTAATACTCATTTGACTGATTATAATGTGAAAATTACATAGGAAAAACTCTTTAGCTGACATATAATATTATTTTCAGGTAAATTAATTGATTCATAATTCTAATACGATTGTTTTAAAGCTAAGCTAAAGATAATATAATAGAACTGTTCTCTATATTTAGATGCAATCTATTCCTAGTTATATTGCCTTAAAATAGAATACCATTGGGTGAAATTCTAACTTTGCAGGCACACTTACAAATGTTCAGAAGGGGCAAAACCTTAGAAGGAGTAAGGAATCATATCAGAAAGTTAAGCATTATCTAGGCTGTTTGTTTAATCTTGCTTTGTTCAGAAATATTTTAAGGTTTTTATTAGGAAAAGGTAAATATAGTCAATAGACGAAATATGAATTGGGAAAAGTTTATCTTATGTATCATTTATATATTTTTATTAGAAATTTATACTTTTAAAATTAAATTAGGAGTTCTTTTTTTTAAATAAATACTTGATTAAGAAATTATCAGAAGGCCTTAGAGCATGATGTCAATAAACATTAGTCAGCATATTTGAGGGCAAATATTTATACTCAGGCAGAACACTGGGTTGAATAGAATTTTTTCCTTTTTGATTTATAATTGCTTATGTTCTTCAACTTCTTTTGCATTTTGATAGTGCAAACATAATACTTCTGTAGAAAAATGAATGTGATGACACTGCAAATTAAATGTGAGGCTTCCAGGGTAGGGGAGGTTGGGCTGGCTGAGGCCTTCTTGTTTGTGCACTGCTCTCATGGTATTTCCACTCAGTCTCTGAAATAAATTGTAGTTTGTTTTAACTAGGAGAGCATTTCCTGAACTGCTATGTTCTTAATCATTACTTTATGTAAAACACTTGAAATATACGATGTACCAGTCTTAACCCATTCATTTCTGATGAGAATGCCTCTCCCTGGCATGTGGCCAAGGCCTCTGCCAGGGGACCTGACAACACTGTCCCAGCCCCAAGAGATCAAGGCTAGAGGCAAAGTCAAGGCTAGATTAAGCCTGGATCATAGCTAATACTAGGACTTTTGAGTATTACCAAAGAAGCATTTTCTTTCACGGTGGAGTTGGATCTAGGAATTTGTGAGGGCATATTGCAGGCATTTTAGACCATGAAAAAGTAAGAAAAGGGAGAATAACTTCTAAAAATATTTTCCCCCATATTTTATTTCTACTTTCCCCAAACAATTTCTAGATTTCTTACAGCCATGTTTTTCTGATAATTCTGCTTATGGCCTTCTAGGAAGGTCACCTGGCATAAGCCAGCTTTAGCTTTGTTAGAGAAGTTCATGGAGAGACGTCTCTGTCTTCATGGAGATCATATATTGCAGTTTTCTACCTGGTCTATTGGACCTGCTGAAGCAGGCACCTAAATCATGACCTCATAGCACTTTGCCTCCAGCCTTAATGCTTTTCTGTTGCATCAAACTTCAGGCTTCATGTAGGCTAGTAATGTTATTGACTCATGACCACATGCTGGTTTACACAGCATCTTTATGACTCATGGTAAAGAAAATAACACCTCACCTCACACTGGCCAGAATGCCATCAGTAAAAAGTATACAAACACAAATGCTGGAGAGAGTGTGGAGAAAAGGGAACCCTCCTATACAGTTGCTAGAAATGTAAGTTGGTACAGCCACTATGGAAAACAGTGTGGAGGTTCCTCAGAAAACTAAAAATAAAATTACTATATGATCCAGCAATCCCACTCCTGGGCATATATGCAGACAAAACTGTAATTCAAAAAGATACATTCACCCCTAGGTTCATACCAGCACTGTTCATAATAGCCAAGGCATGGAAAGAACCTAAATGTCCTTCAACAGATGAATGGATAAAGAAGATATGATACATATATACAATGTAATAATACTTGGCTGTCAAAAGGAATGAAATAATGCCATTTGAAGCAGCATGGATGCAACTAGAGATTATCATACTAAGTGAAGTAAGTCAGACAGAGAAAGACAAATATCATATGATATCACTTGTATGTGGAATGTAAAATATGGCACAAATAAACCTATCTACGAAACAGAAACAACCTCACAGACATAGAGATCAGACTCGTGGTTGCCAAGGGGGAGAGGGGGAGAAAGAAGGATGAACTGGGAATTTGGGCTTGGTAGATGCAAACTATTACATCTAGATGGATAAACACCAAGGTCCTACTGTATAGCACAGGGAACTGACTACATCCAATCTCCTAGGATAAACCACAATGGAAAAGACTATTAAAGAAAAGAACGTATAAAACTCAGCCACTTTGAGGTACAGCAAAGATTGCCACAATAGTGTAAATCAACTATACTTTAATTAAAAATGGAAAATAAAAAGAAAATGGCATCTCTGCTTTCAGGGGATGTTGTCTCCATAGCCCAAAGAGGCCAGGCAACACACTGGAGAATTTGGGGGAGTTAACAGCCCTGTGATGACTTTGATCAATGAAAGACCAGTGTGGAAATGTTCCTGGAATAAGTACTCCCATTCCTAACAGGACATTGTAAGAAATAGCCTTTCCATACCACCTCACCCATAGACATGAGAAGATTGTGATGGAGCAACCCACTCATGAAGTGGACCACAGTTTCCAAAGACTTCACTTTGTTTTTGCTTTATCTCATTGCTCTTTTTATCTTTGTGTCACAGAGATTACTACTTCCCAATAAAATATCAGCATGTGAATTTTGTCTCAGGCTCAATTTTTTGAGGAGAACCTGAGCTAAGACACTAGCTGTATGTATCATGAAGACAAGAACAATCACATCCAAAATGTATTTTTAGTTTCTTTAAGTCACATTTTGCACCTCCACATCTATTAACAATAATTGTGAGAGTTATAGTTTCCTTAAGTAAAAATACTTTTCTCAAGTGTCACTCTTCACAAAAAAACATAAAGAAACATAAATCTAATAGCATTATTCTTTCTCTTGACTTTGGGCATTCACTTCTATACTTCAAATTAGAAGCTGAAGGTAGGTACTGGGAATGAGGTTGAGTGTGGAGATACCGATACTAATATAGAAAAGTCATGGAATTTTAGAAATCAAATTCATTCTTGCACATGCAATGCGATTACCAAGGTATTTCTGTCTGCAGTGTGGGTTTCCTGAAGTGCAGATATGTAGAGAAACTAAGAAACTTTCATAGATTCGAGAGGTCCAGGTAGCTAAAGTGAGTAAATGGTAGAAGAGTTGTAAAAACAATAAGAGACTAAAAGTAAGCGGAAAATAGAAGTGAAAAAAAAATCTACCGCAATGCCACAGGAATTAAGATCCTTGAAGATGTATGTGAAAATGTCAGCTGGCCGAGAAAGTGGGAGTGTGGTACAAGCAAATGTAGGAAACGAGGTTTGCTGTTTTTATGAGCTAGATTAGATCTTTCCGAGATGACAGTTATATCTATAACCAAGAAACACCCTTCCTTACTATTTATAAGTAAGCTGTTATCAATTCTCAAAACATCCACACTGTGTAATATATCTACAACTCGCAGTTAGCTCTAGATTATTTTTATACCTACAGTTCAAGTGTTTTTTAAATCTCAAAATTATTTTCAACACTCTCCCTTCTCTCCCCTAATTTCCCCCTGTCTACTATGCCTTCATTTCCTGTCCCTTAAAAATTACCATTCTTCATGAAGTGTATAAAGAAGGTGGTGATGGGGTTTCAAAGAAGCCAAAAGTTGCTTATGGGATTCAGTCTAATGTTATGAGTGAATGTTGGTGTCATGTAAGAGTTTTCTGACTGCAGGTTTTGGGAGGCCTTTGCTAATGCATTGTTAGGGGCTCCTACAGAAAGAGTTATTAGAACTCAATGAGGTCTTGAGAAAAACATTTTTGTCCTATGAGGCTGCCTAATGAAGTGAACATAATCAGTAGGTTATTTGTTGTTGTTTATCGCTCAGTCATGTTTGACTCTTTGCGACGTCCTCTCTCGTCCCCTGCTCCTTTAGCCTTCAATCTTTCCCAGCATCCAGGTCTTTTCTAATGAGTTGGCTCTTCGCATCAGGTGGCCAAAGTATTGGCACTTCAGTTTCAGCATCAGTCCTTCCAATGAATATTCAGGATTGATTTCTTTTAGGATTGACTGATTTGATCTCCTTGCAGTCCAAGACCCTCAAGAGTCTTCTCCAGCACCACAGTTTGAAAGCATCAATTCTTTAGTGCTCAGCCTTCTCTATGGTCCAACTCACATCCATACATGACTCCTGAAAAATCATAGCTTTGACTATATACGGACCTTTGCTGGCAAAGTAATGTCTCAGCTTTTTAAAAGCGGTATCGGTTTGTCATAGATTTCCTCCCAAGGAACAAGTGTCTTTTAATTTCATGGCTGTAGTCACCATCTGCAGTGATTTTGGAGCCCAAGAAAATGAAGCCTGTCACTGATTCTATTGTTTCCCCATCTATTTGCCATGAAGTAATGGGACTGGATAACATAATCTTAGTTTTTTTAATGTTGAGTTTAAATTCAGCTTTTTCACTCTCCTCCTTCAACTTCATCAAGAAGTTATTTAGTTCCTCTTTGCTTTCTGCTATAAGGGTGGTATCAATGGCATATATGAGGTTATTGTTATTTCTCCCTGCAATCTTGATTGTCACTTGTGTTTCATCCCGCTCTGCATTTCTCATGATGTACTCTGCATAGAAGTTAAATAAACAGGGTGACAGTATACAGCCTTGAATACTCCTTTCTCAATTTAGAACCAACCCATTATTCCATGTCCAGTTCTAACTGTTGCTTCTTGATCTGTATACAGATTTCACAGGAGGAAGGTAAGGTGGTCTGGTATTCTCATTTCTTTAACAATTTTCCACAGTTATGATCCACACAGTCAAAGACTTTAGTGTAGTCAATGAAGCAAAATTAGATGTTTTTCTGGAATTCTCTTGCTTTTTCTATGATCCAACGGATGTTGTCATTTTGATCTCTGGTTCCTCTGCCTTTTGTAAATCCAGCTTGACCATCCGGAAGTTCTCAGTTTATGTACTGTTGAAGCCTAGCTTGGAGGATTTTGAGAATTACTTTGCTAGCATGTGAAATGAGTGCAATTGTGTGGTTATTTGAACATTATTTGGGATTGGAATGAAAACTGACATTTTCCAGTCCTGTGGCCACAGCTTGGTTTTCCAAATTTGTTGACATATTGAGTGCAATACTCTAACAGCATCATCTTTTAGGATTTCAAATAGCTCAGCTATAATTGCATCACCTCCTTGAGCTTTATTCATAGTGATGCTTTCTAAGGCCCACTTGGCTTCACACTGCAGGATGTCTGGCTCTACATGAGTGATCATACCATAATGGTTATACAGGTCTTTAAGATATTTTTTGTATAGTTCTTCTATGTATTCTTGCCACCTTTTCTTAATATCTTCTGCTTCTGTTAGTCCATACTGTTTCTGACTATTACTGTACCCATCTTTGCATTAAATGTTCCCTTGGTATCCCTTATTTTCTTGAAGAGATCTCTAGTCTTTTCCATGCTGTTGTTTTCCTCTATTTCTTTGCAATGATAACTTAGGAAGACTTTCTTATCTCTCCTTGCTATTCTTTGGAACTCTTCATTCAAATGGGTATATCTTTCCTTTTTTCCTTTGCTTTTCACTTGTTTTCTTATCTCAGCTGTTTGTAAGGCTTCCTCAGACAATCATTTTGCCTTTTTTCATTTCTTCCTCTTTGGGATGGTTTTGATTACTAATTCCTGTACAATGTTAGGAACCTCTATCCATAGTTCTTTAGGCACTCTGTCTATCATATCTAATCCTTTGAATCTATTCAAGGGTCATGGCGGAGAGTTCTGACAAAACATGGTCTGCTGGAGAAGGGAATGGCAAGCCAATTCAGCTTTGCCTTGAGAAGCTCATAAGCAGTATGAAAGGCAAAATGATATGACACTGAAAGATGAAATCCCCAGGTCAATAGGTGTCCAATATTCTACTGGAGAAGAGCAGAGAAATAGCCCCATAAGGAATGAAGAGATTGAGTCAAAGAGGAAAAAATGCCCAGTTATAGATGTGTCTGGTGGTGAAAGTAAAGTACAATTCTGTAAAGAACAATATTGCATAGGAACTTGGAATGTTAGGTCCATGAATCAAGGTAAATTGGAAGTGGTCAAACAGGAGATGGCAAGAGTGAACATTGACATTTTAGGAATTAGTGAACTAAAATGGACCAGAATGGGCTAATTTGATTCAGATACCATTATACCTACTACAGTGGGCAAGAATCCCTTAGAAGAAATGGAGTAGCCCTCATAGTCAACAAAAGTGTCCAAAATGCAGTGAAGTGAAAGTGAAGTCTCTCAGTCGTGTCTGACTCTTTGCGACCCGTGGACTGTAGCCCACAAAGCTCCTCTGTCCATGGGATTCTCCAGGCAAGAATATTGGAGTGGGTTGCCATTTCCTTCTCCAGGGGATCTTCCCGTCCCAGGGATTGAACCCAGGTCTCCCACATTGCAGGCAGATGCTTTAACCTCTGCGCCACCAGGGAAGCCCTTAAATAAAAGAATACAGTCTCTCAGAAAATCTCCTATAGAGACATAGAACTTCAGATCCAAGTACTAACATCAAAGATTTCAAGGGAGGAAAGGAAGTCAGGTTGAAAGAAGAAGGGGGAGGAGGCGGGAAAGGGGGAAGAAAGGGGTGGCCTTACAGATGTCTCCTGTCACCTACAGATACCCAGGCGTCATGGGACTTTACCCTGGGCTTCCAGAGAAGGGAGGACTGGAACTTGGCCCTACCAGAAATCAGACCAGACCAGAACCAGAACTCGAGTTCTCTGCCAAGAGGAGGTGATCAGTCTCCAATCCTCAGCTAAGGCTGAGGGCCTTTCGACCAGATTCCTGTGTCCAGGACCGGGGGACTAGAAAAACAGGGAAGGATAGGAAGGGTTAAGGAGAGGAAAGAGAGAGGTAAGGGGAGAGAGGTCAATAAAGTCTCTTGTTCCTTACCAGTCGTGGCACTCTGGCCAGTTGTCTGCGTCAGGAAGAGACCAGGGACAAAGGGTCCCAGTTGCGGCCACTGGGTCTGGTCCATTGGCAGGCAAGCTGGCCCCTGAGTGCCCCGAGTGGTCAGGATGTCAGTCTCAGCGAAGAAGAATAACACCAGAGTCGCCATTTGTTGCAGGAAGGCGGACCCCTTCCAGGGCCCGAAACTGGGCTCTTGTCTAACACTTGGAAATGAATTGTCCGAGGAGACACATGTGCTGACAAAGCAAGAGATTTTGTTGGGAAAGGGCACCCGGGTGGAGAGCAGTAGGGTAAGGAATGCAGTACTTGGGTGCAATCTCAAAAATGACAGAATAATCACCTTTCCAATGACCATTCAGTATCACAGTAATCCAAATCTAGGCCCCAACCTCTAATGCCAAAGAAGCTGTAGTTGAATAGTTCTATTAAGACCTACAAGACCTTCTAGAACTAACACCAAATAAAGATGTCCTTTTCATCATAGGGGACTGGAATGCAAAATTAGGAAGTCAAGTGATACCTGGAGTAAAAGGCAAGTTTGGCCTTGGAGTACAGAATGAAGCAGGGCAGAGGCTATCAAAGTTTTGCCAAGAGAACACACTGGTCATGGCAAACACCTTCTTCCAACAACACAGGAGAAGACTCTACCAATGGAAATCACTAGATGGTCAATACCAAAATCAGATTGATTATATTCTTTGCAGCTGATGATGAAGAAGCTCTATACAGTCAGCAAAAACAAGAGTGGGAGCTGACTGTGGCACAGATCATGAACTCCTTATTGCCAAATTCAGACTTAAATTGAAGAAAGTAGGGAAAACTACATTCAGGTATGACCTAAATCAAATCCCTTACGATTATACAGTGGAAGTGACAAGTAGATTCAAGGGATTAGATCTGATAGGCAGAGTGCCTGAAGAATATGGACAGAGGTTTGTAATATTGTACAGGAGACAGTGATCAAAATCATCCCCTAGAAAATGTAGGTTATTACCCAGGGATTAAAAGTCAGCTTATAGTCACCATGAAACACTAATCTTGTCATATAAAAGTTGGCAGTTTTCATGGCCAACATATGTTTAGGGATGTTTCAAAGAGTCAGACTATTAGAGTGAAAAATCAAATTGGTTTTATTAAATGTAGGTCAGGAAGCAACAGTTAGAACTGGATATTGAACAACAGACTGGTTCCAAATAGGAAAAGGAGTACGTCAAGGCTGTATGTTGTCACCCTGCTTATTTAACTTATATGCAGAGTACATCATGAGAAATGCTGGGCTGAAAGAAGCACAAGCTGGAATCAAGATTGCTGGGAGAAATATCATTAATCTCAGATATGCAAATGACACCACCCTTATGGCAGAAAGTGAAGAGGAACTCAAAAGCCTCTTGATGAAAGTGAAAGTGGAGAGTGAAAAAGTTGGCTTAAAGCTCAATATTCAGAAAACAAAGATCATGGCAACTGGTCCAATCACTTCATGGGAAATAGATGGGGAAACAGTGGAAACAGTGTCAGAATTTATTTTGAGGGGCTCCAAAATCACTGCAGATGGTGACTACAGCCACTAAATTAAAAGACACTTACTCCCTGGAAGGAAAGTTATGACCAACCTAGACAGCATATTCAAAAGCAGAGACATTACTTTGCCAACAAAGGTCCGTCTAGTCAAGGCTATGGTTTTTCCAGTGGTCATGTATGGATGTGAGAATTGGACTGTGAAGAAGGCTGAGCGCCAAAGAATTGATGCTTTTGAACTGTGTTGGAGAAGACTCTTGAGAGTCCCTTGGACTGCAAGGAGATCCAACCAGTCCATCCTAAAGGAAATCAGTCCTGGGTGTTCACTGGAAGGACTGATGCTGCTAAAGCTGAAACTCCAATACTTTGGCCACCTCACACAAAGAGTTGACTCATTGGAAAAAACCCGGATGCTGGGAGGGATTGGGGGCAGGAGGACAAGGGGACGACAGAGGATGAGATAGCTGGATGGCATCACCAACTCGATGGACATGAGTTTGAGTAAACTCCGGGAGTTGGTGATGGATAGGGAGGCCTGGCGTGCTGCGATTCATGGGGTCGCAAAAAGTTGGACACGACTGAGTGACTGAACTGAACTGAACTGAGGATTTATTAAATATTTTGGGTTTAATATTTAAGTTGAACTTGAGCCTTTGTTACACTGGGCTCAGAATAATGACTTTCTCTTTTTCAAGAGTAATATTTTAATAGCTTATTAAAGAACAATTTGCAAAGTCAATTTCAAAAGATATTGAATTAGAGTCTCAAGTAGGTCTTTTAAAATATAGTTTGATGAATGAAATATGCGTGACAATTAGTCACATGTGAACTGCATTTCTGTCATAATACATATAGCATAAAAATTTCAGATTTAAAAAAATGACAGAAAACTATGTCAATTCCATTCTCTTTGGAATTCATGTTAACATTCAGGCTATATCCAAACATTCTTGGTTTATATCATTAAAACCTGTATAGTGAAGACATTGCTTTGTGGAATGGGTCATTGAAATGAGCAGTTTGCAAGTATTTGAGACTTAGTAGGGTTTTAAGTATTTAACCAAGTTCAATGGCATTTTTTTTTTTTTCAATTGACACATCAGATACCCAACTGAGCTTAGTTTTCTAAGAAGTCGTCTTTTGATCTTTAAAAAAAATTCCTAAAAACCCTTGGAGACGTCCACATTTAGAAGGTATGCAGAAAATTGTGAAGGAATGATGATATGGAAGTTGTAATGATTAGAAAATAGAGAAAAATGCAATTAATTCAGTTTCTCCCCTCTGTATCCTTTTATACCACACTGCTATTTTGGGTGACATTACAATCAAGGATGTAATATTTATAGAACGATGTTACTCTAATGATAACATATTACAAAAAACCTTGGCAACAATCTAAGACACAGCAGGGGAGCTAGAAGAGAGCTATTTTTGTAATGTTTAAAATTATACTAAATTATAAAAAAAAAAAAATCCCTGCTGGGCTTCAAGCTTTAAATAGCCTGGTGTGGTGTAACTGATTAGAGCATTAAATTCTGATACTTTATCAGATAGAAAGGAGCACATGTTGACAAATATTTATGTATGAACAGCATTTTAGGCTATTTCTATGAAATTCAATATCTAAAGTCTTTTTTCAATGGATTCTAGCCTAAAAATAGAAGACTATCACATGGAAACTCAATATTAAACTAATTCAAAATATTAGACTTCTAGAAAGCATAAACAATAATATACACACATATAATATCTCTAGGGCTACATTTATTGTCTTGGGATATTCTTATAAAACATCTTAGATTAGACTGTTGTTTGGTACTTTCTGTTTTTCTAATCTCTTTTTATTTGTAAAAGCTTTGTTGGGATATAGTTTACATACTGTGCAATTAACCTGTTTAAGTGTACAATTCAATGATTTTTTTGGAAGGAAAAAGATGCATGTAATTGTTACCATAGCCAATGCAGAGTATTTTCATTATCTTTAAAAGAAACCCTACATCCTTTAGCTATTGCCCATTATCTTCTAGCTCATCCACTAGTCCTAAGCAACTGCTAATTTACTTTATGTTTCTATAGATTTCCCAATTTGAAATTTCATATAAATGGAATAATATGATATGTAGTCTTTTGTGACTGGTTTCTTCCACACAGCATGTTTTCAAGGTTCATCTATGTTGTAGCATATATCAGTATTTCCTTTCTTTTTAGGGCTGAATAGTATTCCATTTATGGATGTGCCATATTTCGTTTATCCAGTCATCATTTCATAAACATTATCCCATAGCTATTGACTATTGATATGAATAGTGTGAATATAAGCATTAATGTATGGTTTTTGTGTGTGTGTGAACACAAGGTTTCACTTCTATTCAGCCTCACTCTCTACTTGAAGTCCAAGCTTTGTGAAAAGAGAATATCTCATTCTGTTTGAAAGTTTTGTGTCTGAAAACTAAAACTTTGTCATCTTATATAAACATCCTACTATAAGATCATTATCAACAAGTAGATATTTAAACCTTATTTGCTAGAGCTTCATAATATTTGTTTTTATTTTTGTTCCCTCCTGATTGATGCTTTTGAACTGTGGTGTTGGAGAAGACTCTTGAGAGTCCCTTGGACTGCAAGGAGATCCAACTAGTCCATTCTAAAGGAGATCAGCCCTGGGTGTTCATTGGAAGGACTGATGCTAAAGCTGAAACTCCAATACTTTGGCCACCTCATGCGAAGAGTTGATTCATTGGAAAAGACTGATGCTGGGAGGGATTGGGGGCAGGAGGAGAAGGGGACAACAGAGGTTGAGATGGCTGGATGGCATCACTGAGTCGATGGACATGAGTCTGAGTGAACTCTAGGAGTTGGTGATGGACAGGGAGGCATGGCAGGCTGCGATTCATGGGGTCACAAAGAGTCGGACATGACTGAGCACCTGAACTGAACTGAACTGAATCCCCAAATGGCTTGCGGCATTCTCAATGACAAGGCCAACTTCTCTCAGTAAAATTTTCTATCCTTTTCTGTATATATTAGTTCTGTCTATAGAATTAGTCTCTCACCCTTTCTAAAGGAATCTCAGGACATGAAGCAAAGGGGAAAATATTCCAAAACAAAAGTTTTGACATTTGATATTTGGGTCTGTATAAGTCAGTTCCATTAACCTTTGAATTTTAGTACTGAGAGGCTCAATGTAAAATAGAAAAATAGTCATGAATTACTGTTTTAGTGATACCTAATGCCCAGTTTAAATCATATTTAGCAAAATGTTTCATTCTTATAAATAGTTTTATCATTACATGTGTATATGAATCTCAACATTGAAGACTCTATAATAAATGTGTCAAATGTTCAGGTTTAATTAAAGAAAATATAAATTCTTTGTTTAAATTCAAGGCCAGAATTTGGTCCTTAATATGTAATTGGCATTTACTTAACATACTTGGAAGGAATGATGCTAAAGCTGAAACTCCAATACTTTGGCCACCTCATGCGAAGAGTTGACTCATTGGAAAAGACTCTGATGCTGAGAAGGATTGGGGGCAAGAGGTGAAGGGGACGACAGAGGATGAGATGGCTGGATGGCATCACTAACTCGATGGACGTGAATCTCAGTGAACTCCGGGAGTTGGTGATGGACAGAGAGGCCTGGCGTGCTGCAATTCATGGGGTCGCAAAGAGTCAGACACGACTGAGCGACCGATCTGATCTGATCTGATCTAACATACTCGAAGTTATAATTACAATCCCTCCCTGAGCAAGATAATCTTAAATATAACTAGTGACTTTGATCATAGCAGCAAAGGAAACTTAAAACAGAGCAAAGAAAAATGCAAAGAAAACTTAAACAGGAAGTAAAATCAAACTCTAATGGGGTAGATATGATAGAGGTGGGGGTGGTGGGTGAGATTATTTATTTTACTATTATAGTTTATATTTTTTAGAACATATTTTGTGTTACTTATTGGAAAAAAGGCACAGAATATTCTCTTTTCAATATTCTTATTTCAATAAAGCAATAATAATAGTGTAAAAAATAACCAGTCTCATAAAATAGTGAGAATTATTAACCTTAGAAAACTAAGTAAATGGCAGTATTTTTTAGTTTTTATTATAAATTTGGGGTTCTGAATAGATACTTTTCCAGCCTCATTTGTTTCATTTTCTAAATAATTATTATATATATTTTGTATAAAACAGTGTATAGAATAATATTAATAAAATATGTAAGAAATGACTACATATATCCTAAGTATGTATGTTAAACTTAATACCTAAATTTCCTCTGTTTTTTCCATGCCCACTTTGCAAAATTATTTATGTAATAATAAGTGAAGAGTGGGGAACAGGATGCAGTAACACACATATTCAGAATCCTCTGCCATGGAGACAACCTAAACCCCGGCTTCTCCTTGTGAAATACATTAATTCATTTTGGAAAGAAATGCTGGCTGTTGTTGCCACACACACACACACACACACACATACATACAGAGTTTTGAATAAATCTTACTGAAAACCATGTTTATAATTTCACAGAACAGAGAAGTTCTTAAATCACTGAATAAACTATTAATTATTTCACAAAGTCAGTTTAGATACCACAAAGACTAAACTTTGCATAATTCTTCTAAGTTCTAGGTAATATTTTTGAATATTTTATAGTGAGCTAACTGTATACATACACACACACACACACACACATATATATATTCTTTACTAAACTTCATTTAGTATTGGCAACCACCCTGTTTTTTCATTTTATAGATTTTTGATGTGAATCATAAGTCTTCAGATAAGAGTATTAAAAATGAATAGATTATGATGCTGGTGGAACCCACTCAGTAAACTTACTAAAATCAATGAATCATACACTTGAAATGGTTCAATGTTATTTGAGTCAAATGTACTTCAATAGAGTTGCTTTAAAAAATCAAATTTGAAGAAATTATAATAATATTTCACATTTGCATACTGTTTACCACTTGCCAGGCTCTGTGGTAAATGATTTCATGGATTGTCTTATTAATTACTCACAATGATCTATAAAGTATGTACCATTAGTATTTTTCAATGAAGAAATTAATAGGCATAAAGTTTATCATATTACCCAATATGATACAAATACTCAATGCTACTACTGAAAATACATATCCTTCCTAAACATATGGTCACAGTGCATAGAAACTATTCAAACTACATTAGAACATTTCAGTGCAGGTCAAAGCAATTTCCTAGCTGTTTTTAACAACATTTTAAGTAACTGATTATACAATACTTATGATTCCATCACCAGACTAACCTCTGGACCTTGCAGTATATGATAGAGAATTTCCTTTCATTTAAAAAGGCAATCAGTGCAATATGTTTCTTTTGTAATTCTGGGGTATGGATAAGCTGATTAAGATAGCCATTTTGGTGGCTCTATGTATATTACTTGTTTTTAAATAAAGTGTACAAATATTTTAAAAAAGAAATTTAAGTTGATGAGTCTGTAACTGATGTTAAAATTATCCTAACTGGTGCTTCACAATTTGTATACATGGTGGAAATGCTTACTTGGATTGAATGAGAAAAAATATTCTATAATTTTTGTTAATTTCTATATGAAGTATTTAGGGGATCTAATAAAAATTAGGTATTGGCATTTACAACAGGCATTAATTAAATAATTTATTTATCTAATGAGTAATTACCCTAAAAAAATGCCTTTAGAAGAGTGGACTTTGTCACTCCCCTCTTTGGGAAAAGAAGAGGAAAAAGTCAAATATATAGCAAATAACAAAGCTTTGAACTTCGTCAACTAGAGCTGGTATACACTAGTACTCTGATTTTCCTTTATTGCCTTAAATTATTATTTATCTCACTAGTTTTCATGTAATAGGATGAAAGTAAGAGTTCCAACGAAGAGGGCAATGGCACCCCACTCCAGTACTCTTGCTTGGAAAATCCCATGGATGGAGGAGCCTGTTAGGTTGCAATCCATGGGGTCGCTAAGAGTCGGACACGACTGAGTGACTTCACTTTCACTTTTCACTTTCTTGCATTGGAGAAGGAAATGGCAACCCACTCCAGTGTTCTTGCCTGGAGAATCCCAGGGATGGGGGAGCTTGGTGGGCTGCCGTCTATGGGGTCACACAGAGTCGGACACGACTGAAGTGACTTAGCATAGCATAGCAAGAGTTCCAAGGATAGTATGATGAATTTTAGAAAATATTGAACTTTGCCAACATTTATTAGCCCTTGAAACACATGGTCCTCACCTCTAAAATATAACTGCAAATAACTGACAGATTTGTAGCAAAGTTGAGTAAAGAATTTGCTGAGTCACTCAGTCGTATTGGACTGTTTGTGACCCCATGGACTGTAGCACATCCATCTCCTCTATCCATGGGACTTTTCCAGACAAGAATACTGGAGTGGGCTACCATTTCCTCTTCCAGGGGATCTTCTCGACCCAGGGACTGAACCTGAATCTCCTGCGTTTACTGCATTGGCAAGCAGCTTCTTTATTCACTGAGCCACCTGGGAAGCCCAAGTAAACAAGAAGAATTACCAAAAACAATGCTAAGATCATCGTAGGTGCTCATTTATACTTAATAATGATGACAATAGATTTGAATATATTTGCATCCATAGTAATGTGTGTGTCTTGTGTTCGGGTGAGACTATTTGCTCTTGAAACTTTAGCTAATCCTTAAAAGATAGGATTTTAGTTCCTAAAATCTTTTTGCAGTTGTACCAATGGTGTTTTTGGTTCTGGCTTCTTTTTTAAACAGTGATACATCTCTAAGGAAAGACTAATAAGAATTTGGTTTTCACATTTGAAATTCCTCACACTGTAGAGTTAGAAATCAAAATTGAAATGTGAGATGGGTGAATATTAAGGATAACGAGAATGAAGAAATAAAGATACACTCTTCCCAAGAGGAAGACACAGACTGACTCCAGTACATTGGAAATTAGGCAGACAACATGTGCTCACTGTCTTTTTCTTCACAGTAGGGTGGGTTCATCTGCCAGTTCCTATTTGCTCACTTATTAAATAATACACAGTGTCTGTAAAAGGTTATAAACAGAAAGAGAGAACAAGGTGAAAGTCACTGACATTCTTCTTGAGCTGTCTGATATAATATGACCTGATGTTACATGAAATGGTGAAGTGATGCAAGAAGAGAAGATTCTAAAACAATGTCAACCTTCAGAAGGACATGCACTTCTTAGTATAAAGAATGAGAATGCAGGATAACATGTTGCTGGCATGAAGCTGGGTTCTGCTCTTGACCAGATGTGCATGACCTTTGGCAAGTTATTTAACTTGTGCAAGCCTCACTCAGTTCTTCATCATTAAAGCGGCAACACATTAATCTTATAGGGCAGTTGTAGGATCTCATTCACTCATTTACTAGATATTTATTCTTCATCTCTCAAGTACCAGGCTCTGTGTTAATTATTCTGGGTATAATTTAGTATACAGGAAATAAACAGAGTTTGTGTTCTTATGAGTTTTTATCATGGATGGAATTTAGTATTTCATACATATATAGAGAAATTTATACTACTTCCCTCGTGGCTCAGATGATAAAGAATTTTCCTGTAATATAGGAGACCTGGGTTCAATCCCTGGGGAAATCCCCTGGAGAAGGAAATGGCAACCCACTCCAGTTTTGTTGCCTGGAGAATTCCATGGACAGAGGAGCTTGATAGGCTACAGTCCATGGGGTTGCAAAGAGTTGGACATGACTGAGCAGCTAACAGCAAATATATACTATAATTTATATAGCATTTGAGAAAGTGCATCAATATTGAGGATAATTACAGAATGTTATAAATTCCAGGAAGGAAATATGAGAGGGAGAGATAAGCTGTATTAGGGTTGTTAGCATCAACCTCTAAGGAGAGGTGACTTTTGAACCAAGATTGGGAAGATAGTAGCCAAGATTGGGAAGATGGTAGCCATGAAGATCTTGGTGAAGAAATCTGCACGCACAAGAATCTGCACATGGAGGGTCCTAGTGGCTGGAAAAGGCTTTCTGGGTCAGAGGAAAGAAAATTTGGCCTTTAAGTATGGAAACCTGAAAGCATGTGCCTTTCTGTATATCAGAATTGCTATAGACCTCTGGTTACTATGTGTTCCTTTAAAAAAATTTTTTATATTTTTATTGGAAGCTAATTACTTCATAATATTGTAGTGTTTTTTGCCATATATTAACATGAATCAGCCATGGGTGTACATGTGTTCTGCATCTTGAACCCCCCTCCCACCTCCCTCCCCATTCCATCCCTCAAGGTCATCCCAGGGCACCAGCCCTGAGCACCCTGTCTCACGCATCAAACATGGACTGGCCATCTGTTTCACATATGATAATATACTGTGTTCCTTATTCCTTCCTCTTTCGAACAGAGTGTTACTGAAGTTGTACTATCTCTTTATTACATGCTGGGTGCTTGAGAGTTAGCTCACTTGTCTTTTAACCCCACAGGTCTCTAGATCAAGAGGACCCACCATGAGAAACTGTACCTGTGGATTCTCATCCACATTCAGACCTGATTCAATCCTGGTGTCATAATTGGGTACAAAGTGATTAGAAGCAGTGTGTTAGAAGGAGAGAGTGTATTTTGTAAGTAGGAAAGATGCAAACATGCAAACATCTGTGCTCCAAAGGCAGATAGATTTTTAAAAAAATAGCCATAATAATTCCTACTATGCCCATTTTTGACTTTACCATTCTTATAAAACGTTAGAGCCTATTTCCTCTGCTCTTGAATTATGTCTGACCCTGTGACTTATTTTAATGGAGAGAAGGTTGCAGAAGTGACTGAGACTGCCTTGGATATTGGTCTCTTTGAAGATGAGACTCCACATGGAAATGAAGTGGAGGATGCAAGTAAAACAGAAGAGGTGGAGAGACAAAGGGAAGGAGAAGAGAAAACCTCCAGCTACTGACCATCTGAGAAATCCCACTTATAGTATCAAATATGTGAGTGAGGTCATCTGGTATCCACTCACCATAGTTGAGCTGTCAGATGACTACAGTTTCACAATGATTTCAGAAAAGACTAGCAGAAAAACTGCCCAGATCTGAACATGAGAAGTATGACAATGTCATTTCAGCCATTATGTTCTGAGGCTTCTTACTCAGTAACAGATAAATTTTCAAATTCAGTTGATGACAGAATTTAGTGAAAGTCCAAGAAATTATACTACAGTAAGGCTTATCAGAACCCTTAATTATGTCAAAAACATTTTTTTCAAACTTCAGAAGTGTCTAAAAACATGAAATGCTCATTATGTAAACTTCAAGTTGTAAGACTAAAAATTGATTTAATGGTCATCTGACCAATGACTTTTATAGCCATTTTACAGAAATTATAAGAAGAAGAAATATTAACATTTTAGGGAAGAAATAACATCTTGATTATATTACTGAACATTTAGTTACATAACACTATATGACTTGTACTATTTTATATGCCTTAGGTAACTAGATTAATTTATTAAACCTATTGAAACTCTATTAAGTACCTAATATAATCCCTCTAAAGAAGTTGACTGAGAACCTAGGAAATGTGTCCAAATTTACATGGCTAATAAATGAAGGAGTCACGTGTCTCAGCCAGAGGGTCTAATGTCAGAGTCTGGGTCTTTCCCTCAAGCTCCGCTAAGTCATATTAGATTTTATCACCAACACTATCAGGGGCAGTAAAAGTGCAGCTTAAAATGAAGCCAATTGGTATCACTACTCTCACTAAATTCCATGGATCTGAACTTTGCCTTAAAATAGAGGCAGGTATCTAGTGTGATATATACTCTCATCATACATTATTTGAGGCTTTTGACAGTGACACAAAAATTGCTTTGACAGATTGACAGCAAAGATTCATTTTACTGATAGTCTATTTAAATATTTAAACTGAAAGACTATCATGGCCTGGATTAAAATATGAACAAAGAATTTTGAGTAAGGGATTTGGAAGCATTTATAAATGGAAACAGAGGATTTGATAACAGATACAGTTACAAGAAAAGACTGTTTTCTTTTTTGTTCGTTGTTTCCAGTGGCGAATTGCACCTGAGAAGTCTACTTACCATCCTTGACATATTTCATAACCGGAATCTCATTAGATTATCACTACGTCATTATTAGAATCTCATGCCCTTAAAAATACATTTGCCTATTTTTTCAACTCTACTAATCTTAAATGTTTGCTCCCTCTTTAAGGAACAGAATGATTTGTATGATTTAATGAAGTAGTTCATTTCTTGATGCTTTAGTAAAGTAACAATATAGTATCCTTTAAATGTCAGCAGAATATGTACCAGCTATGCTTCAAAAAACCATTGGTTTATTACAATTAAGAGCTTCCCTGATAGCATAGTTGGTAAAGAATCCACCTGCGATGCAGGAGACCCAGGTTCAATTCCTGGGTTGGGAAGATCCCCTGGAGAAGGGATAGCCTACCCACTCCAATAATCTTGGGCTTCCCTTGTGGATCAGCTGGTAAAGAATCTGCCTGCAATATGGAAGACCTGGGTTCGATCCCTGGGTTGGGAAGATCCCCTGGAGAAGGGAAAGGCTACTCACTCCAGGGTTCTGGCCTGGAGAATTCCATGGACTGTATAGTCCATGGGGTTGCAAAGAGTTAAGACGACTGAGTGACTTTCACTTTATTACAGTTATGATCACAGTCAAATTTTCATATTAAATTGGCACAAGTAAACAATCCATTGGTTGACCTAATATCAAGCCACTGATATTGGGGAAAAGCTGGAACAAACTGAATGTGATTCAATTTTAAATTGAGCAATTCAACATTAGCAACCTGAAGTTATGATTCTTATTTACTATGCCTAGGAAACCTTGGTTTTAAAAAGAGTTTCAACTTTGTGGAAGAAAATCTTGGAATATACAGAGTATCATTATGGTACCATAGGTGACCAATGAAACAGCCTACTCACTTGTACTTATCTCAGCAATTTTGAATATATCAACATAAATTAATTTAGTATATATGAATGTTATATATATTATTATAATATATATAATATATTATATATGAATATATTAGAGCTTCTGAGGATTATTATAAAGTAAAATATATATTTTGAATCCAATTCTCCCAGCCATGTTCTTAGCATGTATCTATACAACTTTGAACACCAGTAATCCATGCATTCTTTGGTCCTCTTTAATTTTAATTTCTAATCTGCAGAGCTATAATTTTACTATGAAACAGCTGTAAGCAAATGATAGCATTCTCTTTTGTCTAGTATGTGATATCACTTCCTTGATGTTTTTAACCTAAAGAAGGGGATAAGCCAATATGGAATCAATGTGTAACAAAAGGTGGTATTTCAAAAAATCATCAGTAGAAATTATGTACATTCATTGAGTGTACACTCACCACTTTATTAAAAATTCAACAATTATTTCTTGAACCCATATTGAGCAGTTGTTGTGCTACACATGAAGTTAACAAGGGAAAAGAAAGACCCAACTGGCAAGATATTCCCAGTCTACTATGAGAGAAGGGTGATACCTTTCTTTGTGAATTGATACTGATGCACAGCTCATGTGGTAAGATACAACCAGTTCTATATATGGAAATCCTAGATCAGTCTAGTCCTAAACTAAGCAGACACTTCCATCATGTAAGATGATGGCTGAGCTTTAGGACAGAAATTTTAGTAGTCGTTTTCACACACTTTTCTTCCTTTGATAGGACAGATATCACAAGCTGTATTAGAGTTTAAATTATTTGCAAAGTAACACTATACATGGGTTTTTATTACATGTGTAGTCAAGGCTAATGGTTACCAAATAAAAACCAGGGAAATCATTAAAGGATGTAAATTGTTCAATTTTTATTTCACTGGCTAAGAAATTGATTAATAAGTGGTCATACTTCTTCAACCTTTAGCATATTTTATATGAAGGTCATAAACTAAATCTCTACTTACATGTCTACAACTTTATAGCTTCAAATATCAGAGCCATTTCATTTCATTAGATAGCTAATTACTTCTTTATGCAATTCCCATTAAAATCAGAAAGTAACACTTAGAAAATCTTTCACGTTTCCTGAATACTATTGATAAGAGAAATGGTAAGATTTGCTATTTCAATATTATAATGGGGCCTAGAAAGCATCACTATGAACAAAACTAGTGGAGGTGATGGAATTCCAGTTGAGCTATTTCAAATCCTAAAAGATGATGCTGTGAAAGTGCAGCACTCAATATGCCAGCAAATTTGGAAAACTCAGCAGTGGCCACATGACTGGAAAAGGTCAGTTTTCATTCCAATCCCAAAGAAAGGCAATGCCAAAGAATGCTCAAACTATGGCACAATTGCACTCATCTCACACACTAGTAAAGTAATGCTCAAAATTCTCCAAGCCAGGGTTCAGCAATATGTGAACCGTGAACTTCCTGATGTTCAAGCTGGTTTTAGAAAAGGCAGAGGAACCAGAGATCAAATTGCCAACATCTACTGGATCATCAAAAAAGCAAGAGAGTTTCAGAAATACATCTATTTCTGTTTTATCAACTATGCCAAAGCCTTTGACTGTGTGGATCACCACAAACTGTGGAAAATTCTGAAAGAGATGGAAATACCAGACCACCTGACACGCCTCTTGAAAAACCTAAATGCAAGTCAGGAAGCAACAGTTAGAACTAGACATGGAACAACAGACTGGTTCCAAATAGGAAAAGGAGTATGTCAAGGCTGTATATTGTCACCCTGCTTATTTAACTTATATGCAGAGTACATCATGAGAAATGCTGGGCTGGAAGAAGCACAGGCTGGAATCAAGATCACCAGGAGAATTATCAATAACCTCAGATATGCAGATGACACCACTCTTATGGCAGAAAGTGAAGAGGAACTAAAAAGCCTCTTGATGAAAGTGAAAGAGGAGAGTGAAAAAGTTGGCTTAAAAGTCAACATTCAGAAAACTAAGATCATGGCATCTGGTCTCATTATTTCATGGGAAATAGTTAGGGAAACAGTGGAAACAGTGTCAGACTTCATTTTGGGGGGCTCCAAAATCACTGTAGATGGTGATTGCAGCCATGAAATTAAAAGATGCTTACTCCTTGGAAGGAAAGTTATGACCAACCTAGATAGCATATTAAAAAGCAGAGACATTACTTTGCCAACAAATGTCCATCTAGTCAAGGCTATGGTTTTTCCAGTGGTCATTTATGGATGTGAAAGTTGGACTGTGAAGAAAGCTGAGCACTGAAAAATTGATGCTTTTGAACTGGGGTATTGCAGAAAACTCTTGACAGTCCCTTGGACTGCAAAGAGATCCAATCAGTCCATCCTAAAGGAGACCAGTCCTGGGTGTCTATTGGAAGGACTGATGCTGAGGGTGAAACTCCAATACTTTGGCTACCTCATGTGAAGAGTTGACTCACTGGAAAAGACCCTGATTCTGGGAGGGATTGAGGGCAGAAGGAGAAGAGGATGACAGAGGATGAGATGGCTGGATGCACATGAGTTTGGGTAAACTCCGGGAGTTGGTGATGGACAGGGAGGCCTGGCATGCTGCGATTCATGGGGTCACAAAGAGTCAGACATGACTGAGTGACTGAACTGAACTGGTACTCTGAAAACATTCTGCCTGTCTTGAAAGTATTCAATTCTTAGCTGTCTTGTTTCTTTCATGGTAAAATTTCCCCTTGCTATAACTGATGAATCCAGCTGCTAAGTCACTTCAGTCGTGTCTGACTCCGTGTGACCCCACAGACGGCAGCCAACCAGGCTCTCCCATCCCTGGGATTCTCCAGGCAAGAACACCGGAGTTGCCATTTCCTTCTCCAATGCATGAAAGTGAAAAGTGAAAGTGAAGTTGCTCAGTCATGTCTGACTCTCAGCGACCCCATAGACTGCAGCCCACCAGGTTCCTCCGTCCATGGGATTTTCCAGGCAAGAGTACTGGAGTGGGGTGCCATGAATCCAGAGGAGGACATATAACCCAAACTGGGCTTACCAGCGTCGTTCTCTAGGACATTATCTGAGATAGATAACAGATCAGGCACTCTCCAGACAGCATAAATAGTTACAAGTAACTCAGGCAGTCAAAACAGCCTCTCATAGTAGCCCAGTGACTGTGTATTGGGTAATTGATTTATATCTTTAGAATAATGAAAAAGATATACCATGTTTTTGGGTTGGAAGACTCAATATTGTGAAAATGACTACATTACCAAAGACAATCTACAGATTCAATGCAATCCCTAACAAATTACCAATGACATTTTCCACAAAATTTTACAATTTACATAGAAATGCAAAAGACCATAAATAACTAAAGCAATCTCAAGAAAGAAAAATGGAGCTGGAGGAATCAGGCTCCCTGATGTCAGACTGTACTACAAAGCTACAGAAATCCAAGCAGTATGGTACAGGTGTGATCAGTGTGCTCAATCTCTAGGTCATGTGTGGTCTTTGACACCCCACATACTATATCCCATAAGGCTTCTCTGTCCATGAAATTTTCTAGGCAAGAATACCAGCCTGGGTTGCCATTTCCTTCTCCGGGATATCTTCTCGAACCCAGGATAGAACTTGTGTGTCCTGCATCTCCTGTTTTGCCAGGTAGATTCTTTACCACTGAGCCACTGGGGAAGCTCATGATACTGGCACAAAATAAGAAATATAGTTCAATGCAATAGGATAGAAAGTCCAGAGATAAACCCACATACCTATAGTCACCTAATCTATGACAGAGGAAAGAATATACAATGGAGAGAAGACAGTCTCTTTTATAAGTGATGCTGTGAAAACTGGACAACTACGTGTAAAATAATATAATTAAAACATTAACACCATAAACAAAAGTAAACTCAAAATGGATTACATACCTAAATATGTCTGAATACTATACAACTCTTAGTGGAAAACATAGGAAGAATACTCTTTGACATAAATCACAGAAAGATCTTTGTTGATCAACCTCTGGAGCAAAGAAAAACAAAAATAAACAAATGGAACCAAATTAAAGTTAAAAGCTTTTGCCTAATGGAGGAAACCATAAATAAAATGAAATGACAACTCTCAGAATGGGAGAAAATATTTGAAAACACAGCAATCAACAAGAGATTAATTTCCAAAGTATACAAACAGCTCATGAAGCTCAACATAAAAAAATCAAATGACCCAATCAAAAAATGGCTGGAAGAGCTAAATAGGCATTTCTCAAGAGAAGACATACCATACAGATGGCTAAAAATTACATGAAAATATGCTCAGCGTCACTAATTATTAGAGAAATGCAAATCAACATTACAATGAAATATCACTTCATAGTGATCAGAATGGCCATCATCAAAAACTCTACAAGCAATACACGCTAGAGAGTGTGTGGGGAAAAGGAAAACTTCCTACACCCTTGGTAGGAATGTATATTGGTACAGTCACTATGGAGAATAGAAAAAAAAAGTAAAAATAGAACTACATTTGATCCAGAAATCCAATTCTGGGGCATATATCCAGAGAAAACCATGGTTCAAAAGGATTCATGCACCCCAAAATTCACTGCTGTTTATAGTATGCAGGACATGGAAGCAACCTAAATGTCCATCAACAGATGAATGGATGAAGAAGATGTGGTACACATATGTAGCAGAAATATTAATCAGGCATTAAAAAGAATGAAATATTGCCACTTGCAACAACATGGATGGACGTAGAGATTATCCTGCTGAGTGAAATAAGTCAGAAAAAGACAAGTATCGTATGATATCATTTATACATGGAATCCCAAAACATGATAAAAATGAACTGATATATAAAAAGCAGAAACAGACTCACAGACAGAGAATGAACTTATGGTTATGGCGGGGGAGGGGGGAAAAGGGGGAGAAAAGATAGATTGGGAGTTTGAGAATGACATGTACACTCTGCTACATTTAAAATAGACAACCAACAAGCACCTACTGTATAGAACAGGGAACTTGGCTCAATGTTCTGTAATAACCTAAATGGGAAAAGAATTTTAAAAGAATAGATACATGTATATGTAAAAAAAAAAAAATGAATTAGAAAAAATACAGAAATTTTATAAATAAAGATTTCAAGTGTTCAAAACCTGGAATTTTCTTTTTCCTCTCAGGAACTACTAATTTTAAAAATTAAATTAAAAATCAGAGTAGGTTTGTTCTTCCAATTATAGACATCCTAGAAAAACATATTTTCTAACAATATGCTATTTTAAAAATTCAGTTAACACAGAAGTACATGTTGAAAAATCTGAAAACAACCTATAACCATACTATGTAGAAATACAGTATATTTTTTCCCTAGACATACACCACCATATTTTTAAGGAAAATGGGATTATGTACTACATGTTTTTGGTATAGGCTTCCCTGCTAGCTCAGCCAGCAAAGAATCTGCTTGCAAAGCAGGAGACCCCGGTTCCATCTCTGGGTCAGGAAGATTCCCTGGAGAAGGGATAGGCTACCTACTCCAGTATTCTTGGGCTTTTCTGGTGGTTCAGATGATAAATAACCCACCTGCAATTAGGGAGACCTGGGTTCAATCCCTGGGTTGGTAAGATCCCCTGGAAAATGGAACAGCTACCCATTCCAGTATTCTGGCCTGGAGAATACCATGGACAGAGGAGTCAGGCAGGCCCCAGTCCATGGGGTCACAAGGAGTTAAATACTACTGAACAACTTTCACTTACAGTTGAATTTTTCCTTTATACTATTAAGAGAACATATTTTTAGGCCAGCAAATGTACATCTTCATAATCATTTTAATACCTAAATTTACATTACATTAAGCGGTTGATGGTATAATTAACTTATCAAACCCATATTTTGACTATTCAAGTAGTTTTCAATATTCTAAGAGATTTCTAAAGGAAGCTGAGGATTACAACAAAATAGAGAGGGAGGTACAGAGATTTCCAATATACTTCATGCTCCCACATATGCATAGCCTCTCCATTACCAAACCAATCACCAAAATGGGTACATTTTCATTAAGACTTAGCCAACATCAACACATCATACTTAATCAAAGCCCACACTTTAGGCGTTATACATTCTTTGGGTTTGGGTGATGTATAATGACATATATCCACCATTACAACATCATACAAAGTATTTTCACTGCCCTCAAAATCCTCTGTGCTCTGCCTATGCACCTCTTCCCCTCATTCTGATAACCAGCTATCTTTCTGTATTTCCATCATTTTGTCTTTTCCAGATTATGTAGTTGGAATCACAATTTGAGCCCTTTTAGATTGGCTTATTTCACTTAGTACTATGTATTTTTTTCCATGTCTTTCTATGGCTCGATAACTCATTTTTTTTTTAGTGCTGAATAGCATTCCAATATTTGTATATATCCCATTTTATGGGCTTCCTAAAGCCCATATGGGTGGCTCAATGGTAAAGAATTTGCCTGCAATGTAGGAGACCTGGGTTGGGATCATCCACGGGTTGGGAAGATCCCCTGGAGAAGGAAATGGCAACCCACTCCAGTATTCTCGTTTGCAGAATTCCATGGACAGGGGAGCCTGGTGAGCTACAGTCCATGGGGTCACAAAGAATCAGATGTGACTGACTGATTAACATTTCCACATCTATTCACCTACTGAAGGCTATCTTGGTTGCTTCCAAGTTTTGGCAATTATGAACAAACATCAGTGTGCAGGTTTTTGTGTGGACGTAAGTTTTCAACTTTTTCAGGTGGAGTTTTCTTTTAAAATAAGGAATTGTCAAATTAACGTTGATAAATTCAACTATTTTACATCAATTTATACACTTGATTCTAAGAATAAAAGCTGTAACAATCATTGAGAAAATACCATTGGCCCTCTTAAATCTCTTTTATTTGTCAGAGTCAGAGCAAGGATACATGAGATGTTCTAAAATTTGCCTTGTGTGGATTTAGTTTTATAAAAACTTACTTTTGCCACAGCAAATTACTTTAAGCATTTGAACCTGTTGATCTTCAAGCTATTTAAATTCCTCTTTCCCTCTTTTGAACTTGTTTTCTAAGCATCTGTGTCATGTTTCTTTGAACTCCGAGAGCAAATTCTAATTTAGAAAGTTGAATTCCCTTTGGTTTATTGAGAGACCACAGAGAGGTTATTGAGAGGTTGTCAAAGCCTTTGGACTTTAAATATATGGAACCTATCAAAGTATTATTTCTATTTACTAAACTCTGCTAGGCATTTTGGGAACAGGATGCTCTGGTGATATTTGTCTGGAGTGATTTCCTGTTTATTCTGGCACAGCGATAGCTGAGCGAGTCAGACTGCAGTGGGGAAACATCACAGGCTGTGTGATCTAACAGCTCTTCCATGTTCTCAAACTCTTGCCAATAACAGGATTGATGCCATGTTTACCACTCAGCTTTTGAGTTGTGACACAGTATGCAGACTGCAGCATCAGATTGGCCATCTGAGCTTCTTCATATGAGTTGCAATGATCTTTTTTTATTGCTATTTAATCACATTGACTATTCCAAGGAGTCTGTTTTTTGTCCACCTGAGGGACGTGCTTTTCTTTTTGGAGCACTTTTATTGTATTTTTTCAAAATTAATGTTATGGTAGACAGTTGGGCATATATCACAAAAGGACTAACTTCACCTCGTGAAAACTGTAACCATTCAGAACAAAAGTACCATGTTGGCTGAGAAAAGATGGCTTGGGGGACTTAAGATATATTTTACAGCTTTTTGAGTTTATAAATTGTAATTATAAACATTAAACTATAAGTATATATACATTGAGGAAAGTTATATAAATATATATTATTTTTAAGATACTTAATAGAGTTTTACAAGAAGGAAGATAGATGACTATTTGTTAGCTATGGTTTTAGATAAATTCCTACTCTTATCACCAACTTTTTAAAAGCTTCTATTCCCAGTATTAAAGATAACAAATTCTATGATCAGATTTTAGAACACTGAGTACAACCTGGTCTCTATGCCAAAGTCCAATACCACAAAGATGTATAAGACCCTATGTCTTACTAGTAATTTACTCTCTGGAGTAAATCAGATTAATATATCCTCTTATGACTTTGATAGAACCCATGAGGACTCTGAGTGCCTGTTAAGAAGGGAAGGTCTGCCAATTAGAAATGGGATTAGAAGAGAAAGAGAAAAATCAAAGAAAAGGATTTTTTGAAAAGAATACTTACTTAATTTGAGCTTTCCCCAGAAAGACTCCGAGTCAGAGATTCATGTGCAAGTAGTTGATTTGGGAGGAAATAATTTGGGAGGCTCCAGAACGAAAATAGGGAGTGAAAAATGAAAGAGAAAGTATGTAAGACAGGAGGGCCAGGAACTAAAGCTTCCTTGAATATACTTTGAGAAGTAATCACTAATAGCAGGCGTGAAGAACTGTGGGAGTGAAACAGGAAGGAGAAAAGAATAACAGAATTTATTATTAAGGTGGACGGAAAACTGGGCTCAGTATCTCAGGACCTTCTAAGGAGTCTTATTAGACGCACCTCACATCTGTCCCTCTGTCTTGTGAGAAAACAAAAGAGGAAGCATTGATCTATATACATAACACAAAGCAATGTGGTGGGAAAATAAATGTTTTGGAGTAAAATAGGCCTGGGTTTATAGCTTGGTACTGCTTGCTTACTAGCTATGTGGAATAGTTTTAAAACCTTCCTGAGAGTTTTATCTTGTATGTTTAAAACAAGGGATAATACTATCTTTTTTTTTCCCTCTGGTAAAATCCATAGAGCTACTTCAGAGTTTTCCAACAATGAAAAATTCTTCTAAATGTAGATCTCAAATTATGTTTGCCTAAGAATAGCAATGGCACCCCACTCCAGTACTCTTGCCTGGAAAATCCCATGGACGGAGGAGCCTGGTAGGCTGCAATCCATGGGGTAGCTAAGAGTCGGACGCGACTGAGCGACTTCACTTTCACTTTTCACTTTCATGCATTGGAGAAGGAAATGGCAGCCCACTCCAGTGTTCTTGCCTGGAGAATCCCAGGGACAGCAGAGCCTGGTGGGCTGCCATCTGTGGGGTTGCAAAGAGTCGGAAACGACTGAAGTGACTTAGCAAGAATAGCAAAGAGGAAAATATTTTACTTTGAGATTCAAACTTTTCTCTTGTGACATAAAACCTGAATTCAATTATTGAACACAGTTATTAACTTTATTATTGCTTTAGCCTTGTATCTTTTTGATGGAAGTAGGAATGTAGAAGAAAGCATGAAAAAAATGATACTAATTACATTTCATTAGCTTCAGTGGTAGCAACTGGATTTATGAAGCTTTTTAAGATCTTCTCCATATACATCAACTGGTAAATGTAAAACTAAATAGTGTTTTATTAATTATATAAAAGTAGTTGAATGATAATTTTAGAAAAAGCCAAATATAGTATTAAATATAGATATATTAATATATCTATAAATTCTATAAAGGAAATATGGTTAAGAGACCATGGCATTTGAGATTGGCTCTACAATAAGCTCTCTATTTCTGACATCTGCATTCAAGATAAATAAAACCATTTAACTTTTCAGCAGGCTCTACAGAGCCTGTTAATCATTGTGAGTTGTTTTCTATGAGTTTGTGAAACGCTTTCCCTCACTTTTGACACTTTCTGGTAGAGTGAACATAGTCTGCATGTGCATGATCAGTCGCATTTGACTTCATTTTGACCCTATGGCCTCTATCCCACCAGCCTCCTCTGTCCATGAGATTTTCCTGGCAATGATAGTGGAGTGGTTGCCATTTCCTCCTCCAGGGGATCTTCCCAACCCAGGGATCAAACCTGTGTCTTCTGAGTCTCCTGCATCGGCAGGTGAATTCTTTACCACTGAGCCCCTGGATTAGCTCTGCAAACTGTAACATACATACAGCCTTATTATATATATACCTAAGAAGTCAGACATCAACTTTGATAGGTAAACAACACAAATATTTAATTACTAAATCATAATAAAACAAACTCTCCACAACAGAGTGCTTTAAATTTCTCATTCTTTTAGTCTGCTTCTTTTAAATACAAAGAATTTCATTTATGTGCAAATAGATATTCAACCATTTTACAAAACTTAGTGGCTAAGGAGAGAGAGTGAAAACAAAACTCTGTGAGTGTTAAGTCTTAGATGTAATTACTGCCTTTTCCACATCTCACACTAGGGAGGAAAAGTCCACTCCCAAGGGGCACATCATCTTCACTGCACTGTCTCACTCATTGCAGAGATTTTGTAATATAACAAAAACCTTTGCTCCAGGGTAAAGCAGCTGTTCTGGGTGCTTGCCAACTGAAGTGATGGTCTAACAAAATCTGTCATCAGAGAAAACACACCACATCTCCTTCCTTGTGTGGCTGCTTTCTCTTTCCTCTTTCAGCATACCCCTTGGGACACTAACTTATACAGAAGGCCAAAATGGGTGACATATCTGTGAACATGTGGCACTGCCTTCCTGGGGTAATGTACATGGAAGCATATGGTGCTGCCCTCGTACTCGGCAGCAAACACAGGAAAAACTTTGCCACAGTTACCTTGTTGATTTTCCATATGGTTCTGAATTGTCCTTGCAAGTGGATAATTTATGTTCATTTTCTCCCAAAATCCTTTCTAGCTATAAAGGAATGTTTCAGCTATATAAAATTCAGTGAGTATTCATCTAAATATATATATTTCTAAAGCCATAGATAACTATAGTCATATATATTCATATATATAAGCATGTATATGTATGTGGAGATATATACACACGCACACATATATGATATATACTGCATGCACACACACAACCCTAGAAGAAAAAAATGACATTAATTTTATTTTTGTATTTCATTTTTTAAGGTTTTTATTTTGACATATACTATAAAATAATTTTTAGTTCATTGTTCTTTCTCACACAATATTCTACATTCAGGTATTTTCATTCTCTCTAATTTACTGTGGCCTTCTGATTTTCGTTTAGAACCAATTCTTCTAAGAATCCTGATAACCTAATAGATGACTCTTGTAGGGACTGTGATAAGACTGTTCTTCATCCTTGTACTCATTTCCTAAGCATTTAACATTATTAACCACAACATATGATCATCATGGGGAAGAGATGGTGTCTATCAATTTTCATCATAGTGCTCCTTTCATGACTACTGTGGGTCCAAACAAGAGTTAGGTGATCAAAAAATATTAGTGGATGAATGAAGGAATGTATTCATATAGGTTAGAGATTACAAAGACCTGAACAAATAGTAATTAAGATAGAGAGGACATTTTGTATAATGTTTAGTGTCTAGGAACTGTTTGGATATGGAGATTAATTTTTAAAAAAGCAGAATCAGAAAGAAATCTGTTTTCTAGCGTATTATAATGAAGAAATACAGAGATCTGTATTTTTCTTGTATGGTGGGGAGAGAAGTGAGGCTGATACTTCCCCTTTCTTCTGCCTCCACAGGCTAAATATGTTCACTTTCTTTCTTTACAGCATTTGGTATAAATGACCTCATATTATAAGAAAACGATTTTGTGTCCTGTCTCCCCATTTCCCGCTGGTATGATGATCTGTGGTCCCTTGTTGACCTGATTCAATCTCAAGGCTATGCCAATCCAAAATCTGATGTTGACAAACCAAACACCCTAAAGATTACACAAAGTTGAGACTCTCCACTGATGTGTACTTTCTGTCTGTAGTAGATAATGTTGTTCTTTCAACTTCATGGAGCTGTCCTAGAACATTACTCAGTGCAACATCATTCTTGTTGCCAAGTGAAACTGGAAGTGCTCAGTCATGCCCTATTCTTTGCGACTCCATGGACGGTAGCCTGCCAGGCTCCTCTGTCCATGGAATTCTCCTGGCAATAATACTGGAGTGGGTTGCCATTCCCTTCTCCAGGGATCTTCCCAACCCAAGGATTGAACTCAGGTCTCCTGCATTGCAGGCGGATCCTTTACCATGGAGGAGCTGTATTATTTGTTGCTGCTTTGACAGTATTTTTGACTGTACTTAAAAAAAAAAAAAGTAAACAGGTCATTTGTTATTCGTTGATTTCCCAAAAGAAACTTTAGTTCAGGAGACAATATGATGATATATTTAAAATATTGAAAGAGAAAAAACTGTCAACCAAGAATACTATACATGACACAACTGTCCTTGAGAAATGAAGACGAGATAAAGACATTCTCAAACAAAAGCTTAGGGGGTTTATAACCACTAGACCTGCCTTACCAGAAATGCTAAAAGAGATCTCTTCAAGTGGAAATAAAAAGATGGTAATTAATATTGTAAAAGCAGATGAAGGTTGATATAAATAGTAATGGTAAATATGTAGTCAAAGATGGATTTTCTAATATTGTAATGGTGCTGTATAACTTATACCTCTGGTTTAAAATAAGAAACACATGGATTAAAAATAACAAAAATTTATTATTAGATACATGATATAAAATATGTAATTTGTGACATCAATAACCTAAAATATGAAGGGAGACAAATAAAAGTGTAAAGTTTTAAAATGCTATAGAACTTAATGTTATTGAAGTAAAATAGGGTGCTATAAATACAATATATTTTATATAAGCCTTTGGTAACCGCAAAGGGAAAACCTGTAGTAGTGTTGAAGGGAAGACCCAATTTTGACTCCTTACTGGATCTGTGTCTTTGACTTTAACGTTTGCTTTTTGTTGGTTTTTGTTACTGCAGTTAAACATAATGGTCTGCCTCAGATGTTCATGTCTGACTCTTGCAACCCCATGGACTGTAGCCTCCCAGACTCCTCTATCCATGGGGTTCTTCAGGCAAGAATACTGGAGTGGGTTGCCATTTCCTTCTCCAGAGCATCTTCGTGACCCAGGAATTGAACCTGGGTCTCCTGCATTGCAGGCAGATTATTTACCTACTGAGCTATGAGGGAACTATTAAAATAAAAGTGCCTTTGTTCAGCTCATATCAGATCATCTGACCCTGCCCACCTGAGTATGGCTGCAAATATGAAGAGATTAACACATTCCCTCCCTGAGACTGAGATATTTGTAAGATAGTGGCCTTTTTACTTTACTTCCTCAACTCCCCCCCACCCCACCCACTCTCTGTTCTATAAAACAACCTGACATCCAGACCCCAACAAGATGGTTATTTTGAGACATTGGTCTCAGTCAGCTGGCTTTCCGAAAAAAGTCATATTCCTTTCCTCAACACCTCATATTGGTTACTTGGCTTGTTGTGTGGTGAGCAGAGTGAGCTTGTACAGTAGCTAAACAAAACATTATAATAAAGAAGTCAAAGCCTACACTACAAATGTCATCAAATCACAGAGGAAGGCACGATCAACCAGGCAGACTCTATATCTATGGAATACATAAAAGGACATTGACAGCTCCCACAAATGCAAATGCACTAGTTCTGATAGCTGTGCACATTGGAGGCAAGAACACACGGGAGTAAGACAAGATTAGAATCTGAGATGGCCACACAGCAGGTCCAGAGATAGGCAGAGTTTTGGAGGGCATCCCAGGAAAGTGAGGCGGACTGGGACTCCCAGGGAGGGAAAGGATTCTGACAGCAATGACTCAAGAAAAGCATTTGTTATTCTTAATTTTGACCTGTTCTGTAGATTCTTTTGGATATTTTTTTCTCCCCCCCCCCCAACTTTGTTGTAGTTGTCGATTTTATTAGCAGTATGAAATCTAATTAAGCTTTTGAGCTTTTTTTTCCTAAGTCACATTTTTTTACTGTTGCTGTAAACCTCTGCCTCTTTTGGGGCTTTTGCAGTTCTGTGAGTTTCCTTATTATTTTTTTACTTTAATTTTTTAGTTTTTTAAACCTATTGTTATTTTTTTCTATAGTTATTCATTTGTTTGCTTTTCCTACTGTTCTTGCAGTTCAGTTCAGTCACTCAGTAATGTCCGACTCTTTGCAACCCCATGAATCACAGCACACCAGGCCTCCCTGTCCATCACCAACTCCCGGAGTTCACCGAGACTAACGTCTATCGAGTCAGTGATGCCATCCAGCCATCTCATCCTCTGTCGTCCCCTTCTCCTCCTGCCCCCAATCCCTCCCAGCATCAGAGGCTTTTCCAATGAGTCAACTCTTTGCATGAGGTGGCCAAAGTACTGGAGTTTCAGCTTCAGCAGCATTCCTTCCAACGAACACCCAGGACTGATCTCCTTTAGAATGGACTGGTTGGATGTCTTTGCAGTACAAGGGACTCTCAAGAGTCTTCTCCAACACCACAGTTCAAAAGCATAAATTCTTCAGCGCTCAGCTTTCTTCACAGTCCAACTCTCACATTCGTACATGACCACTGAAAAACCATAGCCTTAACTAGACAGACCTTTGTTGGTAAAGTAATGTCTCTGCTTTTGAATATGCTATCTAGGTTGGTCATAACTTTCCTTCCAAGGAGTAAGCGTCTTTTAATTTCAGGGCTGCATTCACCATCTGCATTGATTTTGGAGCCCCAAAAAATAAAATCTGACACTGTTTCCCCTGTTTCCCCATCTATTTCCCATGAAGTGATGACACCGGATGCCATGATCTTTGTTTTCTGAATGTTGAGCTTTAAGCCAACTTTTTCACTCTCCTCTTTCACTTTCATCAAGAGGCTTTTTAGTTCCTCTTCACTTTCTGCCATAAGGGTGGTGTCATCTGCATATCTGAGGTTATTTATATTTCTCCTGGCAATCTTGATTCCAGCTTGTGTTTCTTCCAGTCCAGCATTTCTCATGATGTACTCTGCATATAAGTTAAATAAACAGGGTGACAGTATACAGCCTTGACATACTCCTTTTCCTATTTGGAACCAGTCTGTTGTTCCATGTCCAGTTCTAACTGTTGCTTCCTGACCTGCATACAGATTTCTCAAGAGGCAGATCAGATGGCCTGGTATTCCCATCTCTTTCAGAATTTTCCACAGTTGATTGTGATCCACACGGTCAAAGGCTTTCGCATAGTCAATAAAGCAGAAATAGATGTTTTTCTGGAACTCTCTTGCTTTTTCTTTAATGTATATAAATCTTCTTTATCTATCTATATTTAACTTTGCATATTTATTCTTTCTTTGTTTCCTTTCCTCTCAAAATATTTGTTAGTTTTATTTTCATTACTTTATTCCCTTCTTGGCACCTTGCTTTAGTTTTGTTTTCCTTTTGGTGCTTTAGTTGGCTTTGTTCTTAACTGGTAGATATAATTTTTGGTTTTGTTTGTTTGCTGGGTCAATCTATTGTACTTTATTTATTTTCTTTTGGACTGTTTTTTTTTTGCTTATGTATGTATACGTATATGTGTATATTCAGTCACACTTTTTATTGTTATTATAAAACTCTGCCTCTACATTGGGCTTTTGCAGTTTTGTGAAGTTTTCTTTCTTTCTTTGTTCGTTTCTTTTTTCTTTTCCTTTTCTTTTTTAAAAATTTTAATTTTTTAAAACCTATCATTATTTTTCTACACTTATTTCTTTGTTTGCCTTTCCTACTGTTTTTCCCTTGCAGTTAATCTTTAATGTATATAAATCTTCTTCATCTACCTCTATTGAATATTGCATATCTATTTTTTCTTTCTTTTCTTTCTTACCTTCCCTTTCAACATATTTGTTAGTTTTGTTTTAACTGCTTTATTTCCCACTTGGCACTCTGCTTTAGTTTTGTTTTCCAGTTTGTGCTTTAATTATTTTGTTCTTAACTGGTAAATATAATTTTGATTCTTTTTGTTCCCTGGTTCAATCTACTGTGCTTAATTTTTGGGGGACTGTTTTGAGTTTGCTTATGACTGTATGTGTATATGTGTATATTCCATTCTTTTAATTATTATTTGACTACTTTTGTAACTACCATTTGTCTGGGGTTCATCTTTGGGTTCTCACTTTTGGGTTTTTGTTTTAATCTCATGTAATGCCATAACAAACCACATTTGAAATCTTAGTTCCTGACCAGAGTTCAAGCCCTGAGTCTTTGGAGTGAGAGCACTGACTCCAAGACCCTAGGCTACCAGAAAACTAACCCTGCTAAGCTGCTGCTAAGTCGCTTCAGTTGTGTCCGACTCTGTGGGACCCCATAGACGGCAGCCCACTAGGCTCCCCCGTCCCTGGGATTCTCCAGGTAAGAACACTGGAGTGGGTTGCCATTTCCTTCTCCAATGCATGAAAGTGAAAAGTGAAAATGAAGTCGCTCAGTCCTGCCCGACTCTTAGCAACTCCATGGACTGCAGCCTACCAGGCTCCTCCGTCCATGGGATATTCCAGGCAAGAGTACTGGAGTGGGGTGCTATTGCCTTCTCCGAAACCAACCCTAGGGAGTATCAAATAGTGAGAACTCACACAAAGGAAACCACTTGAATACAAGACCTGCCATCACCCAGCCACCATTAGCACCCTGTGTATTGGCATCTAAACAACAAATAAAACAATACAAACCCAATCATCATCAGACAGGATTACCATCTCACTCAGCATTGCCAATCAGATGAAAAACAAACAAACAAATAAACAAAAGCTCAGCACAAATCTCACCCTATATGAAGCTTACACAAACCACTGGGCCAACCTTAGGAAGGTAGAAACCAAAAGGAAGAAAGAATCAACCCTGAAGCCTGGGAAAGGGAGACCTCAAACACAATAAGTTAAAAAAATAATAATAATGAAAAGGCAGAGAAATACTACACAAATGAAGGAACAAACTAGAAGCACAGAAGTCCAAATAAATGAAGAGGAAATAGGAAAGCAACCTGAAAACGATTTCAGAATAATGATAGTAAAGTTGATCAAAAACCTTGAAAGCAAAATGAAGAAAATGCAAGAATCAATTAACAAAGAACTAGATGAATTAAGGAATAAACATACAGAGACAAACAACACAATTCTGAAATTAAAAATACTCTAGAAGGAATCAATAGCAGAATATCTGAAGCAGAAAAATAAATGAATGAGCTGGAAGATAAAATGGTGAAAATAACTTCTGAAAAGCAGAATAAAGTTAAAAGAATTAAAAGAACTGAGGATAGTCTCAGAGACCTCTGGGACAATATCCAGTGCACCAATGTTCAAATTATAGGGGTCCCAGAAGAAGAAGAGAAAAAAAAACGGTATGAGAAATTTTTTGAAGAGATTATAGTAGAAAACTTCCCTGACATGGAAAAGGAAATATTCAGTCAAGTCCAAGAGGCACAAAGAGTCACAAAGAGGATAAACCCAAGGAGAAACATGACAAGGTACATACTAATCAAACTAACAAAGACTAAACACAAAGACAGAATATTAAGAGCAGCAAGGGAAAAGCAACAAGTTACATAGAAGGGAAACCCCATATGCTTAACAGCTGATCTTTCAGCAGAAATTCTGAAGACCAGAAGGGAATGGCAGAATATATTTTAAGTATTGAAAGGGAAAAATACACAACCAAGGTTATTGTACCTAGCAAGGATATCATTCAAAATTGATGGAGAAATGAAAAGGTTTTCAGATAAGCAAAAGTTAAGAGAATTCGGTACCACCAAAGTAGTTTTACAACAAATGTTAGACAGACTTATATAGTCAAAAAATATAAAAGAAGAAAAAAGATATACAAAATCAACCCCAAACAATTAAGATAACAGTAACAGGAACATATATATCAATAATGACTTTAAATGTAAATGGATTAAATGCTCCAATCAAAAGACACAGACTGACTGAATGGATATAAAAACAAGATTCATATATATGCTGTCTACAAGAAACCCACTTGAGACCTCCAGACAAATAGACTGAAAGTGAGAGGATGGAAAAATATATTCCATTCAAATGGGAAGCAAAAGAAAGCTGGAGTAGCAACCCTCATATCAGACAAAATAGACCTTAAAATAAAGAAGATTACATGAGATAAGGAAGGACATTACATAATGTTCAAGGGATAAATCCGAAAGAAAGACATAACAATTGTAAATATCTATGCATCCAACATAGGAGCACCTCAATACACAAGACAAACACTAACAGGCATAAAAGGAGAAATTGACAGTAACACAATAGTAATAGGAGACTTAACACCCCACTCATAACAATGGACATATCATCAAAACAGAAAATTAATAAGGAAACACAAGTCTTAAATGATACGTTAGATGAGAAGGATTTCATTAATATCTTCGGGACATTCCATCCAATACAGAAGAATACACCTTCTTCTCAAGTTCACATGGAACATTGTCCAGGATAGACCACATCCTGGGTCACAAATCAAACCTCAGTAAATTAAAAAAAATTGAAATTATATCAAGCATCTTCTAAGACCACAAAGCTATGAGACTAGATATCAATTACAAGGAAAAAAAATTGTAAGAAACACAAACACATGGAGATTAAACAATACATTTCTAAATAACCAACAGGTACTGAAGAAATTAAAAGGGAGATCAAAAAATTTCTAGAAACAAATGACAATGAAAACATGACTGCTCAAAACCTATGGGATATAACAAAAGCAGTTCAAAGAGGGTGGTTTATAGCAATACAATCCTACTTCAAGAAACAAGAGAAACATCAAATAGACAACCTAACTTTACACCTAAAACAACTGGAAAAAGAAGTAAAAAAAAAAAAAACCGCCAAAATTAGTAGAAGGAAAGAAATCATAAAGATCTGAGCAGAAATAAATGAAAAAGAAATGAAAGGAGCAATAGTAAAGATTAATGAAACTAAAAGCTGATTCTTTGAGAAGATAGACAAAATTGACAAACCTTTAGCTTGACTCATCAAGGAAAAAAGAGAGAAGAATCAAATAAACAAAATTAGAAATGAAAAAGGAGAGACAATTCAGAGATAAAAAGGATGATAAGAGACTATTATGAACAACTATATGGCAATAAAATGGATAACCTGGAAGAAATGGACAGACTCTTAGGAAAGTTCAATCCTCCAAGACTGCCAGTCCAGGTTCGGTGCATGATACTGGATGCTTGGGGCTAGTGCACTGGGACGACCCAGAGGGATGATATGGGGAGGGAGGAGGGAGGAGGGTTCAGGATGGGGAACACAGGTATACCTGTGGCGGATTCATTTTGATATTTGGCAAAACTAATACAATTATGTAAAGTTTAAAAATAAAATAAAATTTAAAAAAATGATAAAAAAAAAAGACTGAACCAGGAAGAGATAGAAATTATGAACAATCCAACTACAAGCACTTAAATTGAAGCTGTGATAAAAAAAAAAATCTCTCAAAAAAAACAAAAGCCCAGGACCAGATGGCTTCAAGGAGAATCCTATCAAACATTTAGAGAAGAGCTAATGCCTATCCTTCTAAAACTCTTTCAAAAAATTGCAGGGGAAGGAACACTTCAAATTCATTCTACAAGGCCACCATCACCGTGATACCGAAACCAGAGAAAGACAACACAAAAAAAGAAAACTACAGGCCAATATGACTGATGAACATAGATGCAAACATCTTCAACAAAATTTTAGCAAAAAGAATTCAGCAACACATCAAAAAGCTCATACACTATGATCAAGTTGGGTTTATTCCAGGAATGCAAGGATTCTTCAATATATGCAAATCAATCAATGTGATATACCATATTAACAAATTGAAAGATAAAAACCATATGGTAATCTCAGTAGATGCAGAAAAAGCCTTTGACAAAATTCAGCACCTATTTGATTAAAGCTCTTCAAAAAATGGGCATAGAAGGAATCTACCTCAACAGAGTTAAGGCCATATATGATAAACCTACAGCAAACATTATTCTCAATGGTGAAAAACTGAAAGCATTCCCTCAAAGATCAGGAACAAGACGAGGGTGTCCATTTATACCACTATTATTCAAATAATTCTGGAAGTCCTAGCTACAGCAGTCAGAGAAGAAAAATGAATAAAAGGAATCCAGATTGGAAAACCAGAAATAAAGGTCTCACTGTTTGCAGATGACATGATACTGTACATAGAAAACCCTATGGATAGTATCAGAAAACTACTAGAGCTAATCAGTGAATTTAGCAAAGTTGCAGGATACAAAACCAATACATAGAAATCACTTGCATTTCTTGTATACTAACAATGAAAAATCAGAAAGAGAAATTAAGGAATCAACCCCATTTACCACTGCAACAAAATGATTTAACTATCTAGGAATAAACTTACCTAAGGAGACAAAAGAACTGTACACAGAAAATTATGACACTAATGAAAGATATCAAAGATGGCATAAACAGATGGAGAGATATTCCATGTTCCTAGGTTGGAAAAACTCAATATTTTGAAAATGACTATACTACCAAGTGCAATCTACAGATACAATGTGATCTCTATCAAATGGCCAATGACACTTTTCACAGAACTAGAATAAAAATTTCACAATTTATATGGAAACACAAAAGACCCCAAATAGCCAAAGCAGTCTTGAGAAAGAAGAATGGAGCTGGAGGAATCAACCTTCCTGACTTTCAACTATACTACAAAGCTACAGTCTTCAGGACAGAATGGTACTGGCACAAAAACAGAAATATAGACCAATAAAATAAGATAGAAAGCCCAGAAATAAACCCATGCATTTATGGGTACCTTATTTTTGACAAAGGAGTCAAGAATATATAATGGGGCAAAGACAGCCTCTTCAATAAATGGTGCTGGGAAATCTGGACAGCTACATGTAAAAGAATGAAATTAGAACATTTTCTAACACCATACACAAAGATAAACTCAAAATGCATTAAAGACCTAAATATAAGACCAGAAACTATAAAACTCTTAGAGAAAAGCATAGGCAGAACATTCAATGACATAAATCAAAGCAAGATCCTCTATGACCCACCTCCTAGAGTAATGGAAATAAAAACAAAAGTAAACAAGTGGGACCTGATTAAACTTAAAATTTTTGCACAGCAAAGGAAACTATAAGCAAGGTGAAAAGACAACCCTCAGAATGGGAGAAAATAATAGCAAATGGAACAACTGACAAAGGATTAATTTCCAAAACATACAAGCAGCTCATACAACTCAATACCAGAAAAACAAACCACCCAATCAAAAAGTGGGAAAAAGATCTAAACAGACATTTCTCCAAAGACTTACAATGGCTAACAAATGCAAAAATGCTCAACATTACTCATTATTAGAGAAATGCAAATCAAAACTACAGTAAGATATCACCACACACCGATCAGAATGACCATTATCAAAAAGTCCACAAACAATAAATGCTGGAGAGGGTATGGAGAAAAGGGAACACTCTTGCAGTGTTGGTGGGAATGTAAATTGATACAGCCACTATGGAAGATGGTTGGATATTCCTTAAAAAACTAGGAATAAAACCGCCATATAACCCAGCAATCCCATTCCTAGGCATCTACCCTGAGAAAACCAAAATTGAAAGACACATGCATCTCATTGTTCATTGCAGCACTATTTACAATAGCTAGAACATGGAAGCCACCTAGATATCCACTGACAGACGAATTGATAAAGAAGTTATGGTATATATACACAATGGAATATTACTTAACCATAAAAAGGAACACATTTGAGTTGGTTCTAATGAGGTGGATGGACCTAGAACCTATTATACAGAGTGAAGTAGGTCAGAAAGAGAAAGATAAATATCATATTCTAATGCATATATACAGAGTCTAGAAAAATGCTACTGAAGAATTTATTTACAGGGCAGCAATGGATAAACAGACATAGAGAATAGCCTTATGAACCTGGAGAGAGTGGAGGATAAGGTAAGATGTATGGAAAGAGTAACATGGAAACTTACATAGCCATTTGTAAAATTAATAGCCAACAGGAATTTGCTGTACGGCTCAGGAAACTCAAACAGGGGCTCTATATCAAGCTAGAGGGGTGGGATGGGGAGGGAGATGGGAAGGAGGTTAAAGAGGGAGGGGATATATGCATACCCGTGGCTGATTCATGTTGAGGTTTGACAGAAAACAAAATTCTGTAAAGCAATTATCCTTAAATAAATAAATAATAAAAAAAGAATACTGGAGTGGTTTGTTGTGCCCTCCTCCAGGAATTGAACCCTACCCAAGGATCTAACCCATGTCTCTTATGTCTCCTGCACTGGCAGGCGGGTTCTTTACCACTAGTGCCACCTGGGAAACCCTAAAAAAGCATTAGAGAAACTAAACGGATGTTTTTCCAAAGGAGACATTCAAATGGGGAACAGATACATGTAAAGATGTCTAATATTACTAATCATCAGTGAAGAGCTAATCAAAGCTATAATATGATACCACCCAATTTTTAGAATGGCTCTTCACTAAAAAGATAAACAGGCAATCTGTTGCGCCGCCGCCCGCGGGAGCCGGCAGATCCGGGTCTCGTGGCTTAGAGTGACGTGGTCAGTCGAATCAAAACAGAGGAGGGGAGGAAGCCGGCGGCCAGGAGCGGCGGCAGCGGCTTCCGAAATTTAAAAAAAAAAAAAAAGATAAGAAACAACAAATGCTGGTGAGGATGCATAGAAAAGGGAACACTTGTACATTGTTAAGGAGAAGGCAATGGCAACCCACTCCAATACTCTTGCCTGGAGAATCCCAGGGATGGCGGGGCCTGGTGGGCTGCCATCTATGGGGTCGCACAGAGTTGGACACGACTGAAGTGACTTAGCAGCAGCAGCAGCAGTACATTGTTAGTCAGTATGTAAATTGGTATAGCCTATATAGAAATACATATATATATAGAACTTGCTTATAAAATTAAAAATGGAGCTACCATATCATCCAGAAATTCCACTTGTGTGTGTGTGTGTATATATATCAGATCAGATCAGATCAGATCAGTCGCTCAGTCGTGTCCGACTCTTTGCGACCCCATGAATCACAGCACGCCAGGCCTCCCTGTCCATCACCAACTCCAGGAGTTCACTCAGACTCACGTCCATCGAGTCAGTGATGCCATCCAGCCATCTCATCCTCTGTCGTCCCCTTCTCCTCCTGCCCCCAATCCCTCCCAGCATCAGACTCTTTTCCAATGAGTCAACTCTTCACATGAGGTGGCCAAAGTACTGGAGTTTCAGCTTTAGCATCATTCCTTCCAAAGAAATCCCAGGGCTGATCTCCTTCAGAATGGACTGGTTGGATCTCCTTGCAGTCCAATGGACTCTCAAGAGTCTTCTCCAACACCACAGTTCAAAAGCATCCATTCTTAGGCACTCAGCCTTCTTCACAGTCCAACTCTCACATCCATACGTGACCACAGCCTTGACTAGACCACACAGTCCATACGTGACCACAGCAAAACCATAGCCTTGACTAGACGGACCTTTCTTGGCAAAATAATGTCTCTGCTTTTGAATATGCTATCTAAATTGGTCATAACTTTCCTTCCAAGGAGTAAGCGTCTTTTAATTTCATGGCTGCAGTCACCATCTGCAGTGATTTTGGAGCCCCAAAAAATAAAGTCTGACACTGTTTCCACTGTTTCCCCATCTATTTCCCATGAAGTGATGGGACCACATGCCATGATCTTCGTTTTCTGAGTGTTGAGCTTCAAGCCAACTTTTTCATTCTCCACTTTCACTTTCATCAAGAGGCTTCTGAGTTCCTCTTCACTTTTTGCCATAAGGGTGGTATCATCTGCATATCTGAGGTTATTGATATTTCTCCCAGCAATCTTGATTCCAGTTTGTGTTTCTTCCAGTCCAGCGTTTCTCATGATGTACTCTGCATATAAGTTAAATAAACAGGGTGACAATATACAGCCTTGACAAACTCCTTTTCCTATTTGGAACCAGTCTGTTGTTCCATGTCCAGTTCTAACTGTTGCTTCCTGACCTGCATATATATATATATAAAGGAAACAAAATCATTATCCTGACAGGTATCTGCACTTTGATTTTCATTCTGGCATTCTTTGCAATACCCAAGACATGGAAACAACCTAAACGTCCATCACTGGACAACTAAATAAAGGAAATGTCACACACACATACATACACACGCAAAAATATTAGTTAGCCATTAAAAAATAAGGAGATCCTAACATTTGAGAGGACAAGGATGGACCTGAAGGGCATTCTGCTATAAGTCAGACAGAGAAAGACAAATATGACATGATTTTATTTATATGTGAAATATAAACAAACCAAACTTATAGGAACAGAGATCAGATTTGTGGCCACCAGTAGTGGGGCTGATGTCAAGGGGTTGGGTGAAGGAGGTCAAAGGTATATAATATGATAATAAATTTTAAGATTGCAATGTACACCATGATAACTATAGCTGCTGCCGCCAAGTCCCTTCAGTCATGTCCGACTCTCTGCGACCCCATAGATGGCAGCCCACCAGCCTTCTCTGTCCCTGGGATTCTCTAGGCAAGAATACTGGAGTAGGTTGCTATTTCCTTCTCCAGACTACAGCTAACAATACGTTTTAAAATACATATTTAAAGGTTGCTATGAAAGTCATTCTCACCATAAGATAAAAATTTTTTGTAACTGTGTGAGGTGATATATGTTAACCAAACTTACTGTGGCAATCAATTCACTGTAAACGTATATATATCAAATCACATATGTTATGTCAATTATATCTCAGTAAATTGGATGAAAATTTCAAAAAGAAAATCTTCATATTTTATTACATTTTTTATGTACTTTTAACATTATCATTGATATGTCTGGGTTAAATCTATTATCTTGCTATTATTATTTAATTTTGGAAACATATGGTCTTTTTTACTTTTCATGCTTGCCTTTGTCTGTTGTGTTAGTTATCTTTTAAATGATATATACTTTACTTTTATTGTAGGGACATTACAATAGCATACTTCCTTTTCCTTCTTCCTTTACTTAATGCTGTTGTCATACATGCTATTTCTTCATATTTATAAACCCAACAAGACACTGTCATACTTTTAAATAAACTTTAATTTTAGAACAGTTTTAGATTTAAAAAAGTATTGTGATGATAGAACAGAGTTCCCATATAACACAAATCTAGTTACCCTGTTATTAACATATTAGTATGATTCATTTGTCAGAATGTGCTTTAAATCAGATGTTTCTAATATTTTAAATCATAATTAGAAAGAGGTAATGTGTTATTGGGAGAATGTTCCCAGAGACAAAGTGTCAACCTTATTACATCATATAAAGAGTTCATAACATCAATATAACTTACTTCTGTTGATGTTAATCTTGATCACCACACTTCAGATATGTTTTTAGGTGTCTCCACTGTAAACCTATTCTTTTTCCCTCCCTCTCCATACTGTGCTGTTTAGAAGGAAAACACTATAGGCAGCCCAAACTAAGCAGAGAGGAATTCTGCTTTACCTCCTTGAAGGTGATTAGGTGAAATTCTTCTGCTAGGAGGTTTGCTTCACCCATATATTAATTCAACATCTATTATTTATACAATAATTTATATCAGTATAGACTCACAGATATTTCACATTTGGGGCTCTGATTTAATATTACTTTATATAGCTTGGAGCTTCCTGGTGGTTCAGATGATAAAGAGTCTGCCTGCAATGCAGGAGACCCGGGTTCAATCCCTGGGTTGGGGAGATCCCCTGGAGAAGGAAATGGCAGCTCACTCCAGTATTCCTGCCTGGAAAATCCTATGGATGGAGGAGCCTGGCAGGCTATAGTCCATGGGGTGGCAAAGAGTATATCTTGAGTATACTTTATATATCTTGAGATATATAAAGAGGATACTTTATATATTTTGTTGATAGATGTCCACATTTGACCACTCATAGCCTTTTTCAGTTGGCTCCTGTATCCCTTTGATATCTCCCCATAATTGTGGTTCTGATTTTTTTTTTTTTTTTTGCAATTTCTTATTTTCTGGCTTATTTTATTTCCTACCATAATCCTGGAATCAGGACTACTATAATATATCTCTACTAAGTCCTATCTTTTAAAAAATTGGAACATGATAATAGAGATTAAGATCTGAGCACTAGGTGTGCTTCCTGCTACTGGGGTGTCATTCCTTCCAGGTCCTTTCAGCTGACAGATGAGAGATAGAGATGTGTTCACATGTATGTGCATGTGTGCTAAGTAGTTTCAGTCGTATCTGAATCAGAGACCCTATGAACTGTGGCCCACCAGGCTTCTCTGTCCATGGAATTCTCTAGGCAAGGATACTCAAGTGGGTTGTCATGCCCTCCTCTGGGCAATCCACCTGACACAAGGATGGAAACCTCATCTTCCTTGGGCCTGCATTACAGAGGATTCATTACTGCTGAGACACTGGGAATGTTCATATATATATTAACCCACATATATATCCCTCATATTGTCCCTCATTTTCAACTAAGTTTCTTGATTCTGGATAATGAAAACTTAAATTATACATAAGTAATTATGGGAATTATTATAGTTGTCTTAAACTTGTAATTGCTCTTCCCACAGAAGTTAATTGTCTGATCAGTTAGTATCGTGGAATTTTACCCTATGCATATTCATTTTGGCAAGTGATTAAAATTAAATGAAACTCCATAAAACTTTCTAGAATATTTCTGTGTTTAACTGTGTTCTCTCTGGTATACCGCTCTTAAAATTCTAGTCCCACAATCTAGCCCACCCTGCCCAAATTACAGTATGTCTCCTGAAATACTCAAGAATGTTCTTTTTTGACTGGTGTCTAATTTTTGAGCAGGAGTTTAGAAACTGCCACCATGCATAAAGCTAGGGTGAGCATATGGTTTCATTATTTGTGTGCCTTTTCTTCAGTTCAGTTCAGTCACTCAGTCATGTCCAACTCTTTGCGAGCCCATGGACTGCAGCACACCAGGCTGCCCTATCGATCACCAACTCCTGGAACTTGCTCAAACTCATGTCCATCGAGTCAGTGATGACATCCAACCATCTCATCTTCTGTCATCCCCTTCTCCTCCTGCCTTCAATCTTTCCCATCACCAGGGTCTTTTCCAATGAGTCAGTTCTTAGCATCCGGTGGCCAAAGTGTTGGAGTTTCAGCTTAAACATCAGTCCTTCCAATGACTACTCAGGACTGATTTCCTTTAGGATTGACTGATTTGATCTCCTTGAAGTCCACGGGACTCTCAAGAATCTTCTCCAACACCATAATTCAACAGCATCATTCTTCAGTGCTCAGCTTTCTTTGTAGTACAACTCTCACATCCATACATGACTACTGGAAAAACCATAGCTTTGACTAGATGGACCTTTGTAAGCAAAGTAATGTCTCTGCTTTTTAATATGTTGTCTAGGTTGGTCATAGCTTTTCTTCCAAAGAGCAAGCATCTTTTAATCTCATGGCTGCAGTCACTATTGGCAGTAAATTTGGAGCCCCAAAGAATAAAGTCTCTCACCATTTTCATTGTTTCCCCATCTACTTGCCATGAAGATATGGGACTGGATGCCATGATCTTAGGTTTTTGAATGTTGAGCTCTAACCAGCTTTTTCACTTTCCTTTTTCACTTTCATCCAGAGGCTCTTCAGTTTCTCTTCACTTTCTGCCATAAGGGTGGTATCATCTGCATATCTGAGGTTGCTGATATTTCTCCCAGTAGTCTTGATTACAGCTTGTGCTTCATTCAGTCTGGCATTTCACATGATGTACTCTATGTATAAGTTATATAATATACAGCTTTGATGTACTCTGCATGTAAGCTATACAATATATATTCTTGATGTACTCCTTTCCCAATTTGGAACCACTCTTTTGTTCCATGTCTGGTTCTATCTTGACCTGCATACAAATTTCTCAGGAGGCAGGTAAGATGGGCTGGTATTCTCATCTCTTGAAGAATTTTCCATAGTTTGTTGTGATCTACACAGTCAAAGGCTTTGGCATAATCAATGAAGCAGAAGTAGATGTTTTTCTGAAACTCTCTTGCTTTTTCTATTATCCAGTGGATATTGGGGACTTGATCTCTGGTTCCTCTGCCTTTTCTAAATCCAGCTTGAATATCTGGGAGTTCTCAGTTGATATACTGTTGAAGCTCGGCTTGGAGAATTTTGACCATTATTTTGCTAGCATGTGGGATGAGTGCAACTGTGCAGTAATTTGAACATTCTTTGGCATTGCCCTTCTTTGGGATTGGAATGAAAACTGACCATTTCCAGTCATATAGCCACAGCTGAGTTTTCCAAATTTGCTGGCATTTTGAGTGCAGTCCTTTAACAGCATCATCTTTTAGGATTTGAAATAGCTCAACTAGAATTCCATCGCCTGCACTAGCTTTGTTCATAGTGATGCTTTCTAAGGTCCACTTGACTTCACATTCCAGGACGTCTGGCTCTAGGTGAATGATCACACCACCGTGGTTATCTGAGTCATGATCTTTTTCTGTATAGTTCTTTGCATTGTTATCACCTCTTCTTAATATCTTCTGCTTCTCTAAGGTCTGTACAATTTCTGTCCTTTATTGTGCCTATCTTTGTATGAAATGTTCCCTTGGTATCTCTAATTATCTTGCAGAGATCTAATCTTTCCCATTCTATTGTTTTTCTCTATTTCTTTGCACTAATCACTGAGGAAGGCTTTCTTATCTCTCTGAAAGGTTGTTGCTGAACCATGAAAAGACACCAGGATTCTTGGCCTCTGGAGGAGAAGAATTCAATCCAGGGCCAGAGACGAGGCTTGATGGCTCAGAGTTTTTGTGTAATAAAGTTTTATTAAAGTATAAGGAGATAAAGCTTCTGACATAGACATCAGAAGGGGGCATAAAGAATACCCCCTGCTAGTCTTTATCTGGATGTTATATAGCTATTAGCCATCTGCTAATTAAAGGAAGGTCATGTCTCAAAACTCAGAGAGTGGCACCAGGCCCCTCACCCACAAGATGTATTTTGAGATAATCTTGGCACCAGGTGAGTCATCCCAGGCCATAAAATGATTGACATGAATCTTGAAGAAAGGCAGATTCCCATACAAATATATAGTTTCATTAACAGAGATTAAGAGAACACTGTATAACATACTGGTCTGTCAAGTCAGTTCTGAGTCTTTAGGTGAACCGACTTGAAGACAGAGTCTGGGGTAAATGCATAGCACATTAACATAGCTTAAGACAAACATTTCCATAAGAAAAAGGTAATGGTTAGCTCAAGGTTTGAGAAAGGTTAAGTTCAGCTGGAACCAGGTGTCATTATGGCAACACAGTACTTTAAGAGAAACCTCTTTTTATATTTGTATAGAGAATGGAAAAAAATAATATATTATGTATATATATATATATATATACGTATATATATATATATTTCACTAGTTTGTTTCCTTCTGCTGCTTAAGAGAGAGATTAAAAAATGTCCGACACTTGCAGCCTATTTCCTCCGTTTGGAGACCACTGGCCTTACTGCCTGTTTCCCTCTCATCTCCTTGCTATTCTTTGGAACTCTGCATTCAAATGGGTATATCTTTCTTTTTCTCCTTTGCCTTTAGCTTCTCTTCTTTTCTCAGCTATTTGTAAAGCCTTCTCAGACAACCATTTTGCCTTTTTGCATTTGTTTTTCCTGGGGAAGGTCTTGATCACTGCCTCCTGTACAATATAATGAACCTCCACCCATAGTTCTTCAGGCACTTTGTCTATTACATCTAATCACTTGAATCTATTTGTCACTTGCACTGTATAATCGTAAGGGATTTGATTTAGGTAATACCTTAATGTGGTTTTCCCTACTTTCTTCAATTTAAATTCTGAATTTGGCAATAAGTAGTTCATGATCCAAGCCACAGTCTGTTCCCTGTCTTGTTTTTGCTGACTGTATAGAGCTTCTCCATCTGTGGCTGCAAAGAATATAATGAATCTGATTTTAGTATTGACCATATGGTGATGTCCATGTGTAGAGTCTTCTCTTGTGTTGTTGGAAGAGGGTGTTTGCTATGACAAGAGGTATGACCAACAAAACCAGAGTTTTGCTGGCAAACTCTGTTAGCCTCTGCCTGCTTCATGCTATACCCCAAGGCCAAATTTGCCTATTACTCCAGGTATCTCTTGACTTCCTATTTTTGCATTCCAGTCCCCTATGATGAAAAGGACATTTTTTTTTTTTTTTTGCCTTTTCTTAGTAATCATGTATTATGTTGCTCTATGTGCAGTCTGAAATGTTGAAATTTTTTATAGTTTTCTAGATGTTTATGGTAGGAAATTTGTTATTCCTCATTAGCTGCTTGTAACGTTTTGACTTTAAAAAATTGCTCCTTCAAAAGAATAGATCAATTAAAAATTTTTATAAACTTTCCTAACCTAGCATTATTAAAACATCCTAGTGTTTCTTGAAATTCAGCAAATTTTCAAAATGGGAACTTTGTCCAAATACTTTTGGGAAACTGTAGATTAAACCAGATTTTTAAATTCCTTTATAATTAATTCTTTTTAGATTAAATCTCCAAAGTGAACATGCAGAATTCATTGTTTTCCTACCTACTTACTCAGGGAACCTTATATATATAATGGGAAATCTCATGACATCAGTATTTAGTACATATAAGATGGATAACACTTGTCACCATTCCCTACTGCATGGTGAATCAAAGGCAAAGGTTTCACATATTATAAAGATGTGACTTTAGAATTGAAAATTAATCTTAAGGAAATATTTACTAAAATTTCTAAAATTTTATTATTCCTCCTGCAAGGACATTTTTAATAATCAATTGTGTTCTATTTCCTTCTTTTTCCCCATTGTATATGTCACTTTCATATACCAAAATCATGGATTTCTTTTCTCTCTCTCTTTCACCTCTTTGCTTCTCTAATATATTTTTCTAACTTAAATGGGCAAACCCATTCATTTTTCTGAACTCTGTCTTCATCTCTCTACAACATTGAAGATTATTTTGATTAAGTTTGCTGCTTTGACTGTTTCCTTTCTCTAGTCATTCTCCTTTGTGTTGAGCAATTAGACTCCAATGCTTTTCTTTGACCCTAAGATGCTGTCTTTCACTTGATGTATTCAAGTATCAAGCAACTTAAATACTACTTAGATACACATTTATCACAGGAATTTGACAGCTCACTCTCTCCTCAGTGGCCTTTCTGTACTCTCAGACGCAAGACTCTGTGAAAATATTATATCTACCAGAATACTGTTTCACATTTATATTCATTTATTCTTGCCCCTAGAGCTAACTTTGTTGACTCCAAATGGCTTAGTGTCTCTTTAACATACAACTATATCCTTTTAGATAGTCACTTCATTTCCAAATAATACTTAAAGGCTCTTTATTCTTGGCCTACTGATTGGTATAACTGCAAAAACCAGCCAGAGAATATCACAGTTTTCTCTAGCAAACTCTTTTGAAATAAATTACAAGTCACTATATATCTAAAAGCTCACAGAGTATTCTTTTGTTGCTCATGTCTGAATAACTATTCAATACATCTGTTGCCAAGGTCTTTATAACCATGGTTCCAAAAAACATACATGTAGTTCTTACTGACTTTGCCTTTGAATTTGATTCTTATAATGGGATTGTTCTTCACTGGATTGTCCCTGAGCTCAATTGCAAACCACAGAGTTTATCTTGGGCACACCTGTTCTCCCCTATTCTCATTCTAGTTCTCCTACTGTGAAATACAGCCTTCTCTCTCTGTGTGTTCACTTTTTGTTCCTCATTATCCATCATAATCTCCTCTCTGGAAAATAGCCCTCCCGCCATTCATAAAAAAGGATAGATAATTCAATGTGTTAGACATATAGGAGGCTCTTAAATTTAAAGCAGTGATTCTAGTCATACAATAAATGGTTTTGTTCCATGGGAGTCATAGTTCAAGTGGAATGAGTGGTAGAAAACAGTGGTGATGGTGGGGCTTCTGACTATCCTGATAAACACGTCATCTCTTGAGCAAACACATCTCTGATTCCAAGCTAGTTTGGTGCTCTGCTTTTCTACAAAGGCTGAGACGATATCCTTTATCTCATCCCATGGCTCTCTTTCTAGTCACTGTGACAGTGCCAAAATTCTAGTGAGAACACTTTCTTAGGAAAGAAATATTGTTAAGAGCACAGATTCTAGAATCAGCTGACCTGAATTTCTGCTTTTTATTTACTCTTTCCCAGAAGCATATTCTTTGGAAAGATATTTAACTTTTGAAAGTTGCAGTTTCCCCATCCCAAAATGGATAAATTACTTGAAATACCCCATAGAGTTCTCTCAAAATTTAATGAGACAATTCATGAAAAGCAGTTAGCAGAAAAATCTCACAATATTTGCTTAACACATCATAGCTATTATTTTCATTCTTTCTTATTCATATATTGATGGTAATAATTTCTTCTACTTTCTTTTGAAAAATGAATTCCAAGTCTTCAACTAACACTGGGTAGACTTTGACTAATTACCATCAATGGGAAATATTAGAGCTATATTTTTGTCCTCTATGTTTTCTTCTTCACACTATGATGTTATGGGTTCTATGTGTGTAACTTAAATATAAACCTAGATTTATGCTCAGCATTGCTGGAAAATGGACCAGTCACAATTCAGATGCGATTTCAGGGGCACCATGGAGTCTCATACTAGAATTATTACTGTCCTCCAACCACAAAATTGATGTCTGAAAAATGATGCTAGTAAATGCACAGATTTATAAAAGTTTCAGGTTGTAAGAAATGTCCAAATCCTAAAGAGATTTCAACCCTACAGGGAAGAAGAGACATGGTTAAGTAATATATCTATTAGTGTCTGTGCTTGACAAGAAAGCAGATGTCATGAATCCAGTTTGGTATTATTTCTATCATGTTATTCTTTTGTTCAAGGCTTATCAATGTATGTCTCTTGGGTGGATGTTGGGAAAGAGGGTGTTTCATTGTCAGTGAGGGATGCCAAAATCTAGCACTTCAACAATTTAGAATACTAATAACAAAGAGAATTAATTTTACAATTTGCCTAAATCCTCTACTTGTGGTCTTTTTTCTTACTTCTTATTTCTTAGCACTCTTTGGCTCCTTCCGTGGCACCTACACCTTGCTCCCTAAACACATATCTCTTTTCATGACTTAACTTATTGCTATGTGACCTTTTGTTTAGTCTTGATATATTTTTCCTTAATCATTTCTCCACTTTCCACTCCTTTCACAAAAGTAGCTACATCTTTTGTTTCTTTGACTGAAGTTGTTACAGTGGTATAGGGCTTGGTGTGTTGTTTGTGATTGTTTGTGGGTGTATAGAAATGGGAGGGAATTGTTTCACCAAGATCTTCAGGAAAACTTGCCTACAGGGAGCTAATCTTAATATTATTTTTTTTCAAAGAATAAGTTCAATAAAGGAACTATTCAAAGGAAAAAGGATTGAAAAAGTGAATGACTCCCTCATACTATTTTATCTTGATTGTTCATGTTGAGTAATTTCTATCGTCCTTTCTGCAAGTTCCCCAATCCTTTCCTGTGTTCTCTCTATTCTGCTATTTAAGTCATCCACTGAGTTTCTCATTTTGTGTGTGCTTCAATTCTATAATTTCTGGATAGTTCTTTATGTCTCCTATTTCTGTGCTGAAATTTTCCATTGTTTTGTGGATATTTGCTCATTAATTTTATGAAGGCTGTGTTAAAATATCTGTCAGATAATTAAAAATCTGTGTCATCATAGTGTTGATATATCTTATTGTCTTTTCTTACTCAAGTTACAATTTTGCCAGTTCTTGGTGTGATAACTGATTTTTTTATTGTATCATGGGGGCATTTTGGTTGTTTTGTTAAGAGAATTTGATGATCCATTATCTTTATTTTTCCCCTTGCCACACCAGAAATATACCTCTACACTTTCTCATTTCTTTTCTGCCCCTCACACTCCAATATGAATATTGCCTATGTGAGAAAATCACCACACAAAGCTTCCTTCCACTCAACCTCTACTGTAACACTCCTAGTCCTTGATTTTAGCCTATAGTTTCTCACCAGGCATTCCATTCCAATATTCATGTAGAAACCGATCATCTTTTCCTGACAGCCTCCCCACCAAAAAATCTTCCAAAATACTAAATATTTGACTAAATATTTGTAATAATGGTTTCCACATGATTAGACTTCAAGCAATAAAGGACAGTGATTCCTGTACGATGTGCAAGAAATATAGTGATTCCTACAACTACTCAAACTACTGCTTGAGAAAGTTTTCAGGTCACAAAAAATGCAGGAAGAACCAAGGAGGATCCTAGGAGTTTCCCTGAGCGGTGGAGACAGACCTCAGACTCCAATGGTCTGATATGACTACAGTTTATAGGACAGAATACTGGAGAGAAGAGAGGTGTACAGAGGTAATGCTCGGGACACATGCAGAGAGTCTTCTTGAGTTCTCAGCTGAAAGCTGATCCATACATGCCTCAGAGGAAACTAAACTAACCTACACTGAACTAGAAGGTAAAACAATCAAAAAGGATTAGAAGGGGCAATCTGCATTGCTCATTACACCAGCCAAACCAACCAAAATGTTTTTTTAAATTTAGGGGGACATTGCATAGAGTACTCAACAAGATAATTTATCAAAAATAGGGGAAAATTGACTGTAGGCTTAAAGCTGTTTTTGTGCATCCATAAAAAAAAAAAGAAAAGACAAAACAAAGTATTCTTGCATAATAACCCAACCACACAAAAAGTTTAAGGGTATTTAGAGGAAAACAAAATTAAGAAGCACTCAACAAGATAAAATTCAATACATCTGATACCTAATTTTTAAAAAAAGGAATATGTAGCTTATTGTGAAGGAAAACTATCAATTAAAAAAAACAAATCAATAAAGACAAATCAATTATTGATACATGAAATAAAAATAAGAAAAGAGCCAGACAAAATAGGTATGCATTGTTTGATTTCATTAGTATATATTTTTAGAAAATATAAGATAACATAACTGAAAAACAAATCAGTCGTTTCCTGTGTACTGGGGTTTAGGGAAGGGGATATTGCTGATGGGTGGAGGAGACGTCTTTGGAGAGTGATGTTTGTTGAGTTGACTGTATTGATGTTTACATGTGTGTGTATATATATATATATATATACATCAAAACATATCAAATTGTATACTTTAAATATGTGCAGTTCACTCTTTGTCTGTTATAACTCAATAAAGTTTTTTTTCTTCAAAGCAAGAAGGGCAATAATTAGAAATCGCAGCCAAACTCAGAACATAACAGAGGGCAAAAAAGTAACAATGCATTTTCCTGAAAATTGCAAGGATTCCCTCCACACGCACTGAGGAACATTGTAGAGTCATTAGGGTTGCCTTACCAGATGACAGGAGCATTTTTTATTCACTAAATCTGGCCATCACAGTTGTATGCCTACCTCACTCAGGTAGAAACGGACTTCTCAGATTAACTGAGAAGTGTCCACTTATGAATTATATATAATATTAGTGAGCCACAGTATTAGTTTATTTTAGTGTGCAAATAGTAGTAGACCTTCTGAGTAAGCAGAGTAGAGGGCTATGGAATTACATGAATTATAAGAATTAAATAGAAGTCTGGTAAACAGAGGGCTTCTCAGGCAGTTCAGCAGTAAAGAATTCACCTGCCAATGCATGAGACACCAGAGATGCAGATTCAATCCCTGGGTCAGGAAGATCCCCTGGAGAAGGAAATGGCAACCAACTCCAGTATTCTTGCCTGGGAAATTCCATGGACAGGAGTCTAGTTGGCTCAAGTCCATGGGGTTGCAAAGAGTCAGACATGACTGAGGGCGCACACACAGACACACACACACACACACACTCAGAGTAATCACATAGCAGAATCTTTGACAAGCATTTTTCTTACTTACTATTTTCTTACTTGTCATTTTCATTACAAATTAATAAATTATATTTTTATTAATTATAAATTATATTTTGTATTGCAGTACATATAAGTTTTCTTGAACACTAGAGTACAAAAAATGACGACTACAAATAAATATAAATTTGTTCCAAAATGTGACAGCTAATTTCATTTTGTATGTTTTACTAATTAATTGGTCAAATCTATTTACTAAAGCTTTTAACATAACCAATATTTAGAATTTTAAAGAGAAAACACTATACAGAAATATATGTATTTGGCACTGGTAATTTTTTTTCTCTTTAGCTCATTAGATTATTTTTTGTAGGTATTTGTAGTGATTACAGTGGTAACCTCAATGGAAGTTGAAAAAAATAATTCCGAAATTGGGTTCACTTTTTATTCTATTTCACTATTTATTCTATTTAAAACAACAAGCAAAAATGTCTAACTAATTGTAAATTTATTAAGTGAATCAAGTATATAAGTGCTTTCTGCAGAATTAATCTATTTGATGATTCAATTGAAATTTCAGTATTTTTGAATTTCCACTAAGGTGTAACAAATATCATCATGCAATAACTTATGCCACTGGGATCAATATTTTAAAGTTTAGGTTCAGGTGTATCCAAGTAAGCAAACACAAATAGGCTTGAATTTCATGATGGAATTATTAAGAGTCATCTTCAGCTCATTGTGACCTTACCAGATTTTCATTTTTTATTTGCTGTAACAATGTCTATAATGCATACAGCTATTTATAATATGAAAAGGCATGGTCACCATGAAGTTGATGGTCTTTAGTTGTTATTAAGGATTTGACATATGCTCCAATCAGTTAGCAGTGATAATTGTCAGTAAATCCAAATGTTATTGGATTGTAATATGACTATTCCTAAGAGATCTTCAAATCTTATATACATTAGAGTGATTGATATTCAAAACATGAAACAAAATGACAGCTCACTAGATGATGTAGTAAAGCACTGCTGTCATAAGTCATCCTGTTATATAAAACATATTTTTCCCTTTAGTTAAGAAAATAAATAGGGGGTGATAATTTTTTTTTGCAGTCAAGAAATGAAATGGCGCTAGTTGTAAATAAAGAACCTGTCTGCCAATGCAGGAGATGTAAAAACCGCAGGTTTGATCCCTAGGTCATGAAGATCCCTTGGAGAAGGGCATGACAACCCATTCCAGTACTCTTGCCTGGAGAATCCCATGGACAGAGGAGCCTGGAGGGCTGCAGTTCGTAAGGTCGCAAAAAGTTGGATATGCTGAAGCAACTCAGCACACAATATCTTCATTACTGATTATGGATAAATGTGCTGACATTGCGCAGGTCAACATTTTGAAAATCTAGTTATAATTTCTAAAATTATAAAATGCTTAAAATTATACATTTAAAAATGTATAGCATAATTATATATAAGAATAAGCAAGCTAACTTCAAAAACACAAATATTTTTCATTCACTGATTTTGCTGCATATAAATCTCTCAAATTTATAGCGGGATATAATGTACTATATCATTGCATAGCTTTATGCATACATACATATATATCTTTCAAAACTAAGTTTCCTTACTAAGGAATAGTTTTATTTGAAACATAACTTAATGGTTTGTGTTTTCAATTACTCTTATTAAGATTTTAAGTATATGTATGTGAAAATGTTAGTTGCTTATTATGTCTGACTCTTTGCGGCCCTATGGACTTGAGCCTGCCAGGCTCCTCTGTTCATGGGATTCTCTAGGCAAGAATACTGGAGTGGGTTGCTGTGCCCTCCTCCAGGGGATCTTCTCAAACCAGGGACTGAACCCACATCTTTTAACATCTCTGGCATCCGCAGGTGGATTCATTACCACTAGTGCAACCACTAGAAGCTCATAAACATATGTAAATACATGCTTATATATGAATGTTATATTATAATGTATTATAATACATGATACCTATTAAAAGGTACTAAAATTATATACAGCTAGCAAATAAAAGTATAGGTTGGTGCTGCTTCAGAGCCAACAAATGAATTTTGAAATGGCCATATATGTAGCTGAAGGGATCAGTGAAAAAGACTAAATAATGAGATAAAAGGTACTGATAACAATGTAATCAATTAAATTCTGACTGAAGAAACCTTATGTGCATAATAAATATGTGTGTTCCCATACCCTTGACAGTACACAAGGTAAATTATCTATTGAAGTCTTCAAGGGAAGAAGCAGACTGAATTAATAAGCAATTATGCACATTAACAGAAGAGTTTGCTGCTAAGTCGCTTCAGTCGTGTCCGACTCTGTGCGACCCCATAGACGGAAGCCTACCAGGCTCCCCCGTCCCTGGGATTCTCCAGGCAAGAACACTGGAGTGGGTTGCCATTTCCTTCTCCAATGCAGGAAAGTGAAAAGTGAAAGTGAAGTCACTCAATCATGTCCGACTCTTGGCAACCCCATGGACTGCAGCCCACCAGGCTCCTCCATCCATGGGATTTTCCAGGCAAGAGTACTGGAGTGTGGTGCCATTGCCTTCTCCGTCAGAAGAGTTTGGTATTATATTAGATTGAAGTCGAAATTTAACTTGAATAAGAATTTAGCATTTGTGATAAAATCTTTCTTTAAGGGCTTCCCAGGTGGCTCAATGGGTAGAAAATTTGCCTGCAATGCTGGAGACATAGGAGATGAGGGTTTGATCCCTGGGTCAGGAAGATACCCTGGAGAAGGGCATGGCAACCCATGCCAGTATTCCTGCCTGGAAAAATCCATGGACAGAGGAGCCTGGTGGGCTACAGTCCATAGGGTTGCAAAGAGTCGGACCTGACTGAAGCTACTGAGCATAGCACAGCAACAATTAAATCATATAACTAACATGTTTTGTTAAATGAGCAAAAGTGGAAGTGAGCTGAACCAATATATGAAAAATGCAATTGATTTGTAATCTGGTAAGAAATTATTTTCTAATGTACAATGATTACAAATGGACAGGTCCCAGTGGCGTTATCACATGCAATGCCAGATACTATGTTACCTGGACAAAATAACGTCTTTCTTAGGGATATTATGATGGAGGAATAATATTTTGTGCTTTGTTATCATTAGTGATACTATATTTTTAGCAGGAAATTTTAAACGTGAAAAAAATCACTAAGAGTATAGGGAAGCAAACCTCTTTTCACATAGATAGCATTTTGTAACAGGAAACAATGATAGGATATTGTAAACATCTTCTTTTGCCTACCTTTGTATTTTAGTAGTTCAATATAACCACATTTCTCCAAAGACTCATTCTGTTATTGAAAGGTAATGGTGGGAACCAACTTAAGAACATGTAAAATGCAAGATTTTTTAATCAATGAGGAGCTATTAATTTAACCAACCCTTCCTGTAATAATATTGAGACAGACTGTCTGCCTGTTTTTACATTATAGCAAGCTTTGCAATCTACATAGAATTTAATGAGGTGTGTAATTTTGTGAACTTATTGATTCAGAGAGATTCAAAGATTTTAATGCTACTGAACTTTAGTATTTTTACCTTTCATTTATCTTGTATAAAGATGATAATATTTTAGCACCAGCTGTTGATCTCTTTGCATTGCTCTTATTACACATTAATTACTTTTCTCTAAACATACATGAAATATGTATTTGGAAGAATATATAATTTAGTTTGTCCTTCTTCCTATTAAAAGTCTTCCATCTTCTATATTCAAATATTTCATAGTTCAGTTAATTTCATTTGAGATACATTATCTAGAACTACTGGATTTGCATATAGACCTATTATATATCACTTATTCATTTATATAAGAACCACATAGCTTGTCTCTTAATAGTAGTTTTATATTCTGGAAAGTTAAGACAGTGTCTGGGTCACTTAAGGTGGCATGCAATTCACAAGTATATGAAGGACTCTTTTTACTGGTTCCAGGAGCCCAAGCAGATATCAAAGTTCATGAATTTTCAAGTTCTTTATATAAAATAGGGTCCAACAGTCAGCCCTCTATACAGAAGGGAACTGCATTGCAGATTAAACCAAAATTCAATTTCTGATTGGCTGAATCCATGGATGTATTAACCAAGGATACAGAGGGCTGACTATTCTCTATTATCTGGTAGTATAAGAAGTTTGATATGGTGCAACACTTCAATAAATTACATGAAAAAAAATATGTAAGTTGAAAATCAGCTTTACACAGTGTATTTAATCACAACACAGTATTAATGGTAATTTATCCAGCAAAACTAGAGAATATTGTGGTGGTTTGCTTTATTTTACAAAGTATTATTTGAAGTATGATATCTGTGATATTTGCAAAATGATAATGTTCAACTTTAATATACTCATAAAAGTATTCAAAGAAAGGTTGCTCAAATTCTACTCATAGGCTTCCAGAATTAAAGTTAGTGGCTGCATGGCACTTTTTATTGTCATGCTAACCCTGAAATTCCCCAAAGAGAAGAGATCTTGATGGTAATTATAGGCAGAGACCAGAGCTATTCTGCTTTAATTTTTATTTAGAGCAATTCTTGGTAAATTTTCATTTTAAGGAAAATAACATGGCAGAGAAAAGGTAGGTTCCCTGCTTAAGAGATTTAAAAATCTTTGGTTTAGTGACTGTTGATACCTACACTTTAATTCCTTGGGGATCCATCAATTAAAAGTTGAATAAGTAGTCCAGAATTTCTAGTTTGATATACAAGTCCAACAAACAAGAAAACCCACATATATCTAATGGAGGGTTGATGAGTTTAATGTCTGTTTCTTACCGATAACCAAACATCCCCTCTGTCCCTTATTGACTCGATCTGATCAATAGCCTTTAGTGTAGAACCTTGTCTAAGGCATTTTAAACATCGGAGTAAGTTACATCTGCTCTTCACTGTTTATGTGTCCAATTGTATAATTTTCCAATGTTACTTAGGCATATTTTCCCTTATAGAAATTAGATTGCCTTTTCTTATAAAACATACTTCTGTGATCTTACCTATTGTATTCTTTGCCAGGTGTTCATTATGAAGAATGTCTTTGGTTGCCCAAATTCCTTTTGGGAACTGATAGGTTAGGATTCACAATGACTATTCAAACATATCATGAATATTTTATCAAATTATTCCACCAAAGTTGCCCTTGTTTTAAGTATGCAAAGAGAAGATGTATATGTAAAGGCTCTGGGAATTCAGAGGCAAGAAATATTACTTTTATTTTGGGAGATCAGGAATGCTTCATGGAGGAGGTGGCTTGTCACTGTTTAATTTAGTTACTATTTTACCCAAATGAATAGGTGGTGCTTGTTTATAGGTTCTCCATCTTTAATATGAAGCTCAATCCCTTCCTGGGCTCAACCTGTAGAATTTGCTATTTGGCATTTTTGGGGGGTGGGGAGGGCGGTTCTGGAAATTCCCTTTTGTGTTCAGTTCTCATGTGGTGTTGATGCTGCTCATCTGGCTAACATTTTGAGAACGTTCAGTATAGAGCTAGATGGTCCATCAATTGGACTAAGCTATCGGTCTTTAATTCTTGAAGAAATCTTAGACTTAATATTCCCATATGATCCCCAATTCATTTCCATCTTTTCCCTTTATTATATTAAAAAACTGAATACTTACTATGAATTTCTTTGAAATCAGACGTTAGTTCTCTTTTGGCTATAGAGATGCTTTTTCTTGGTTTTGATTTACTCTAATATTTGCTAATTATTATGTTTTTCTAAATGCAGTTTATATTGTTTGTTTCATGGCAACCTATTTATTAATTTGTGTCTTTAAAGAGCAAACGTCTCGGCATGTCTTTACATGATTTGCTTTTTACTTACTTATTCAGTTTAAACATTCACTACTCCTAGAGAGCTGCCCTGAGTATCACAGCAGGTCAAACTAAGTCATTTTCAGTTCCTTGGGTCTACTATACTCTGACTTACCTTCAGGTCTTTTTGATTCCTTTTACATGGATCAACATTAAATTCACTGTGACTCATGTTTAAAGATTTTTTTCAATATTCAGCTTTTGTAGGAGGTCCTATCTTAACAGTCCTACCACCAACCTGGAATAGTCATGCTTCTTGTACGTTTAATGTTTTTGAACTGGTTGTTCTGTGCCTACTGTCATCAAAGAAGATACAAAGGCAATCTGTATTCTACTCTGCTGTTTACTTGCACAGTCCCTTATTTAAGTTTTGAATTTCTTGAGGGCTAGCATTGCCTTGAATAGATCATGACCTATATTAAAAAGCCAAAACATGCTTTAATAAGTTAATAAATAATATTATTTTAATGACAAAGTAATTTGCTGCATATGTTCTGTACATTATCTCATATTATTCCTTTTTTTTTTTTTTTGGCTAAAGAAATTGAGTTAATAAGTACATTGCCCAAAGTCAAACCACCAGTAAGTGACAAAGCCTGATTCACCTTCAGGCATATCTGATTCCAGAACATTTGTCTTTACCACAGAGCTACCCTGAAGGTGCAAGGATTCAAGTTCTAACTCTGCTTCTTACCAGAGTAAGAGTTTCCTTGACCCTTTACAAAGCTATGTTTCAATTTCCCATCAATGGAAAGTGACACATGTGACAATTCTTTAGATAAATAAGCAAACATTCCATACTGTCATAGAGTTAATAATAAACATTTTCTATTAGTCTTATTATTTAACTTTTTTACTTAAATTTTAAAAGAGCAAGTATGGGGAGTATAGATCACTTAGTAAGTACAGATCACTTTGTAATCATGAATGGACTTAAAAATTCATAGTTCATTTAAATTTAATAAAATAGGAAACTTCTACTTTCTTAAAAATGTGGGAATGAAAAGCAATTATATCATGAAATACTACACATATCAGTGAAATCTTTGAAACTTATAGGGAATTACTGTAGAGAAATAATACTAAGATGAAGAATCCTCAAAGGCAATGCATCAAGTTATTGTAACTTTACACCTTCAGATGAACTAACAAAAGCAAAATTGTATTACATTTCCCTGGGTTGAACACCAAGGGGAACCAGTAGAATAACATTTAACATTGAAGACCTAAGGAAAGCCACCTGAGGCTGGCTTGCTGTTGATCTTTATTTTTGATATATTTTTCTTAGGAAAGCTAAAGAATAATATTTTTACTGATGCTGATTTTTAATGGTCTCTTTTGAAAGATTAAGATGTATATATATATAAATGTACAATTATATATATTTGTATATATACATATACATACATACCATCCAACAGTATATGAGTGAAACATTTAACAATCCCAATTTTCCTTCTAATTTAATAGAGTTCAAGAAATGGAAAACTGAGTGGTCAGAATAATGAAAAGAGGACATAATTTATCTTATTTTGTTGTGTCCTTTCTATGTTCTTTTGTCCTTTGATTGCACTGGTAGATAATATTATTTTGTTCCCAAGGAAATATGTCCCTTTGATTAGGTTGTAGATATTCCCTCATTTGTCACTGTTCTATCAAGCTATGCCATGTAACAGCAGGAACTCTTGATTATTTAATTGCTTGTAAGAACTCATTAAATCTGACTATCAATCATGGGACATATGGTAAACATCACCCAATGGCGTGAGAGGTTGTAACAATGATCTGTCACCAGGGCAAACCCTCTTTTCAGCAGTACAGACTTGGTTTACTTATCTGATCATGATTATTGTTAATAGATATTGATTTATAAGTCAGGGTTCATCTAGTTGTCTTAATCCACACTTTGAAGTTAATAACATAAGCATTTGTAATTTTATTAGAAACATACTCAAATGAATCTTTTCTGCTCTGTACCTTATTTTCTCCTGAGTAATTGAATTTATCCTTTTTCAAACAGTGCATAATAACTTTTGAAATCTATTATTTTTCTCTTGATACAATTCAAATAGTATTCCTTAATAAATAGAGTTTACAGAGTCAATATCAATACTTGGTTATAATCCACTGTGGGGAAGCAGCATCTGTGATTATTTCTGAAATTGTCCTTTTCAAATCAGAGAACATCAAAACAGCTATTTTTTTTAGGACTAAAATTGTATAGCTTAAAATTAGTGTATGTTTCATTAAGTGAGCTTAATTTTTAAAAATGTGTGTTTACAGTGAGGTTTTAGAAGCATCCAGCCCTCCATTTTTCAAGACCAGTGTATTCAGATCTCTTAGGAATTCAGTGTAAAGCTAAATTTAAAGTAAAATTCCAGGTCATTAGCCCATTTTCTAGAACACTATTCATCTATTGGATAGCTAAATCATGTGCACTTAGAGCTAAGAAAAAATAAAGTCCCCATCTCTCTCTTCACTGGATTAATATGTACTAAAGCCATTAGGAAATCCTAATGTAGCAGCCTTTAGAATTATATACCAAAAAGAGGAGCACATACATGTGAAAGAATTAGATTCTAGTTGTGAACTTCCTCAGTACCTCCTGTAACAAATCTCTGATAGTTGCTTCAACTGCAGCAATGGTTCCCTAGGTTCCCCTGGAGAGATTAAAAGTCTCACTCTTCCTCTGAGCAAAGAAACAACTGATTACCATGCAGGTGAATTTCAGAAAATTGAAGACACTTATTCGTATTTTGAAAGTATCTGTGGTTAAGCAGGATTGATCAGAAACAACCTCAGGGTAATACATGCAGCAGTTACTTACTCTTCTCTGCATTGGAATGGCATTGGATTATATGCAGATTGGTTTAAATGGTGGTACTACTGTTCCAAATTGGGAAAGGAGTAGGTCAAGGCTGTATACTGTCACCCTGCTTATTTAACTTATATGCAGAGTACATCATACGAAACGCGGGGCTGGATGAAGCACAAGCTAGAATCAAGATTTCCGGGATATATATCAATAACCTCAGATACGCAGATGATACCACTCTATGGCAGAAAGCAAAGAGGAACTAAAGAGCCTCTGGATGAAAGTGAAAGAGGAGAGTGATGCTAACGCATATATATGGAATTTAGAAAGATGGTAATGATGACCCTACATGCGAGACAGCAAAAGAGACACAGATGTATAGAACAGTCTTTTGGACTCTGTGGGAGAAAGTGAGGGTGGGATGATTTGAGAGAATAGCATTGAAATATGTATATTATCATATGTGAAACAGATCACCAGTCCAGGTTCGATGCATGAGACAGAATGCTCAGGGCTGGTGCACTGGGATGACCCTGAGGGATGGGATGGGGAGGGAGGTGGGAGGGGGGTTCATGATGGGGAACACATGTACACCCATGGCTGATTCATGTCAATGTATGGCAAAAACCACTACAATATTGTAAATTAATTAGCCTCCAATTAAAATAAATTAATTAATTAAAAAAAAAAAAGAAAGAGGAGAGTGAAAAGGTGGCTGAAAACTCAACATTCAAAAACCTAAGATCATGGCATCCAGTCCCATCACTTCATGGCAAAGAGATGGAGAAACAGTGGAAACAGTGACAGACTTTATTTTCTTGGGTTCCAATATCACTGCAGATGGTGACTGCAGCCATGAAATTAAAAGATGCTTACTCCTTGGAAGAAAATTTATGACCAACCTAGACAGCATACTAAAAAGCAGAGACATTACTTTGCTGACCAAGGTCCATCTAGTCAAAGCTATGGTTTTTCCAGTAGTCATGTATGGATGTGACAGTTGGACTATAAAGAAAGCTGAGCACTGAAGAATTGATGCTTTTGAACTGTGGTGTTGGAGAAGACTCTTGAGAGTCTCTTGGACTGCAAGGAGATCAAACCAGTCAATCCTAAAGGAAATCAGTCCTGAATATTAATTGGAAGGACTGATGCTGAGGCTGAAACTTCAATACTTTGGCCACCTGATGCAAAGAACTAACTCACTGGAAAAAAACCCAGATGCTGGGAAAGATTGAAGGTAGGATGGCATGGTTGGATGGCATGCATCACAGACTCAATGGACATAGTTTGAGCGAGGTCTGGGAGTTGGTGATGGACAGGGCAGCCTGGTGTGCTGCAGTCCATGGGGTTGCAAAGGGTCAGACATGTCTGAGCGATTGAACTGAATTGAACTGAACTGAACTATTGTGTCTACAAGAATAGAAGAAAAAGAAGAATAGAAGCACCACAAGGGCGAAAGTTGGTCACATGATTTTGGCCATAAAGAGTTGAATAAACATGTACTAAGCATGCAAGTATTTTCAGTAGAATGAGTGAATGAATGAGTGAATTTTATGTCAAAGTGTTTCTTTGGAAAAAGAATGTGCTTTTTTTTTTGAAGTTTCTGCTGAATATTAGGTTAATACTAAGGCCATTAACAATTTTGTTCTATAATATGCTAACATTTTACAAATAGTACTTCATTTAATCACATAGGAAGTTAATATCAGCAGATATGGTTATATGTGGTAGGCACTGTGGAGAAGGAAATGGCACCTCACTCCAGTACTCTTGCCTGGAAAATCCCATGGATGGAGGAGCCTGGAAGGCTGCAGTCCATGGGTTCGCTGAGGGTCGAACATGACTGAGCGACTTCACTTTCACTTTTCACTTTCATGCATTGGAGAAGGAAATGGCAACCCACTCCAGTGTTCTTGCCTGGAGAATCCCAGGGATGGGGAAGCCTGGTGGGCTGCCGTCTATGGGGTCACACAGAGTCAGACACAACTGAAGTGACTTAGCAATTAGCAACTGTGGTTAATGCTTTACCTACATTAGTGGTTTAGTTGCTGAGTCATGTTCAACTCTTGAGATCCTATGGACTGTAGCCTCCCAGGCTCCTTTGTCCATGGGATTCTCTAGGCAAGAATACTGGAGTGGGTTGCTATTTCCTTCTCCAGGGCATCTTCCCAACTCAGGAATTGAAACTGGGTGTTCTGCCTTGCAGGCAGATTCCTTATTGCCTGAGCTATGAGGGAACAGTTTACCTACATTATGTCATATAATTATTCAGTTCAGTTCAGTCACTCATTTGTGTCTGACTCTTTGCGACCCCATGAATCACAACACGCCAGGCCTCCCTGTCCATCACCAATTCCCAGAGTTTACTCAGACTCATGTCCATTGAGTTGGTGGTGCCATCCAACCATCTCATTCTCCATCATCCCTTTCTCCCGCCTTCAATCTTTCCCAACATCAGGGTCTTTTCAAATGACCTTTTCAAATGAATTATAAATAATATAATTATTAGCATAAGCATATATGAAGTAGGTACTGTAGCTTCATTTACAGTAAAGCAAACTGTGGTTTAGTGAGCTTAAGCAGAGATACAACTAGCAAGTGAGAGAGTCCATACTGGAATCCAAGGTTGTTTCACTCTGGGGTCTACACTCAGTTCTAATCTAGGGCCACTAATTATGGGGCCCTGTGTTGCTATTCTATTTCTTGGTTATAAGCATGTCCTCAGAATCCTCAACATGGGGCTCCCTGCAGGCACTGTCCTGTGGTGTGGGAGTTAAACCATTTCACTATTCATGTGTTCTAAACTATTAGTAACCACTAACAATACAAGTACAATTACATTTATAAGTCAGATACATAGAAACAAAGCAATTATGAGCTGCAAATGAGAAGCAAAGATAGTAAGCTGTGTGCAAAACTAAGAATGGTTGAATTTCTTCCACTTTCTCTGTAACATTAAAATCCTGAATTGCATATGACAAATAATGATCATTTCTCATTTCACATCAGGCAAGGATTGAGCCTAGAAAAGAGTTTTTAACCCTGAAGCTTACTCAATCTTCATTTTTGTTGGTGAGATGTGACTAAACACACCTGAAGAGCTTATTTTGCTGAGAAAACCAGTATGATTTTTCTTTTCAGGAGTTAATTCTTGAGTTACATTTTTTCTTCAATATTAATCCATATAAGAACTGGACATGGAACAACAGACTGGTTTCAAATAGGAAAAGGAGTACGTCAAGGCTGTGTATTGTCACCCTGCTAATTTAACTTATATGCAGAGTACATCACGAGAAGCGCTGGACTGGAGGAAGCACAAGCTGGAATCATGATTGCCAGGAGAAATATCAGTAATCTCAGATATGCAGATGACACCACTCTTATGGCAGAAAGTGAAGAGGAACTAAAGAGCCTCTTGATGAAAGTGAAAGTGGAGAGTGAAAAAGTTGGCTTAAAGCTCAACATTCAGAAAACGAAGATCATGGCATCTGGTCCCATCACTTCATGGCAAATAGATGGGGAAGCAGTGGCTGACTTTATTTTTGGGGGCTCCAAAATCACTGCAGATGGTGACTGCAGCCATGAAATTAAAAGACGCTTACTCCTTGAAAGGAAAGTTATGACCGACCTAGATAGCATATTCAAAAGCAGAGACATTACTTTGTCAACAAAGGTCCATCTAGTCAAGGCTATGGTTTTTCCAGTGGTCATGTATGGATGTGAGAGTTGCACTATAAAGAAAGCTGAGTGCCAAAGAATTGATGCTTTTGAGCTGTGGTGTTGGAGAAAACTCTTGAGAGTCCCTTGGTCTGCAAGGAGATCCAACCAGTATATCCTAAAGGAGATCAGTCCTGGGTGTTCATTGGAAGGACTGATGTTGAGGCTGAAACTCCAGTACTCTGGCCACCTGATGCGAAGAGCTGACTCATTTGAAAAGACCCTGATGCTGGGGAAGATTGAGGGCAGGATGAGAAGGGGACAACAGAGGATGAGATGGTTGGATGGCATCACCAACTCAATGGACATGAGTTTGGGTGGACTCCGGGAGTTGGTGATGGATAGGGAGGCTTGGCATGCTGAGGTTCATGGGGTCACAAAGAGTCTGACACGACTGAGCAGCTGAACTGAACTGAACTGAAGATCTTATCATTTGGACTACAGGATTTAATGTCCCTTGTTTATGAAGAATGGCTCAGCATTAATAAAGTTCCTCACTTGGAGATCCTATAATACTTTGATCTTCCAACAATTATATTACTTATACCTGTATATACAATTTATACCTTATATTTCTGTCACCGCTCATAGGCGCTGAACTCCTTAAAATTAATTTTTTTAAAAGCCATGTCCTATCTATATTTACACAAGTTTTGCAGTGTTAATTTCACCTTATCAATTCTAATGTTCCCTGATTGAATGGATGGATCAGTGACAATCTTAATACACTTCTGTTCTAGAATAGTCTGTATTATGCTTTTTATTTCATTATCTAATTATCAGTTTCCATGCTTGATTTTCTTCCCTCATCTTCAGATTGTGTACAGGCACATATATTAAAGAGGCAACAATCAAGTGTTGATTACATTGAATAACACCCATTTTCTCATCATTGACCCACATATTCAATTATCAAACTTAGGATATGTTACCTAAGCCGGTCATGCATACTGCCCACAGTTCCTAGATATGCAATTTCTTGTTGACTAGAAATATTATGAAGATAAAATCAGAAGTACTTGAATTGTTGGGGTAAATAATAAGTAGTAGATCCTAATAAATCTATATGGGTTTTTCTACTCAAAACATGTTTATGCTTTACTGTATTAAGAAACCAATGCTGCTATAGGGAATCAGTGAAAATTACAGAAATAATACAAGGTGGTCCTGTCTTTATAGCACAGGCACTCTGAGATGCACTTGTGTTTTTATGATTAATTTAGATATTTTCACTAATAGATTCAGAGATAATTGCAGATAAACAGCTGTGTTATCCATATAACAGGAGAGGAAATGAGTAAGGGATATTAAATAAGGAAAAATGTTGCTCAGGTGCATTAATCTGGAATACGGAGCTCCTTGTAAGATGTTCTGTCTTCCTCGGTATTTGGATTTAAAAATTGGAGTATTAAGGCATAAGGACATGACAGGGCATCAAGAGAACAAATAATCTCCTTATGAAACCAAGTGACTATAATAGTATAATTGTTTATGGGCGAAAGAGTCTTGCCTTTTCATTATTCAGTCTTTTGCTAAATCTTACAATGTACATAAAAGGAAATGTTTAAAATATTTTTTCCCAAAGTGTATAAATCCTGAGTCAAGCATGTTTCAGAGAATACTAAAAATATAAGAATATTTACAGTAGGTGTTCTCTTGTTTAACTCATTTTTATTTGCAGATAGGAATATTTGTGATTGTCCAAGTTATAAAGTCCTAAAACCATCAAGGACTTCAAAATTGTCTATTTGTATTTTACAATCAAACTCCTAGAAAGTACATATCCTATTTGTAAATCTGGAAGAGACAATCAGTCAGTATCATCAAATTTACTAAATTTGATTTGATGCCAAATGTAAATAGAAAATTGAATTCAGTAGTTGCCTTAATAAGTTAAGTAATATCATAGATGTTTTGGTAACATTTGTATGAAATTGTTTTCCTGTTCTATTTGCTTGCTGGACTTTTCATGAGTTAGTGCACCACTGTACTTTAAAAAAAATCTTTGCACATGTAAACTATTAACTCAGGCCTTTATAGACTTAGTATATTGATGGGAACTGCATTATACTAATTTTATGACTTTCAGATAGGTTAGTGCCAGTGAGGTCAGCCCAAGAGTAATGAATGCCATTTTAAAAATACCAAGAAGCGTGATCATTTTCATGCTGATATTGCTGTGGAAAAATACCAAAGAGGCTGTGAGATTATGCCACAAAGTATAGAAACTGTTCCAGGAAGTAAGTGCATAAACTCGGCTGTGTAAGTGTACAGAAAAACACATTAAAACCCATTAAAAGGACCCAAACTATAGACAGGATATAAAAAAAGGACTGATCAGTTGCATCCATGAAAGCAATAGATTGTCCATTTGTTAATTAAAAGTACATTTTTATATATTGTGATGTGATAAATAGTTTGGCTGTATAGGTTAATTCCCTCAGATCTGTACCAAGGGCTGTTAGCATTGATTAATTATGCACTATGACATTTAACATTTCTGATAGATGGTATAAAAGAATTCGGTACCTGCAGCTTTGCTTCTGGTATTTACACAGCAGTTTTGTCTGGCTACAGTTAATTATGACGTGTTCTTAACACAAGTGGGACTATACCTCAAATAAGCATGTGTTTTTTGGTTGTGTCATTCTATTCTAGAGCCAGAATTAAGTCTTTTGGAGCATAACTGTCCTGATTACCACAAAACTCAAAATTCCTTTCCCAGGTATAAACATTATTGGGTATCATTGGCATAATGATGCTAAATATCCCAACACATAGGATGTAATACATAATATGGAAATATTATATATCTATAATTTATATACTTTATTTTTCTGGGCTCCAAAATCACTGAAGATGGTGATTGTAGCCATGAAATTAAAAGACACTTATTCTTTGGAAGGAAAGTTATGACCAACCTAGACAACATATTAAACAGTAAAACAGAGACATTACTTTGTCCACAAAGGTACATCTAGTCAAGGCAATGGTTTTTCCAGTGGTCATGTATGGATATGAGTTGGACTATAAAGAAAGCTGAGAGCCAAAGAATTGATGCTTTTGAACTGTGGTGTTGGAGAAGACTCTTGAGAGTCCCTTGGACTGCAAGGAGATCCAACCAGCCCATCCTAAAGGAGATCAGTCCTGGGTGTTCATTGGAAGGACTGATGCTGAAGTTGAAACTCCAATACTTTGGCCATCTTTTGCAAAGAGCTGACTCATTGGAAAAGACTCTGATGCTAGGAAAGATTGAGGGCAGGAGGAGAAGGGGACAACGGAGGATGAGATGGTTGGATGGCATCACCGACTCAATGGACATGGGTTTGGGTAGACTCTGGGAGTTGGTGATGGACAAGGAGGCCTGGCGTGCTGCAGTTCATGGGGTCACAAAGAATCAGACACGACTGAGTGACTGAACTGAACTGATATACTAGTAGATGGACAGAGGACACTGGCGGGCTACAGTCCATAGGGATGCAAAAAGATAGACACATCTAGAGCATCTTAGCAAATATGATGGCACCAGCTTATTTTTTATAAATGCCATATGAATGTTATCAAAAATTTCTTTTTTTTTCTTTTTTGTCTAATGGTGTTTTTTTTTTTAAAGTCAGAATCTCTATTAACTTTTCTTAATTAAAAATACAAGTTTAATAGTCCTGTAACACAAGTTTTTTAAAAATCAAAACAATCTACATGTTACAAGCATCTTTCATTGGTATTATACATCACTTTAGTATTTCCGTTAACTTTTAAAAAAGATGTTTGCAAAAATTTTGATCTAGGTAAAGTTTGAAAAAAATCTATCCAAATATTGTTTTGAAGGGCCTTGCTTCAAAAAGACTTTGTAGATACAAATGATTCATTTGAAAAAGTGGAACACATAGTAAAGAAGAAAGAAAAATAAAAGCATCTGCTAGGAAAAGGTTGAAAATAATATATTTAAGACATGTTTCAATTTATAAAAGAGACTTCACCTTTAATATCTTAATCTTATCAATTATCCCCCAAGACATAAAAGTTTGTTTCTTTGAATATATAGAGAATAAGACTTCAAGAGTTTAAATGGTTTGTGAGTACTAGTAGGTAGGAAGCAAATAACCACAATCCAGGTAATTGCAATACTGTTTATGGCCTTTTCTATTGCAATACACTGTCTTTTTAATGTCAAGGGTGAACAGAAAAAGATGAAAGGGAAATGATAGGTATTGAGTGTTAAGCATATGTTAGGAAAAACTTGGAGAAGGCAATGGCAACCCACTCCAGTACTCTTGCCTGGAAAATCCCATAGATGGAGGAGTCTGGTAGGTTGCAGTCCATGGGGTCATGAAGAGTCAGACACGACTGAGCAATTTCACTTTCACTTTTCACTTTCATGCATTGGAGAAGGAAATGGCAACCCACGCTAGTATTCTTGCCTGGAGAATCCCAGGGACGGGGGAGTCTGGTGGGCTGCCGTCTATGGGGTTACACAGAGTGGGACATGACTGAAGCAACTTAGCTTAGCAGGAATAGCTTTATATATCCTCTTTTATTTAATCCCAATAAAACCCCAATATCATTAGCTCTATGAATTATTCCATCTAAATTTAAACATAACTGTGGACATATAAAATGATGGCTGTCAACTTGGCAACACAGTACGTGCCCCATGGAATCTTTAAACTGCAGTGATGTGGGGATATCAGTTCAGTTCAGTTCAGTTCAGTCGTTCAGTCACGTCTGACTCTTTGCGACCCCATGAATCGCAGCATGCCGGGCTTCCCTGCCCATCACCAACTCCCAGAGTTCACCCAAACTCACGTCTATCAAGTCTGTGATGCCATCCAGCCATCTCATCCTCTGTCGTCCCCTTCTCCTCCTGCCCCCAATCCCTCCCAGCATCAGGGTCTTTTCCAATGAGTCAACTTTTCGCATGAGGTGGCCAAAGTACTGGAGTTTCAGCCTCAGCATCAGTCCTTCCAATGAACACCCAGGACTGGTCTCCTTTAGGATGGACTGGTTGGATCTCTTTGCAGTCCAAGGGACTCACAAAAGTCTTCTCCAGCACCATAGTTTAAGAGCATCAATTCTTCGGCACTCAGGTTTCTTCACAGTCCACCTCTCACATCCATACATGACCACTGGAAAAACCATAGCCTTGACTAGACGGACCTTTGTTGGCAAAGTAATGTCTCTGTTTTTCAATATGCTATCTAGGTTGGTCATAACTTTCCTTCCAAGAAGTAAGCGTCTTTTAATTTCATGGCTGCAGTCACCATCTGCAGTGATTTTGGAGCCCCCAAAAATAAAGTCTGTCACTGTTTCCACTGTTTCCCCATCTATTTCCCATGAAGTGATGGGACCAGATGCCATGATCTTAGTTTTCTGAATGGTGAGCTTTAACTCAACCTTTTCACTCTCCTCTTTCACTTTCATCAAGAGGCTTTTTAGTTCCTCTTCACTTTCTGCCATAAGGGTGGTGTCATCTGCATATCTGAGGTTATTGATATTTCTCCCAACCTGTGGTTCTTCCAGCCCAGCATTTCTCATGATGTACTGTGCATATAAGTTAAATAAGCAAGGTGACAACATACAGCCTTGACGTACTCCTTTTCCTATTTGGAACCGGTCTGTTCTTCCATGTCCAGTTCTAACTGTTGCTTCTTGACCTGCATACGGGTTTCTGAAGAGGCAGGTCAGGTGGTCTGGTATTCCCATCTCTTTCAAAATTTTCCACAGTTTATTGTGATCCACACAGTCAAAGGCTTTGGCATAGTCAATAAAGCAGAAATAGATATTCTTCTGGAACTTTCTTGCTTTTTCCATGATCCAGCAGATGTGGCGATTTGATCTCTGGTTCCTCTGCCATTTCTAAAACCAGCTTGAACATCTGGAAGTTCAGTTTACGTATTGCTGAAGCCTGGCTTGGAGAATTTTGAGCATTAATTTACTAGCATGTGAGATGAATGCAATTTGCGGTAGTTTAAGCATTCTTTGGCATTGCCTTTTTTGGGGATTGGAATGAAAACTGACCTTTTCCAGTCCTGTGGCCACTGCTGAGTTTTCTCAATTTGCTGGCATATTGAGTGCAGCACTTTCACAGCATCATCTTTCAGGATTTGAAATAGTTCAACTGGAATTCCATCACCTCCACTAGCTTTGTTCGTAGTGATGCTTCCTAAGGCCCACTTGACTTCACATTCCAGGATGTCTGGCTCTAGGTCAGTGATCATACCATCGTGGTTATCTGGATCGTGAAGATCTTTTTTGTATAGTTCTGTGTATTCTTGCCACGTCTTCTTAATATCTTCTGCTTCTGTTAGGTCCATACCATATCTGTCCTTTATCGAGCCCATCTTTGCATGAAATGTTCCCTTGGTATCTCTAATTTTCTTGAAGAGATCTCTAGTCTTTCCCATTCTGTTGTTTTCCTCTATTTCTTTGCACTGATCACTGAGGAATGCTTTCTTATCTCTCCTTGCTGTTCTTTGGAACTCTGCATTCAGATGTTTATATCTTTCCTTTTCTCCTTTGCTTTTCACTTCTCTTCTTTTCACAGCTATTTGTAAGGTCTCCTCAGACAGCCATTTTGCTTTTTTCTGTTTCTTTTCCAAGGGGATGGTCTTGATCCCTGTTTCCTATACAATGTCATGAACCTAGGTCAATAGTTCATCAGGCATTCTGTCTATCAGATCTAGTCCCTTAAATCTATTTCTCTTCCACTGTGTAATCATAAGTGATTTGATTTAGCTCATACCTGAATGATCTATTGGTTTTCCCTTCTTTCTTCAATTTAAGTCTGAATTTGGCAATAAGGAGTTTATGATCTGAGCCACAGTCAGCTCCTGGTCTTGTTTTTGCTGACTGTATAGAGCTTCTCCATCTTTGGCTGCAAAGAATTAATCAACCTGATTTTGGTGTTGACCATCTGGTGATGTCCATGTGTAGAGTCTTCTCTTGTGCTGTTGGAAGAGGGTGTTTGCTGTGACCAGTGGGTTCTATTGGCAAAACTATCTCAGCCTTTGCCCTGCTTCATTCCATACTCCAAGGCCAAATTTGCCTGTTATTCCAGGTGTTTCTTCACTTCCTACTTTTGCATTCCAGTCCCCTATAATGAAAAGGACATCTTTTTTGGGTGTTAGTTCTAAAAGGATATATATGCTTATATATAACGCCAACCACAAGAAACATGAAAAGAAGTACTTCTAAGCAAATTATAAGCAAATTTCATGAAAGAAACCTTAAAGAGAAAAATCATAAAACCATCAAGATAAACAAGAAACATTACACAGAAAATACCTCCTTAACTTCTCATTGAAACCAAGAACACTTGTTAAAGACCTGAAAACAAACTCATCAAAAGCTTATAAATGTACAATTTGTCATCTAGAAATAGTCTCTTTAAAAATAATGATCAAAGAAAGATTGTTTTCAGACATGCAGAAGCTGAAAGAATTCTTAACCATTAGAAATGTATCCAAATAAGTATCAAAAAAAGTCTTTCAAGCACAAAGAAAATGAATATATGGATCAATAAAAGGACCAAACAGCATCAAAAATGGTGATTGCATTGGAAAATGTATAATATCTAAAATATTTAAATCTCATTAGTAGATAGCTTATTTTTAAAACAAAAATAATGACAATTTGGTTTATAACTTATGTAAATGTAAAATGTATCACAAATTGGTGCAAAGGCTGGGAAGGGAGAAGAGGAAGGATACAGTTTTGAGGTGCTTTATATCAGAAATTAAATGGTTTGGACATACTTGAAAGTAGACTGTGGTAAGTTAAAGACATGCCCTATAATCTTAAAAGAACTACCAAAATGACAAAGATCTATAGTTAATAAGCAAAGGCAAGACAGAAAAGGAATCATAAAAAATAAAACAGGAAAAAGAAAAAAGTCAATAAATGAAACATATTGCAAAATTACAGATTTAACAGTAACCATATCAATAATCATATTAAATTTCAATGTTCTAAATTCCCCAAATAAAAGCTGGAAATTGTCAAACTGGATGGAAAAACAATATCCAACCACTTTTAGAATATATTTACAAGTAGAGCACACTCACAAAGAGGCCAAAAGTAAAAGGATGGAAATATAAATTTCAAGTTAACACTAACATAAAGAAAGCCAGAATGATTATAATATTAGACAAAGGCAAATTTCAGAGCAAAGAAAAAAAAAAAACCTAAGCATTTATGCATCTAGTAAAAGTGCTGCAAAATACATCAAGTACTGACAGAACTTCAAGGAAATTAGACATATTCATAATTATAGTGAGGGAATTAGTATCCTCTCTCATAAAAGATAGAAATAAGCAAAAAAAAAAAATCAGTAAGTATATGTTAGTTTTCAGCAGTACTATCAGCCAACTTGACCTAAAGGATATTTATAGAACACTCTTCCCAACAGCAGTAGAACACCCACTTCTGTCAAGCACGTGGATAATTTACCAAGATAAACTCTATTCTAAGCCATACAACAAGTCTTGTATTTCAAATAATCAAGTCATTTGAAGTATATTCTCTAGTCACAATAGAATTAGAAATTGAAACAATATGATATCTGGAAAGTCACAAATGTTGGAAACTGAAACTATTTTTAAATAGCCTGTAAGTTAAAGGGGGGGAGAAAGAAGTAAAATGAGCATTTGTAAATAAATAAAGCCACAATGCATCAAAATTTGTGAAATGTAGCTAGACCAGTACGTATAGGAAAACAATACATTTAATGCCAACACTAGAAAAGAAGGAAGGTCTCAAATCAATGAAAAACTAGAAAAAGACAAATCAAAACTTAAGTGAAGAAATCAGAGAAATCAATAAATATAAAAATAAACCTTCATGAAATAGAAAGAAACAGTCAAACCAAAGGTTGAAAATTTGGGGAGATGAATAAAATCCATACACTTCTACTCAACTACTAAGAAAAAAAATGGAGAAGATGATGAAATTTAAACAATATAATAATGAGACAGGTTATATCACTGTAGGTTCTATAGTTATGAAAAAGATAAGAAAATATTATGAACAACTTTATGCTAATAAATTCTATTTAGATGACAAATTGCTTGAAATTCAGACACAAGTGAATGCAGCTTATTCAAGACAAAATAGATAGCTTGAGTTGCCTTAAAGTTATTAGAGATTAAATTTATGGTTAAAAATCTTCCCACAAAGATAACTCTATACCTCAATGACTTAATTCATAAATTCTACCAAACATTTAATGAATAGTACTAAATCTGCATAAAAATCTTCTAAAAAGCTCTAGAAGGAAATGTTTTCTGATTCATCCCATTAAGCTAGCTTACTCTGATACCAAAAAAAAGAAAAGAAAACTGTAAGAAAAGAAAACCACAGAAAAATAACCTTCTGAAAATACACACAGTAATTGTACACAAAATTCTAACAAATCAAATCCAACATTATGTAAGAAGGATAACATATCATGGTCAAGTAAATTTTATGGAATGCACATTTGGCTTAATATTAAAAATTTAAAAGATTCACAACCATAAACAACAAAAAAAGATAATCTCAGCAAATTTAAATACTCAACAGATGAATGAATAAAGTCTGTGTTATAGCCATACAATGAAATACTACTCAGAGATGAAAAGCTATGTGAACTTTTGATTCATAAGCACATATTAAAATAAACGTGCTAAAAGAAAGCCTGCCAAAAGAGAATGCTGTGTGATTTTACATACATAAATTCCTGGGAAATTCAGATCTCTTTAGTGACAGAATGCAAATTAGTGGAACCGCAGGGAAAAGTTAGGTGAGGGAGCAAGAGGAGGGGTTAACGGAAGAGCTAGAAAAGATGGGTTACGCATGAGCACAAGGACGCTTTTGTGGGTGATGGATATACTCTTAATCTTGACTGTAGTGATACTTTCATGGGTATGCACCTGTCGAATGTTAAATTGTACACTAAATACATGTGATGTATTGCGTATTGGTTATATCTCAATAAAGCTGTTTACAAAAGAAAATATAGAATTTCTCATCCATCCGACACCCCGAATCAGAATCTCCAGACTCAATGTTGTTAGTCCCACCTGGCTGATGGAAGGCAGTCTTTAGTACTAGCCTCTGCCACCCCCTTTCCCCCACGTTTTCAAAACCCTTGCTTGATTCTGGGGAGAGGGACAATTTTAATATTTTCTTTAAAGTTCTTTTAAAGTGCTATGTGAGTCAAACTTCAAGACAATCCTTTGTGCTACCACTGACCTGCCACTTGTAAGACTCTCTTGTGAAAAATTCAGGAATCACCAATTTACCAACAAATGTATACTTAAAGCACATGACAGGAAATTCTGCCTTGTCAACAAGACTGATTCGGTGTCAAAGAAATCTGAGCCCACATAAATATGGAGCATGACAATTAAAAATTAATGAGAATATTCATAGAAACATTATTATAGTAGACCCAGTGTTCAATGACCAGTGTCCAATTGAGAGCATAGGTAAATAAGTAGTGACATATTTATTTAACAGAATACAATAATGTACAATAATGAAATGCTATACAGCTACACTCAAAAATGGATGAATTCTATAAATATAATATTGAGGGAAATGAACTAAACACAAATATTATATAATTCCATTTTTTATATACTCCAAAAATTGGAAAATTAATAATGTTAAAAATTGAGTATTCACTTTTGGATAGGAAAAAGGAAAGTGACTGGGAGTGGGCTTAAAGTAGCCTTCTGGTGTGATCATCAACGCTCTATATTTTTGGTAAATAATGATTACGTGGATTGCTCATTTTATTATTCATTTAACCCTGTGCTTAATGACATTTGTTAGTTCACAAAAATATAAACATAAAATTGTATGAAAAAGAGTTACTAAGGGATATAACTAAATCAAGTCTTCATATTTTTTAAATCAAATTTTAACTCAGGTTGTGTGTGTGTTCAGTCACTTCAGTCATGCCAGACTTTTTGTGTCCCTATGGACTGTAGCCTGCCAGGCTCCTCTATCCATGGGATTCTCCAGGCAAGAATACTGGAAAGAGTAGCCATGCCCTTCTCCAGGGTATCTTCCCAACCCAGGGATCGAACCTGCTTCTCCTGCATCTCATGCATTGCAGGCAGATTCTCTACCACTGACCCACTGGGGAAGCCCCCTAAGTCAAGTTAAAATATGGGAATTTATAATCAGTTCAAGTGTTATGTTATGATTCAGATTATTTACAGGTGTTACCTAGAATCATGAAATTCTACTTGTGAAAAACATTACAGGTTAACAGAAACGTGTATCAGTTGCTTTGATTCGGTTAGCTATGCCTGTCAAGCGATTGCTATATAACTGGGAATAATTTACTGGATTTCCAGGCTAAGACTTTTATAAAATGAAAATCAACATAAACTATAGATTATGGGCCTTTGTTTTTGCATGATATCTAAGTTATATCTAAGTAAGTCTTATCGTTGATACATATTATATTTATATAAACAACTGTGCACCATCATTCCCTGGCTCCCTTTAGTTTCAGTCCTACCAACCTTTAGGTAATCTAAAAGATCAAAAAAGTTCTATTCGAAAAATCTGACATATTTATCAGTACTAAACAGAACACATTATTTTGGAATTCCTTAGATGGTGTACTGTGACTGTACTTTGTAATTAACAGACATTCATTGCAAAATGGGGAATTATGCCTCCCTGTCCTTTCTATTGATTTTTAAAGTCATAGAGCAGATATACCTCTCTAGGATGTTGGTACAATACACTGAGTATCTTTCCTCACCTGCCTCTCACCTGAGCCAAAACCGCATTCAACAGGAACACACACACACACACACACACACATGAATGGGGAGGCACACAAGAAAAGTGTGTTCCCTGTGACACTGATGATATCATTTTGAAAACTTTTATTTCCTTTGTACATCTCTATTTTTTACTTCTTCAATGTGGTAAAGAGACTTCTGTTGCTGCTTCTGTTTAGTTGCTAAGTCATGTCCAACTCTTTGTGATCCTATGGACTGTGCCCACCAAGCTTCTCTGTCCATGAGATATTCCAGGCAAGAATACTGGAGTGGGTTGTCATTTCCTTCTCCAGGGAATCTTCCTGACCCAGGAATTGAACTTGTATTTCCTGCATTGGCAGGGAGATTCTTTTCTACTAGGCCACCAGGGAAGCCTGAAGAGACATCTAGCTTGATCCATATTAACGGCTCAATCTCAGAGACTCACTTCTCAGCTTAAAAATAAAGATTATAAAATCAACTTCATAATATGATTTTAAGGAATGTACGTGGTATCATGTATAAGTTATCTAGTTAAATAATTGGCAGTTAATAAGTACATAATCAATGTTTAGAACTTCTAAAGGTAGGGGAGGCACAGGAAAGGAGGAAAGAGAAGGGGATAATAACAGAAAATATTATATAAATATAAACAATATAGCTTACTAATAACCTCAATAACCTCATATATGCATATGACACCACCCTTATGGCAGAAACTGAAGAACTAAAGAGTCTTTTGATGAAAGTGAAAGAGGAAAGTGAAAAAGTTGGCTTAAAGCTCAACATTCAGAAAACTAAGATCATGGCATCCGGTCCTGTCACTTCATGGCAAATAGATAGGGAAACAGTGGAGACAGTGGCAGAATTTATTGCGGCGGGGGGGGCGGGGGCCCTCCAAAATCACTGCAAATGGTGAATGCAGCCATGAAATTAAAAGACACTTATCCCTCGGAAGGAAAGTTATGACCAACCTAGACACCATATTAAAAAGCAGAGACATTACTTTGTCAACAAAGGTCTGTTTAGTCAAGGCTATGGTTTTTCCAATACTTATGTATGGATGTGAGAGTTGGACTATAAAGAAAGCTGAGTGCCAAAGAATTGATGGTTTTGAACTGTGGTATTGGAGAAGACTCTTGAGAGTCCCTTGGACTTCAAGGAGATCCAACCAGTCCATCCTAAAGGAGATCAGTCCTGAGTTTTCATTGGAAGGACTGACGTTGAAACTGAAACTCCAATACTTTGGCCACCTGATGCAAAGAGCTGACTCATTTGAAAAGACCCTGATGCTGGGAAAGATTGAGGGAAGGAGGAGAAGGGGACGACAGAGGATGAGATGGTTGGATGGAATCACCGACTCAATGGATATGAGTTTGGGTGAACTCCGGGAGTTGGTGATGGACAGGGAGGCCTGGGGTACTGCGGTTCATGGGGTCGCAAAGAATCAGACATGAATGAGCAACTGAACTGAACTGAACTGAATATGGAGAAAATGATTAATACAAAATAAGGAATATAAAGCATTATTTCAAGAATTTAATAGCTTGTCTTTTTACCCAGGTTGATTATAAGAGGGGAGTTTTTTGTACTACTATGTGACAATACGTAGAACATGGGCTTCCCAGGTGGCTCAGTGGTAAAGAATCCACCTGCCAATGCAGGAGACACAAGAGATGCAGATGTGATATCTGAATCAGGAAGATCCCTTGGAAAAGGAAATGGCAATCCACTCCAGTATTCTTGCTTGAAAAATCCCATGGGCAGAGGACCCTGGCGGGCTACAGTCCATGGGGTCACAAAGGGTCGGAACTGACTGAGTGACTAACCATGCATGTGTCCAGAACATACTTTTGTAATAGATACATAACTTCTTTTCACATGTCATAGAACTAATCCCTAAGACAGTTATAAAATATTTCATAAATATTTTTAGCATCTTAGGGTAATAGAAAAATGATACCTTGGAATTATTATGTATTGGAGAAGGAAATGGCAACCCACTCCAGTGTTCTTGCCTAGAGAATTCCAGGGACGGAGGAGCCTAGTGGGCTGCCGTCTATGGGGTTGCACAGAGTTGGACACGACTGAAGTGACTTAGCAGCAGCAGCAGAGACAGAATATGGGAAAGTGATGAGCAGAACAAAGCTAAATTATGTTTATTATTTTAAAACTAAATTATATTTACAAAAGGCCATGGCACCCCACTCCAGCACTCTTGCCTGGAAAACCCCATGGATGGAGGAGCCTGGTGGGCCGCAGTCCATGGAGTCGCTAAGAGTCAGACAAGACTCAGCGACTTCACTTTCACTTTTTACTTTCATGCATTGGAGGAGGAAATGGCAACCCACTCCAGTGTTCTTGCCTGGAGAATCCCAGGGATGGGGGAGCCTGATGGGCTGCCATCTATGGGGTCGCACAGAGTCGGACACAACTGAAGCGACTTAGCAGCAGCAGCAGCAGCAGCAGAGTTATATAAGAAGAGAAGAAAGAGGAAATAGTGGAGGAGGAGGAAGGGAGAGAGGAGGGAGAGCATTCACAATAAAAAACAACAGGATGAAGGGGGCATACTAGCTTGTAGTTTGCATCAGAAAAGGAAGCTGTGAAAATCTTGTTTGTGCTCATTGTTCTTTCACAAACTCCGTCTTTTCTATTGATAAGCAGGTAATTAATTCTGTTTGATTTTCCTACAAAGCTTGGTGAAAAATGACTCTATTGTTGACAGGAAAATTTGTCTGAATATTTCCTGGTTCTCATAAGATCTTTTCTGTGTGTTATTACTTGACATATCTTGATGTCTGTAAAAGTTACCCTTCTGTTTTGGTGTTGTGAGAAAGTTACCTTGAAAATTTGTCACATCTATTAACCTCAACCCCAGTTTCAGTCTTTTATTTCTTTATAAATGCAAACAAATCCTTATGGATTTTATTTTTAGATCTAAAGATTGGTGAGAAACCATGAAGTGAGAAACCACGAAGTGAGAAACCACTTACTGCAAACCCATGTTCAGTAAGTTGCCTGGATATTCCAGTTTCTTACTATTGGACTTTACATTATTGGTTTAGAAAAGGCAAAATAAATTTGCTATCTAAGCATAAACCTCAAATAAGTGCTTATAAAAAGTGTACCTTCTATTTGTTGAAACTACATGTGGAAGGTAGCTTTTACTTTTGAAAATGAAGACTATTTTAAAAATAAAGAACTGAAAGAGAACAGAGCTGTGTAGCTGCTAAAATAAGCTTGGAGTCACATCTTTCATCCATTTTTCCAGAACGCAACATAAAGCTATATATACAAATCAGACCCTTAAATGGAAGGACTTTAATGAACATACAAGATTTCTCTTTGTTCCATTATAAATTATACATTAAATTTAGAGCATACATCTGGAATTTTAGTTAAGAATACACACATAAAACAACAGCTTTAAGGTGAAGCAGAAATGGGAAAATGTTATACACAATATAAAAAGGAAAGTAAAAATATAAAATGTAGGTGATTTCACTTAATGATGAATTTCTCTCAGATTGTATCTTGCCTTAAATGTTGTTCTCCAACGTGGTATGATTCACCATGTCTAAATATAAAATTTAATACACCATTTAAAAAATCTTGTTAAAATATAATTTGAAAGACATGGAAAAAGTATGAAGATTAGTAAAGTCTCACTCTGTCACTTTTGAACTGTGTAAGCATGAGCCTATGATTTCCAATGGGATTAACAATATCAGACTTGCCAGATTGTTCTGCAAAGTAAAAGAGGTAGCATGAGAAAGCCTAAGAAGATATCAAAATGATGCTAGATAGATTTCTGAATGACTTCTTTCTTTGAATAATCTCAGATTAATTTCTGGCATATGTTATGTTGTTTTAGTCACTAAGTAATGTCTGACTCTTTTGTGACCCCATGGATTGTAACTCACCAGGCTTCTCTGTTCTTGTGATTTCCCAGGGAAGAATTCCTGAGTGGGTTGCCATTTCCTTTGCCAGGGTATCTTCTTAACCCAGAGACTGAACCTGCACCTCCTTCATTGGCAGATAGATTCTTTAACCACTGAACCACCTGGAAATCTGATATGTGTACATGCGTGCTAAGTTGCTTCATTCATGTCCAACTCTTTGCGACCTTATGTACTATAGCCTGCCAGGCTCCTCTGCCCATGGGATTCTCCAGGCAAGAATACTGGAGTGGGTTGTCATGCCCTCCTCCAGGGTGATAGTCTGGAGGAAGACTATAGTCTGGAGGAGTTGATTCCTAAAATCCTGGTACAAGAAAACCCCTCCAGCATAGATCCAATCTTGTGTATGGATTCTGATGGCACTTGATATCATCAGGCCATTAAGACATGTGGGAGTGAAATTCAAACAGAGCTGGACAGAGTTAAAAAAGAGAGAGAGAGAGAGGCAGAGAGAGTGAACTAGCCTCAGAGTGAATATTAGGATAAAGACCCTGATAAAAAGGACACTAAGAGCTGGTGTTTTTCATATGCATTATGAACAACTGAAATAAATATTCAAGTTTTATTTGGCACATTTTTGGCATCATTTCTCTGTACACTATCTCTAATGGGTACAGGGCATGGCCTTATTAGAATCCCACAAGATGTTTTCATAGCACTGGGCTGAAACTCAAGTAGGTTTTGAGTGTGGGTGAGAAGGATACTGTCAGCCAAGAAATAAAATGAAGAATTTACTTTCCATGAACTCATCAATGAGTTTAAAATATATCAACATTTATCTTTAATTCACATTCCATTATTTTTATTCACTTTATGTTTCTTATTTGGTGGAATGTCACTTAAAATGATATGACTACTTTTGATCATGATGATAGACAATATAAAGGAAACTAGACAAAATGCTAGTATTCTATAACTAGTACATTTAAACTGTATTATTTTAAGAAAATTAGTTATATTTACAGCTGGTAATATGAGATAAATGAAGGCTTTTCACAATATCACTAACTAATATTACTTGATTAACAATAATTTTTGTGAATCTGAATTGAGTAGTAGTTAAGACTTAATATGTGCACTTTTTATTGTTTATTAACTATTTTGCACTATTTTATCATGATCTTGATATTCAATACTCTATTAAAGGAAAGCTAGCTTATTTTAATATCTTTAGGAACATTCTCAGAATTGTAATATATATGGAAAATATAACAAAGATTTGTTTATTTACTCTAGGGTATGTAGTGATTAAAAAGACAAAAAATAACCAAGTCTCAAACCTTGAATCTGATCTATAGTAATTCATTGAGGAAGAAAATCTGAAAGAAAGGAACAGGCAGGAAAGAAAGGGGGAAATGGTGTGCTCTGGTGCCCCATGTCTGATAAAGCGTGGGAGTGGAGTGCAGTGGAAGTAAGGTCACTTTTCTGGCACTGATTTAATCTAATCCTCCTTTCTATTGCAATTGAATATATGTTTTAGTCAAGGAAGTTTGACTCAGAATTTATTATAACTGGACTATATCTATAGTAACTGAATATTGCCAGCAAATCATTAGTGCTGTAAATATTGCTCTGGAAATTATGGGTAGGAGGCCTCAACCCAGTGGAGATATATCCACACATATTAACAGAGTAAGTAAACTTTTTGATTGCAAAGCTTTCTATTTTGGCCTAAAACTATGACATCCAATTGAATATTCTCTGCATTAGTGTTGCAAGATATTAAATTTTTATTAAAACATATCATGGCTTCATAAGACAGGTAAAATACAGGTTAAAAAAAAAAGTGGAATTCAGTACATATATGGCCAATAAATGTTTCAAAGTAGAAAAAATACCTGTTTAGGAGAATTTGAAATTTCTCAATGATTTTTTTGTACTCATAAAATTATTTCATACTAATAGTTCTCATCAATGAAACAAATTTCTGTTTAATACTAAGTCATAAAAACTTTCACATGTATATATTTCCATCAGTTTCATCATATAGGCTATCCATTGGGTATAAAATTTGATTTTACCTTACTTATCTAGTTAGTAAGCTGATTTGAACAGTTTAATGTATGCTGGCAAAAGACATGAGACTTCTAGCTAGCTAAGAGACAAAGATTTCATACTCATGGTGCAGAAATCAGCATGAACATCAGCATCTTTAGACTGATCTCTCTGTTCCTCCAGTCCCTAATGTGTGACATGATTTGGCCCAAATAAATGCGATATTCACAGTCACTATCTGTCACAGGCTCATGGACCCTGAACTTGGAGAATCTGTCTTGCTATTATGCAGTAAGCAAGCCTGCTCCTGGTTGGGGGATGGGAAGTAGAGGGTGAGATCAACATATTTCTTAAGGGTAGCAGCAGCGTGGACAACATTGAGAAGAGCTGTAGGTGAAAGAAAAGGCACCTAACTCTACCAGTTCACAAGAGCCAGTCATGCACATCTTGTCCCAAACCCACACTCAGTAAGGTCACCTCAATAGATAGAAATCAATCATGGTAAGAGTTTTATACTAGGGAAACCAGGAAATGTTAAATACCAGGGCTTTGTTTTTCTAACAGAGGGAGTTAAACATTCATGAGCATATCAGTCTACCTCCATCTCAGTTGTTGATATTTTTTGGACAATAGTTTAAAGGAGTATATACTGTACATTCACTTCATTTCAGTCGCTCAGTTGTGTCTGACTCTTTGTGACCCCATGGACTGCTGCACACCATGCCTCCTTGTCCATCACCGACTTCCGGAATTTACCCAAACTCATGTCCATTGAGTCAGTGATGCCATCCGATCATCTCATCCTCTGTCGTCCCCTTCCCTCATGCCTTCAATCCTTTCCAGCATCAGGGTCTTTTCCAATGAGTCAGCTCTTCACATCAGGTAGACAAAGTATTGGAGTTTCAGCTTTAATAGCAGTCCTTCCGATGAAAACTCAGGACTGATCTCCCTTAGGATGGACTGGTTGGATCTCCTTGCAGTCTGAGCAACTCTCAAAAGTCTTCTCCAACATCACAGTTCAAAAACATCAATTCTTCAGCACTCAACTTTCTTTATAGTCTAACTCTCACACCCATACATGACTACTGAAAAACCATAGCCTTGACTAGATGGACCTTGGTAGGCAAAGTAATGTCTCTGCTTTTCAATATGTAGTCTCGGTTGGTCATAACCTTCCTTCCAAGGAGAAAGTGTATTTTAATTTCATGGCTGAGGTCACCATCTGCAGTGATTTTGGAGGCCCCCAAAATAAAGCCTGCCACAGTTTCCACTGTTTCCCCGTCTATTTCCCATGAAATGATGGGACCAGATGCCATGATCTTCATTTTCTGAATGTTGAGCTTTAAGCCAACTTTTTCACTCTCCTCTTTCACTTTCATTAACAGCCCCTTTAGTTCCTCTTCACTTTCTGCCATAAGGGTGGTGTCTTCTGCATATCTGAGGTTATTGATATTTCTCCTGGAAATCTTGATTCCAGCTTGTGCTTCTTCCAGCCCAGTGTTTCTCATGATGTACTCTGCATATAAGTTAAATAAACAGGGTGACAATATACAGCCTTGACATACTCCTTTTCCTATTTGGAACCAGTCTTTTGTTCCATGTCCAGTTCTAACTGTTGCTTCCTGACCTGCATATAGATTTCTCAAGAGGCAGGTCAGATTATCTGGTATTGCCATCTCTTTCAGAATTTTCCACAGTTTATTGTGATCCACACAGTCAAAGGCTTTGGCATAGTCAATAAAGCAGAAATAGATGTTTTTCTTTAACTCTCTTGCTTTTTCCATGATCCAGCGGATGTTGGCAATTTGATCTCTGGTTCCTCTACCTTTTCTGAAGCCAGCTTGAACATCTGTAAGTTCACGGTTCACATATTGCTGAAGCCTGGCTTGGAGAATTTTGAGAATTACTTTACTAGTGTGTGAGATGAGTACAATTGTGCAGTAGTTTGAGCATTCTTTGGCATTGCCTTTCTTTGGGATTGGAATGAAAACTGAACTTTTCCAGTCCTGTGGCCACTGCTGAGTTTTCCAAATGTGCTGGTATATTGAGTGCAGCACTTTCACAGCATCATCTTTCAGGATTTGAAATAACTCAACTGGAATTCCATCATCTCCACTAGCTTTGTTCGTAGTGATGCTTCCTAAGGCCCACTTGACTTCGCATTCCAGGATGTCTGACTCTAGGTGAGTGATCACACCCTTGTGATCATCTGGGTCATGAAGATCTTTTTTGTACAGTTCTTCTGTGTATTCTTGCAACCTCTTCTTGATATCTTCTGCTTCTGTTAGGTCCATACCATTTCTGTCCTTTTGAGCCCATCTTTGCATGAAATGTTCCCTTGATATCTCTAATTTTCTTGAAGAGATCTTTAGGCTTTACAATTATATTGTGTTCCTCTTATTTCTTTGCACTGATCACTGGGGAAGGCTTTCTTATCTCTCCTTGCTATTCTTTGGAACTCTGCATTCAAATGCTTATATCTTTCCTTTTCTCCCTTGCTTTTCTCGTCTCTTCTTTTCATAGCTATTTATAAGGCCTCCTCAGACAGCCATTTTGCTTTTTGTATTTCTTTTTCTTGGGGATGGTCTTGCTCCCTGTCTCCTATACAATGTCATGAACCTCTGTCCATAGTTCTTCAGACACTGTCTATCATATCTAGCCCCTTAAATCTATTTCCCACTTCCACCGTATAATCATAAGGGATTTTATTTAGATCATACCTGCATGATCTAGTGGTTTTCCTACTTTCTTCAATTTAAGTCAGAATTTGGCAATAAGGAGTTCATGATCTGAGCCATAGTCAACTCCTGATCTTGTTTTTGCTGATTGTATAGAGCTTCTCCATCTTTGGCTGCAAAGAATATAATCTATCTGATTTTGGTGTTGACCATCTGGTGATGTCAATGTGCAGAGTCTTCTCTTGTGTTGTTGGAAAAGGCAGGTACCAATTCTAATTAATTATCAAAAGATGTGTGTGTGTCTGTATGTGAGAGAGAGAGAGAGAAAAAGAGAGAGAGAGAGAGAAAGAGAACACAAGCATAGAAGAAAGAAAGAAAGTTCCAGTTGAAAAATAACCTGATGGTTGACACAAAACCTCACATCTTAGAGGGACTCCAGGGATATTCTATATACTGAAACCAAAGAACAAAGATTCTGAAATTTCTTGGGATATTTACCAAAAAGCAACAAACTATTATGGAAATTAAGGAAAAGAAAAATGTGTCTTCAAGACATGTGTTATAGAAATGAAACTTAGACCAAATGAATTAAGAGGAAACATAACTCTGTAGATTTTATGGTTTAATACAGTCATTAAAACTTAGGGAGGGACTCCTAATCTTCATTAACTTTTGAGGACATTTGGAAGAGTCCCTAACAGTGGAAATTGGTTTTTAAAATTGAATTATTCTTTCTGATAAAGGATACTGTTGTTGTTGTTGTTGTTGAGTTACTAAGTCACGTCTGACTCTTTTGAAACCCGATGGATTGTAGCCTGCCAGGCTCCTCTGTCCATGGGATTTCCCAGGCAAGAATACTGGAATGAGTTGCCACTTCCTCCTCCAGGGAATCTTGCCAACCCAGGAATCTAAGCTGAGTCTCCAGCATTGGCAGGCAGTCTTTACCACTGAGCCACAAGGGAAGTTCAATAAAGGATATAGGTGCAATAAAAATGTTAAGCAAAAAGTTAGCATTATCTCCCAAATTATGTTAACGAGTAATCAACAAAATATTCTGAAGAGCTAAGAAAAGTCATTTAGAAAGGTCATTTAGGCCTTTTCTTTTCAATAGTCTCAAAAATCTTTCTCTTGGGTAACCCTACATCATCTCCTTACCAAGATTTTAGCATCTATACCTCATTGACTACACCCCCTCATCACCATCTACTTGTCTTTAATAGATTCTCATTGGATTAATTTATGAAAATCATTTAGGTTTCTTCAGAAAATGCATCAGGATGCAATGAATCTAAGCGAGTTTTATTTCTCAGTTGGTAAGACTGCTGGCACTTTAGGAATTCAAGAAAGACTCAGAAAAACCTTGAAAACCTAAAAACCTGGAATTTTACAAAGAAAAATGTGATTTAGTAGTGCATGCTATTAGGAACAGAATTGTACTAAGAACTCAAGTCTCTCAGCAGAAAAGCCAGCCCTTCTTCCTTTCAATACACTTCTTTGAAGACCAGCTTGCATTTCTGAGGTCCTGGGGCTGTGAGCACGTGGACAGCAGCCTGCTGGTGTCTATTTCTAAAATCAATATTATCTCAATTTATGAACAGTTTAAGAAAATAAATTTCCAAGTGTGACCTGATTCACTTTCTCGGAAGAATTTGCATTCTTGTAAATTCTGCAGTGAGTCACTCAGGGCAAGAAAACTGACTGACATCTATTGGCCTTAGTTTTGAAATAAGGGGGGCTCTGAGGCAAATTCCAATTCTTTAGACTGCATTAATAAATGTAAACAGGATGTTTTAGCACAGAAAGCATAAAACTGCCTGATACATGCAAGGCATATCTTTAATAATGTTTAAAAAGGAGCTAAACATGTCCCTGGGAATTCTTAAAACATTTATCTTTTAGGCAGTTATTTAGTTTCACAGGTCTTTGTTGTTTAACAAGCTGGAGAAAATAGGTCAGCTAATGTTATATTAATCAGTAAATTAATATTTTAATTTGATTTTCTTTCTAGTTAAAATGCTTGCAGCTCTTCCCCCACCTTTTTTTTTTCCCCTTACTTCAGCACTGATGCTAAGTGGTATCATTATCATATCATACCTTGGGGTTGTGAGATAACAGGGTCCAGTGATAACTCTATTCTTAGAAGAGTGGGAGGTTTATCATGCCACTTACACATTTAAAATGACACTCCATGTCTCCCGTGCAACCAAGTGTCTTAGAGCTGAGTCATAGAATTCTCCAAGTTGTGCTTTTCAATTCACAGTCTAAGATTGTACCTTTCAAATCTAACTAGAAAATAAATTTGTGCTTAGTAGAAATTCTATCTTTAGTCAAGGGAAAAAAATATTGCTCAGAATATCTGAAGAATATAAGCGTGAGTTTCAGATTCTAGTTTCTTGTATTAACTGACAATTCAACAGATACTTAGATTCAAAGGATTTGGTGGTGTATTCTTTGCAAATGAGTAAAGACCTATTCAAGTTTTACATTAGAAATTTAACATAGGCTAGGTATTTTTATTTTCAATTTCTCAGAAACAAACAAACTCTGTCTTTGTTTTTGTTTAGTATATATTGAGGAGCTAAAACATGCTAGGAGCTGTGTAATTTTGTATGACATTTTCTGTGGTGATATTAATTTTCTTTTCATAGTCACCACCATAAAATTTTATGTATTTCTAAGAACCCAAATTTAGTATGATTAAGGGAGATTAGCCATGCTGCCTCAGAAGAGATTAGCTGAGGTTAGCAATAGAGAATGTTCTTGAAGCATTTATGTTAGTTCACTGTAAGCTTTACTATTTCTAATGAAAAGTGTCATGCTGCTGCTGCTAAGTCGCTTCAGTCGTGTCCGATTCTGTGCGACCCCATAGACGGCAGCCCACCGGGCTCCCCCGTCCCTGGGATTCTCCAGGCAAGAACACTGGAGTGGGTCGCCATTTCCTTCTCCGATGCATGAAAGTGAAAAGTGAAAGTGAAGTCGCTCAGTCGTGCCTGACTCTCAGTGAACCCATGGACTGCAGCCCACCAGGCTCCTCCGTCCATGGGATTTTCCAGGCAAGAGTACTGGAGTGGGGTGCCATTGCCTTCTTCAGAAAAGTATCATACTCACCCAATATTTTGCACCCTTGCTGAAATTCAGCTGGAGTTTTGCAGAAAGAATGCTAAACTAATTTACTGGTATTGAAAAATACATATATATTGATACTAAAAAAACATATTAAAGCAGTACAATAAAATATCACAATTTTATTTTATCTAAGAGGTACAGCTAAATCTATCAATAGGAAGTTTGCCTATAATTGATCTGTTTTCACCTTATGGTCCTTTTCCATTGACATAAAACTTTGAGTCCTAGATGTATAGATCCACAAAATTGTTTACATAAATTTTAACATAATCTAATTGTAGAAAACTCAAATCCAGTTAGCAAGCTCTATTTAATTTTCTTAAATTAGTGCCAAACACATTACTTCCATTTTGTCCATTTTTGTTCCATGATTCTCTTTACCAGGGAGAAAAATGCCAATCATTTTGCTAATATGGATAAAGCCATATGCAATTCTCAGAGAAATATTCAAGTTTATATTCTAAAATGAAGTATGTTCACTTATTTTACATAAATCTGTTATACAGACTTATAATATTTTTAACATTATTACTATTGTTATTTATACTATTGATTTAAACAAATGTTAGAAATTACAAGAATGTTAACTATGCAGAACTCATGAGAAATAGATTTGATCAGTTACTTTGTTCAGTCTGGTTAAGTGAAAACTTTGTTTTACAGGAAAGTTTTCAATGGAAAGAGAAAGTAAATTTATGTATAGAAAATCAAAGATTGTTGTTTTTAAAAAGCATAGAAATGTAGATTCATATACATTGACCAAAAATGATAAGTAGCTTAGAGAAAAGATAGAGAAGATAATCTGTATTTAAGCTTTCCCTAGTAGCTCAGCTGGTAAAGAATCCACTGGCAATGCAGGAGACCCTGGTTTGATCCCTGGGTCAGGAAGATCCCCTGAAGAAGGGGTAGGCTACCTACTCCAGAATTCTTGGGCTTCCCTCGTGGCTCAGATGGTAAAGAATCTACCCACAATGTGAGAAACCTGGGTTTGATCCTGGGTTGGGAAGATCCCCTGGAGAAAGGGAGTGGCTACCCATTCCAGTATCCTGGCCTGGAGAATTCCATGGACAGAGGAGCCTGACTTGCTATAGTCCCTGGGGTCACAAAGAGTTGTACACAACTGAGTGACTTTCACTTTCAATCTGTATTTATGAACCATGAACTGGAGACCACGTCCTCTACTAGACACGATGTTTGAAAACAACAATATATCTTACATTTACTGAATGCTTAGATTCCCTGGATCTAAGATAATGGCAACCCACTCCAGTATTCTTGTCTGGGGAAATTCCATGAACAAAGGTGCTTGGCAGGCTATAGTCCATGGGGTCAAAAAAGAGTTGGACACAATTTAGCAACAAACAAAAACAACATATGCTTCTATCCAAGTGTTTTATGTATTAGTTTATTTAATCCTCACAATCCCATGGATGAAGTTACTATTCATTATCTTTGTCATACAAATTAATAAATCAAAGTCAGGAGGTTAAACAACCTGTCTAAACAAGTGTAAGATGTAGTTGAGACTAGATCAAAGTTCTTATACTTGGTTAGTACTCTTAATCACCAGGATTTCACTCAACTGTTTATTTTTCTTCATTTTAAAATAATATAACTAGTCAGGTAAATGGAGAAGAAAGAAAAGTTAACGACATGATTGCTCATTTCTAAACCTTTACAGTTTTCTTGCTTACAATTTCAAGACTACCTCTGCATCCAAATGTCAACTACAAGTTTCAACTCAGTTTATTCAGGGCTAGAATTTTCTCTACCCATGAGCCCCCCAAAATATCTAGTGAAAACCTTAATTTACAGTAGTCCTGGATTGAGAGTAGCCTATTCTGAAAGAACTCAGTGTAAATTCTCCATAGAAAAATGCACCTCAACTTCAAGAGGCAAATTTTACCTATAGTTAAAACCCCAAGAAACATGAGTTCACAAAAATTATGAACAAATCATATGGTCTCAAGCCATGTAAGTGAGAATTAGTGAACTCTTCAAACTGCATGTTCAAACCCACAAAGCATACAAACAATTGCACCATCAAATACAAAATGTAAAATATATTTTTACATATGGGGAAAGAAAAGAAAACCCTGAAAATATTAGGGAAGATAAGTCATTATCAAAAGTGAAACAGAGTTTTAAAAGATCCATTTATAACACTCACAGATGAAATACACAATAATTGAAATTAGAAACACAGTGGATGGGTTAAGTAGATTAAACATGGTTGAAGGAAAAGTTACTGGATTTAAGTAAATGTTCAGAATAGAACTTTAAACCAAAAAGTATCATGGTTTTGGAAAAAACATACTTTTAATTGGGTATGAACTGCTGGGATTGAAAGAAGTAAGAGAAATTTCCAAGGATAACTCAACTAAACAAAATCCTGAATTGAAGCTATAACATAGAGTTTGGAGATGTGAAAAACATGGCAGCTGATTAAAAGAGCCCATATTACCCCTGCAATAGAGAGAGTCAGCCTTGATGCAATTGCAAGAAGGAAGAGATAAAGTGAGATGCCCACAAACCAGTGCCCTTGAAGAGAACCAGCCTGCTCCTATGATGGCAGCCTCCTTTTGTTTCCTGACAGAGGTACGTATAAATGTAAACCTGCAAATATCTTCTTCCGTTCTATACATTGCCTTTTTGTTTTGTTGATAGTTTCCTTCGCTGAGTAAAGCTTTTTTTTTTTAATGTAATCCCACTTGTTTATTTTTGCTTTTCTTGCTGTTCCTCTTTGTGTCAAAAATCATTGCCTAGAATGATGTCAAGGACCTCATGTCTATTTATGATGATATTCACTCTTTTTTATATATCACACAATATATAAGCTGAGGCATTGAAGTATAAATAAAAATTGGTTATGTGAAAATTAGAGAGACAGACTTGAAGACACATATTTGCAGGAAATAAACCCAACAATAATTAAATATTATAGACAGAAATGTTCTAAAATAACTCATATATTACATTATTTAATCCTATAAACAGCCCAAAGACCTAAGTAACAGTTTACCCTGCTTCTCAGATGAAGTAATGGAAGAATTAAAAAGATCAACTAATTTTCCTAAGGATATACAGCATTTAGATGGTACAATAAGAATGAGAAGTCAGGTGGTCTGGTACCAAAATCTGTTTTCTTTATCTGAAAGATATGTTACCTATCAAAGGAGAGGTCAGTTTCTATGGCATCTGAGTATTTGATAGTGAAATTAGAAAACACAGAAAGTGAAAATGAGCCATGCTAGCTGCTTAATTCTCCTCAGGATCTGCATAGAATATTGTCTCTGCAGAACATATTTCTGGTTCTCACCTAACTAACAAGTTATGGTACATAGGGGTTTCCCTGGTAGCTCAGCTAGTAAAGAATCTGCCTGCAATGCAGGAGACCCCAGTTCAATTTGGGAAGATCCTCTGGAGAAGGGATAGCCTACCCAATCCAGTATTCTTGGGCTTTGCTTGTGGCTCAGGTGGTAAAGAATCCACCCACAATGCGGGAGACCTGGGTTCGATCCCTGGGTTGGAAAGATCCCCTGGAGAAGGGAAAGGCTATGCACGCCAGTATTCTGGCCTGGAGAATTCCACAGACTATATAGTCCATGGGGTCACAAGGAGTTGGACATGACTGAGCAAATTTCACTTTCACTCTATAATACACAAGTCAGCATGTTAATTTATTAACTATATATTATTCTACTAATATTTGTGTTGTGGTCTAAAGTATCTGCTTTCTAATTTATGGTATCTTGGGGGATAATTATGTGGTTGTTTAGTAACATAAAGTAAATGCAGTTAGATATTTTTGAGAGATATTTTATTCAAAATGTGGATGAATATATGAAAATCTATTGATAGAGAACATTGACCCATCTGTTGAATACTTTTCAATGTGTCTATGTGTTAGCTTAGAATTTTAACACTTAAGGTTAAATTCCCTGACTATTTATTCTGTATCTACAGGACATAACTTAGGGCCTAGTATAAAGTAGGCTCTCCAAAATTAATTGTTGAATTTACTTTTGTGTTCTCTCTCTTTTTCTTCTGATTTTTAGATTTCTAGATTCCATTCAACCTTGTCTTTCCTTATACTACTTTTTAATTGAGTAACATCTTTTCCCCTAGTGGGAACCAAGCGCCGATGGCCAGTTGTAACCTTTTATATATACATCAATTAAAATAGGACTTCACATTCTAGACATCCTACCACTGTCACTTGTTTAGATGTTGGTATCTATCCCCAGCCTTTCAAAGCACATATCTGTCATTTCTGTTTTAAGATAAGTCCTTCTTATCCACCAAGTATTCACACTTTTGAAGTTATGCCTTAAAATGCAGCCTATCCATTTGGTAGCCAGTCTTACGGCTCTTTAGTGAACCAAAGAGGAAATGAAAATAAGATTCATGAGCCAAGGAAGAAGTTTGAGAAGGTGGTCATGGCAGCTGGGAATAAGAGGAGAGAAGGTCAATGTAAGAACTGGATGGAAGCAGTGAAACAGAATTTTGTATTCAAAGTAGAAATGGGATTGAACCAGAGAAGCAAACATTTCTTGAGGTTGTGGGACTTGTTCTGGGCCTGGAAAGGGAAACATTGTTACTATAATGCCTACTATCTAGTTAGCAGTCATAAATAATTGTCTAATACTATGCTAAGTCACTTCAGTCGTGTCCGACTCTGTGCGACCCCATAGACGGCAGCCCACCAGGCTCCCCCAACCCTGGGACTCTCCAGACAAGAACACTGGAGTGGGTTGCCATTTCCCTCTCCAATGCATGAAAGTGAAAAGAGAAAGTGAAGTTGCTCAGTCGTGTCCGACTCTTGGCCACCCCATGGACTGCAGCCTACCAGGCTCCTCCGTCCATGGGATTTTCCAGGCAAGAGTAATAAATTAACAATTCAATATAAATTGGAGAATTGAACACAGAAAAAGTGCATTGTAGTCAGGCATAAACATTTAGAGGCATAGAGAAGCAGAGAAAAATGACACAGCATTTGATTCAGAGAGAAATCCCAAATCAGCAAGAGTTGAAAAGTGTACTGCACATTATCTAGGATGAAGTACCGTTCATTGACCAAATTCCCTTATGGGTGGTAATATAAGGTTACTTAACATTACAGGTAACCTGATTGAAACATAAATGTGAACTGACTTTCCAAGATCAATCAAAGGTCAAGAGTTTAGTTCCATCTCTTAGGCTCTCAAATTTGTTAAGTCAAAGGGACAGGTGTTTCCAAATTCTACATTGACTCTTTGATCTGAATCAGGATAAGCTCAGCAGGTCCTTATACCCACGTGGTGAGAAAATATATCCTTTACTGTGTTTGAATTCAAAGCAGAGTAAAAGTTGAGTGGGGCAAAATGAAAAGATCTTCCAGCTTCACAGTGATGTGGGAGACCCATATTCGAGAGATATATACCAAAGCTCAGTCAATAGGCAACTAGAAACATAGAAAGATAAAGGATCTATTTAAGTTCATGATCTCCATGTAATCTAAAAACCTCTATTTGGAAGCTATGTTTTGATATGATAAATTTGTTCTCAAACAAAAGAACTACTGTTGTGATTGCCATTTAAACAAATAATATTTATTAAAGTTGCTGCTAAAATCCCCAATTTCCTGACTTCTGGATCACCCTTGGAATAATATTTTTAAAAATATATCCTTGTAGTTTCATTTGTGGTCTAAAAAGTGTTTGACTCACGAAGGTTGAATGTCAGGTAATTTTATTTAATGTTCACGTTTAAAAGAGAAAAGGCGGAGAAAGATTTAGATGAAAAGTAGAGTGTGTGACCTTAGAAATGTATTTATAAGGTCTGACTGCAGCAGCCAAAAATAATAACCATTGAACCTAGTGAATAATTTAAGGCCAATGAGCTAACAGTGATCTTTGCAATGGGATATTAATACGTAAATATTTTAGTCAGCTTTTTCACACCCAGCATAAAAATGCCTTGTATTTTATCTACAATCTCACTCTAGGTGAAATTTCGGAGAGATTCTTGAGTTCTCACTTAAGTCTTTATATACATATTCACAGACTATAATTAAACGATTTTACTACCCAAATACATTCAAGAAAAAAAAATTTCATTTTCTAAAATACACAGTGATGATTTCCAAGGCCATGTATCATTTTACACTTTGGGACAGTGCTATACAAGAATTTGGTTCTTTTATCTGTATATTCTTGCTATAATAGTGTGATTTATTGAAGATTAGGATCATTTGGTTTTCTAACCAATACTTAACCTTGAAAAATAATGCTAAAATTGATAAAAATAATAAATACTTGTGAGTTTGTCAAAATGCATTTGCTCTTCACATATCTATTGTTGAGTCACTCAGTCGTGTCCAACTCTTTTGCAACCCATGGTCTGTAGCCTCTCCAGGCTCCTCTCTTCATGGGATTGTCCAGGCAGGAATACTGGAGTGGGTTGCCATTTTCTTCTTCATCACATACATATAATATATAGACAAATGTTCATATAATTATGTGCTTAGTTGCTAACTCATGTCTGACTCTTTGTGACTCCATGGACTTTAGCCCACTAGGTTCCCCTGTTCGTGGGTTTCTCAGGCAAGAATACTGGAATTGATTGTCATTTCCTTCTCCATCATATAATTATATTCATATATAAACTAGACTGTGTTGTTAACCTCTTTGTGTTTCTTTGATGTTAGTAAGCTTGGATTGCAAGGAGATCCAGCCAGTCCATTCTGAAGGAGATCAGTCCTGGGTGTTCATTGGAAGGACTGATGCTAAAGCTGAAACTCCAATACTTTGGCCACCTCATGTGAAGAGTTGATTCATTGGAAAAGTCTCTGATGCTGGGAGGGATTGGGGCAGGAGGAGAAGGGGATGACAGAGGATGAGATGACTGGATGGCATCACCGACTCGATGGACATGGGTTTGAGTAAACTCTGGGAGTTGGTGATGGTCAGGGAGGCCTGGCGTGCTGCAGTTCACGGGGTCACAGAGTCGGACAAGACTGAGCAACTGAACTGAACTGAACTGAAGCCAAAGAAATGGCTCTGGTTTTCAGACAAATGATTTATTTTTGCCAATTTTTTAACTCAGTAGTTGTATTAAGGTAGGGTTATTTGCTAGAAATTTAAGATGAATTTTGACACTTAACATTGGAAAGTGAAAGAAAACTAGAAAGAGCATTAGGTCTTAATGTAGAGGCTTAGGTTCTGCTTACCCACCAATTGAGCAAGTCACTTCACCTGCTCAATTCATTTTTCTCACCTTGCATGTGAAGTTATATTTGGCTAATTAGAACTTGAAAAAAAAAATCATGTTTTAATGGCTAATTAAAAACAATGTGGTGAATTTGAGTAATACTCTATAGGTCACTCTTCTGCCATGTTTTACATATCCTTTTGTAGAGTATGGATTTTCATAGGCCACAAACTTGGATTTAAAAGATGACTATTTTCATTTAAATCTATTAGTAAAATTTAAGACTATCTGAAGCCTAAATAGAGGAATTTGTCATAGATTTAGAATTTCACAGTCAAATGGATTTCTCTATACCCATCTAAATTCTTCTTGACAAAAATGGGGTTCAGGCACTAGAGGAGGGAACCATCTGTGGAGTTGTTTTTATACTTGAGCTCTAAACCAACTAGAATTGCTCAAGCTATCTGCATTATCTATTTGGTGTTTAGTCTTTAAATCCTTAGAGGTTAAAATCTCTTTTTCAGCCTTTCACACCTCCTCATGTCCAGTAGCTCTCTCTCTTTCTGTTCCCTTTTGATGCCTCCCTCAGAGTCTCAGAAAATATTTGGAATATCCTGTAAAAATGTTGGTAGTTGCGGGAAGTCAGGGGGTCTATTTCAACCCACTTGTGAAGAGGTGCTTCGTCACCATGTCAATCCTATAGCTGCTGTATTGCATCTGGATGTTCTCATAATTCTGCAAGGCTTGTCATATCCCTATGCTTGCTTGGGAAGTCAAGATAAAAGTTTTCATTCTTTTTCAGTTCAGTCACTCAGCTGTGTCTCTTTGAGACCCCATGGACTGCAGCATGCCAGGCTCTTTTTGTCCATGGGATTTTCCAGGCAAGAATACTGGAGTGGGTTGCCATTTCCTCCTCCAGGGGATCTTCCTGACCCAGGGATCAAACCTGCATCTCCTGTGGCTCTTACAGGCAGATTCTTTACCGCTGATCCACCTAGGAAGCCCATCCCATTATCTACATTTGGTCAAAGCAAGGTCAACTTGCTACTGTAATCCAAGCAGTAGCGTAATGTGATTTGAAATATGTTTAAGAAAAGTAAACCATGTCATACACAAAAAAATAATAATAATAAGGCTACAGTTCATTTAAATGAATGGTTCCAGAAAGAGGGGAATTGATGTAAATCATACACTGTCAATTGCTTAAATCCATTAACTACATACAGTCAAATTTCAATGGAGAAAAGAAAATTATTTTCCTGTCCTCTTTTGTCCTCTTCCATCATTTAAGAACTCTTCAGATCTGATTTGGCCACACTTGCAAAACCCATGCACCAACGTTCATTAGATAAAAAACAAAACAAAAAAAGACAGCAAAAAATTATTTTCATTATTTTTTAGGGTATGTGGTGTTAATATCTGGGACATGTGTATCACTAAGAAAGCATCTAATATGATTAAGCAAGGAATTCTGAAGCCAGGCATAAGCCATATTTACAACTCAGTATAAAGTTATGCATCTCATAAATATATCACAAACTCTGTCTTACTTTCCTAATGTACAGTTTTATAAAATGAAACATGGGTTTCAGATATGCTCTTTGAGAGTGTGCTATTAGGACAAATACTTAAACCAATATATAGATCAAAATAATTCATATAGGATTTTCTTTTATTGATTATCAATCCATTTTATTTGAACAGTCCTGACTAAGATCAAAATCACTTTGCAAAAATGCCTGTGAACCTGATAAAGTAGTAACACCAGAGCACGGCCCTACTTTGAAAGTATATTTGAAAAGTGAAAGCAAATCAATTGTAATTATACAAACGAAAATGTATTATCTTTTCCTATTAATACCATAATTGTGAGAAATATCGTGCATATAGGAAGAATTTCTGAAAGGACACAATAGTCTATTAACTAAATTTGTTTAAAGTAGGCTATTCCACAAATTTTCAGAAGCCAACTTCAACCTTTGGTAAGTGAGGGAAGGGTTGTGAAAATAAAGCAGAAGACATAAAAATGAAAAATTTGAAAAAGTACTAACTTTTGTCCTAGCATTTCATTTATTTTTTATTTATTAATGTATTACTAGAAGTAATAAAGTATATATTTTGAATAGGGCATTAATTATAGGATATAAATAAAGGTCCATCGGTAGGAGAATCTATTGAGGACATATCAAACTTCTCAAGAGAGTGGATTAGTGTCATTTAATTTTCTTGAACATTTCTAAACTGTCTATTTCTACATCCTTACTAGCATTGATTGCCATCAGTTGAATCAGTAGTTTATGTTTCATTTCCTTTCATTTGCTGTTATTTTACACAGGGGAATATTTGCATTTGTATTGTATTCCTGACATAAGTAAAACCCATTTCAAAATTCATACCTGCTCTAATGTACTAGTAAATTTCAGCCCTTCCTCCAATAAGTCATCCTTTTCATAGGAAAGTTGACTGTAAGAATTTTGCTTTAACAGTAATCCAAGGATAATTCTTTTAAAAATTAATAGCTAACTAAGGGAATTAAAAATAAAACCTGGCAGTTAAAAGAATTGCATTGTTTCTTACTTAAATATTAATCGGTAGGTGAGAGAAAACAAGAAACAGAGAAACTATAGATTAAGAAGTGCATTTAGGTATTCATTAAAAAGCATTTAGTGAAACAACCAGAATTTCAAACTTGAAACCACTAAATAATTCTAGTCTTACTGCCTGGTCTAATGCAATGCTGTGGACAGGACTGAGGTGATAAAAAGGAAGTGTCTACACCGCATGCTGAACCAGAGGAAAGCACCCAGCCTTCACTTGCATTCACTTAGGATCTTCCAGAACATAGTAGATGTTTGTTGTTCTAATCAACTGTTTTATTATTTTCTTCTAATTTTTGTTGTTATATTTAATGGAGATATCGTTTTCTCCTGCATGAAATATGAGAGTAAAATGTTTTGTGGCTAATAAAAACATATTTATTGTTCCAGGTTTCTGGAGCCAGGGGAGCTTTTCTTTTAATGTCAAAATTCTTATAACAAAGAGATCTAAAAGTTACTATGTTCTATGGAGGGAGAGTTATTTTTCTTTGTGTGCATTTGTTAATGAAAATAAACAAAATTCTGGCCATCCAATTAACTTATAACATGGCAATGTTCAATTCCTATTTTTGAACTGAACTGGTTTACACAAAAATTTTATTCCAGAATCATCTTGTATCCTCAGTTTGTCTTGTGTCTATACATTAATACACAAAATGAACGTTGCAAGTCTTTAGATTTATGCTTCAATAGTCTTGCTTATTTTGAACATGTTTTTCTGTTGCATGTTACTGAGGAATTACTTATAAGATAAATTGACAAGTCTGGATTATCTTAAAGTGCATCTAGGTCAGCCACCGTGCTCAGGTTTTCCTCTCTAGTAAACTTAGCTTTAAAGCCACTTCTCAGGCTCTGCTGGGACATCTTCAGGGAGAAGCAGCTCACCGTACTAGGTTCTGAAGCATCAGGTTCCTACTTTGAATATCTGGGGTTATGAGTAAATGTGTTGTCTTATGCTGAACAATAATCTTGACATTTGAAACTTTTATGCAACATCGCTTATTCCTTCACTTAGATTCCTAAAGGGCAAGTTTAAGCTCTTTTTCAGATGGTATACTTTTAGGTGTTTAAAAGATGTTGTTTGCCTTCTCTAAATCTTTTCTTGATCTATTTCAATATTCCCTGATCTTTCAAAGTTTCTTCATATAACTTAAAAGATTTCCTTCATCATCCACTCCATCTGTCACATTGTTCTTCCCTATAGCTGCTTTACTTTATTTTGGTTTCTCAATGTGCTGATAAAAATATACACAGGATGCTACAGATGAGCATTAAGATATTAACTACAACACCAGCTTCAGTTTTCTTGTTACTCCGTAATAGTTAATAGCACTATTAAACCACAGTATGAGCTTCTGAATTCCTATCATACAGTTGGATTTCTATGATCTTTCTAAACTACCACCCGGTTTAATGATTGTTAGCACTAAACCACTTTTCCCATATCTGATTTAAAATGTTTTGCACTTAGGAAGCTCATGGATTTTCTGGGGGCAGTTATTGCTCACTAAGAGAGTTTTTACTTTTATTCCTACTAAATAGCATGAAAAGAGGCTCAGGCAGTATGGTGGATTCAAATGAAGTGACGCCTAGTGACAATTCTACTAAAGAAGTGTTGAGTAGCTAGGAAGCACTTGTTAAACTTTTCTCATTTCTCAAAATCTGTCAATTCAGTTTGAGGAAGTCCACATGGAGAAAAATAACTCTTGCAACACAAAACTAGACAGTTTGTTATCCTGTTAAACATAGATAGAAGAATTTTAATTCAGTTTCTTTACAAAAGTACATTTTTACTTTGTGAATGTCAATTAGCTAACATCCATTAGAAAGCTAGAGATAACAAGGAATCATCCATTAAAATGGGTACAGAACAAAATCAAATGTCCTCTTCCTTCCCACGCCTTCTTCCTTAAAGGAACAAAAAGGTTATTCTACTCCTTCAATGAGGGAGGGAAGTGTGTCTGATGAAAGATATAGGATCCTGGATAAAGCCCTGGGAAGAAAAGGGTGAACAAGCATTTAACCTGGAGAGTGGAAGCATGTTTACTTAATATGTCTCAGATATTTAGGTAACATACTTTTTATAGCTTTAGTGCTTTCCCAGAAGTTTAAGGTGGGTTGAACAGAGCCTGTGGGTGCTCTCACTCTGGGCCAGTAACAAGATATAGCTAAAAGCTGTATCTTCCCCAGTAATTAGATCTCATTTTTCAGTTCAGTTTAGTCATTCAGTTGTGTCCTACTCTTTGTGACCCCATGGACTGCTACACACCAGGCCTCCCTGTCTATCACCAACTCCTGGAATTTACACAAACTCATGTCCATTGACTTGGTGATGCTATCCAACCATCTCATCCTCTGTCATCCCCTTCTCCTCCTGCCCTCAATCTTTCCTAGCACCAGGGTCTTTTCAAATAAGTTAGCTCTTCCCATCAGGTGGCCAAAGTATTGGAGTTTCAGCTTCAGCGTCAGTCTTTCCAATGAACACCCAACACTGATCTCCCTTAGGATGGACTGGTTGGATCTCCTTGCAGCCCAAGGGGCTCTCAAAAGTCTTCTCCAATACCACAGTTCAAAAGCATCAATTCTTTGGTGCTCAGCTTTCTTTACAGTCCAACTCTCATATCCATACATGACTACTGGAAAAACCATAGCCTTGACTAGAGGGACCTTTGTTGGCAAAGTAATGTCCCTGCTTTTTAATATGCTATCTAGGTTGGTCATGGAGAAAGCAATGGCACCCCACTCCAGTGCTCTTGCCTGGAAAATCCCATGGATGGAGGACCCTGGTAGGCTGTAGTCCATGGGGTCGCTAAGAGTCAGACACAACTGAGCGACTTCCCTTTCACTTTTCACTTCCATTCATTGGAGAAGGAAATGGCAACTCACTCAAGTGTTCTTGCCTGGAGAATCCCAAGGATGGGGGAGCCTGGTAGGCTTCTGTCTCTGGGGTCGCACAGAGTTGGACACAACTGAAGCGACTTAGCAGTAGCAGCAGCAGGTTGGTCATAATTTTCCTTCCAAGTAGTAAGCGTCTTTTAATTTCATGGCTGCAGTCACCATCTGCAGTGATCTCATTTTTAGGCTTAATGAAAGCCGTGCCTGTGTATGTATGTTTTAGTGAAGTGAAAGTTAAGTTGCTCATTTGTGTCCGACTCTGCAACCCCATGTACTGTAGCCTACCAGGGTCCTCTGTCCATTGGATTCTCCAGGCAAGAATAGTGGAGTGGGTTGCCATTTCCTTCTCCAAGGGATCTTCCCAACCCAGGGATTGAACCCGGGTCTGCCTCATTGCAGGCAGATACTTTAACATCTGAGCCACCAGGGACATACATAGATTTTTAAACAGACTAAAACGAATTCTCCATTTAGCTACTTTGATAATCCAATTACACTTTTACTAACTTCTAGAACTAAACTTTGGGGAGAAAGCCTCCATTTCTTTCGCTTTCTTGGAAAGATTGGGGTCTAGTGAAATAATTTCTCACAGATCTTGCTCCTGCTTCAAACAATGTGTAAAGACACGTGTGTGTGTGTGTGTGTGTGTGTGTCTGTGTGTGCATGTGCTAAGTTGCTTCAGTCGTGTCTGACTCTTTGTGATCCCATGGACTGTAGACTGCCAGGCTCCTCTGTCTATGGAATTCTCTAGGCAAGAATACTGAAGCAGGTAGCCATTCCCTTCTCCAAGGGATCTTCTCGACCCAGGGTCCAATCTGGGTCTCCTGCACTGTAGGCAGATTCTTTATTGTCTGAGGCACCAAAGAAACTAGTAGGTTTACTACTAGCTTTACTCTAAAGAGGATCGATGACTGACTCAGGCTTAGAGGCCTGAAGCTGTATTATGTTCTCTGTGTCTTCAGGAGAAAGCAAGTTATGTAAATTTTTCCTTTAAGAACTAGTTAAAGGAGACTTCTTATAGGTCTATTTTGAGTAATAGACAGACATGGATGCTTATTACTTCAGTGTGATCTCTAGATAGCAAGTCCTCATCCAAGTATATACCACCTAAGATATGCTTTCTTTGAAGATGTTCAACTTAAATTATTGATGACTTTTTTAGACCACCATATTTTTTATAGAAGCAAAAATGTGTTTTATACCTAGCATTATAGAAGATTAAATATTACATAAAAGAATGAAATATATATATATATATCTAAATTTGAATAACTGGAAGGAAACTGCATAATATTTCAAATATTTCCAAATTTATATTTCATTATAATCTTTAGTGTTGAAAGATACTTACAAGTTTACTGTTAAGAACTGTGCTGAGCAAGATTTGTTATTTTTAACTTTCCTTTTGATATAGTTTCTAACTTGTCTTAAATGGTATGAATAAATTAGCTATTTGGGAGTGCATAGCTCAGTTCGTAAAGAATCTGCCTGCAATGCAGGAGACCTGGCTTCGATCCCTAGGTTAGGAAGATACCCTGGAGAAGCGAAAGGCTACCCACTTCAGTATTCTGGCCTGGAGTATTCCATGGACTGCATAGTCCACGGGGTCAAAAAGAGTTGGACATGACTGAGTGACATTCACTTCTTTCACACAAGGAGAATGTTAACTTTTTGATACTGTGAACGTAGTCCTTTAATAATTGAGTCTTATTAGGTTTAAGAAGATAATGCTATTTGCAATATAATAATTAGAAATCAAAGATGAATTTCAAGCATTAGCAAACATTTTCAGTAAAGAGCTAGTGACTATTTTATCTCTGTTGCAACTACTCATTTCTGCCTTTGTTTCTGCTCAAAATCCTTCAGGCTAGGCTTCAACAGGGCTTCCCTGGTAGCTCAGGTGGTAAAGAATCTGCCTGCAATGTGGGAGATCTGGGTTCAATCCCTGAGTTGGGAAGATCGCCTGGAAGAGGAAATGGCAACCCACTCTAGTATTCTTTCCTTGAGAATCCCAGGGACAGAGGAACCTGGCAGGCTACAGTCCGTTGGGTCACAAAGAGTTGGACATGACTGAGTGACTAAGAACAGCACAGCACAGGCTTCACCAGTACATGAACCGACAACTTCCAGATGTACAAGCTGGATTTAGAAAAGGCAGAGGAATCAGACATCAAACTGCCAACAACCACTGGAACATAGAAAAAGCAAGAGAGTTCAAGAAAAATATATACTTCTGCTTCATTGACTATGCTAAAGTCTTTGACTGTGTGGATTACAACAAACTGTGGAAAATTCTTAAAGAGATAGGAATACCAGACCACCTTACCTACCTCCTGAGGAACCTATATGCAGGTCAAGAAGCAACTGTTAGAACCTGACATGGAAAAATGAACTGGTTTCAAATTGGGATAGGAGTATGTCAAGGCTATATTGTCACCCTGCTTTTTTAACTTGTATGCAGAGTACATCATGTAAAATGCTGGGCTGGATTAATTCCAAACTGGAATCAAGATTACTGGGAGAAATAAGAACAATCTCAGATATACAGATGATACCACCCTAATGACAGAAAGCAAAGAGCAACTAAAGAGCCTCTTGAAAGTGAAAGAGGAGAGTAAAAAAGCTGGCTTCAAACTCAAGATTCAAAAAACTAAGAACATGGCATCTGTTCCCATCACTTCATGGCAAATAGGTGGGGAAACAATGGAAACAGTGAGAGACTTTATTTTCTTGGTCTCCAAAGTCACTGTGGATGGTGACTGCCACCATGAAATTAACAGATGCTGACAAAACTAGACAGCATATTAAAAAGCAGAGATATTAATTGGCTGACAAAGGTCTGTATTTTCAAAGCTATAATTTTTCCAGTAGTCATTTAGGGATGTGAGAGTTGAACCATAAAGTATGCTGAGTGCCAAAGAATTGATGCTTTCAAATTGTGGTGCTTGAGAAGACTCTCGAGAGTCCCTTGGACAGCAAGGAAATCAAACTAGTCAGTCCCAAAGGAAATCAGTCCTGAATATTCACTGGAAGGACTAATGCTAAAGCTGAAGTTCCAATACTTTGATGACCTGATGCAAAGAGCCAACTCATTGGAAAAGACCCTGATGCTGGGAAAGATTGAAGACAGGAGGAGAAGGGGATGACAGAGGATGAGATGGTTGGATTGCATCATGACTCAAAGGACATGTATTTGAGTAAACTCCAGGAAATGGTGAAGGACAAGGAAGCCTGGTATGCTGTAGTCCATGGAGTTGCTAAGAGTCAGACATGACTTACCAACTGAACAACAACTTCAAGAAAGCAGCCATACACAGTACCTAAAGGAATGGGTGTGGCTGTATTTCAATAAAGTTTTATTTACAACAGGCATGAGTTAGATATGGTCTCTGGGTTATTGTTTGTTGATTGATGTAGCTGTTTTTGTTAACAGAAAAAGTTTCAACACTTTCAAGCATAGCCTCAGTGGTATAGAACTTCATTGTATCTGAATACAATTTTAATTCCATAAAAGGCAAGAGAAACTTTGGCTCATCAATGATGCCAGCTGATAAGAAATAACCATGTGTCTTACATGTGATTTTTGTTCCTCAAATGAAGCTTGAACTGAATACTCTTTTGAAAAAATAGAACTCAAAGTATGCTCTTTTCTTTCCTTAATGAAAGCTCTTTTAGTTTCATTTTTATTATATTTCCTCTTTTCTATTCTCAGTGGAATCATTAATTTTCTTCTTTATAAGAGGACCAGATGAATAATAATCCTTAAATTATTCTTAAACAGGTTTCTGAAAAACAACTGATAAAATTGTTTTATTCTAGGGGAGGCAAGATAGCAGTTGATAGGAATACAGCTGACCCTTGAACAACACAAAGGTTAGGGGGGCTGACAATCTGTACAGTAGAAAATTTGCATAAAACTTCACAGTCAGCTCTCTGCATTTGTGGTTCTACATCTGCAGATTTAACCAACCTTAGAGACTGGAGTGCTGTAACATGTACTTACTGAAAACATTTGCCCGTAAGTAGGACCATGCAGCTCAAAAAATAGCATGTGCTATTGAAGGGTCACGTGCATGTTAACACCTTTAATAGGAACAGTATTTTTTAAGTTAAATTCCATATTTAGTTTCTGGGAAACATGTATTAAGGTGTAAAGAATATATTGATCAAATTGATTTCCCTTTTCTACACATAAATACTGTAGTATTTGAATAATTAGAACAATAAATGCCTATAACATTGCTGCAAATCCCAAGAAAAGGGAACATAGTTCAGGTCACTCTTTCTCCCCACTAGATCATCATCAAATATCCCAAAATGTGACTTTAGTGACAGCACAAACAAAATCTGAAATGTCTGAAAACAAATGCCTATAGGATATGACCAGTGGTGGAATTAAATTTAATTGGGCACTTTTCTGTAGAAGGGCATTGGAAGCCTTTTTCTTATTGATTTTCCTTACTGACTTAGATTCAAAGAAATTAAATTCTGTTTGTTTTTGAGGATCACATATTTCTAAAATTTGGTTAATTACCCATCTTTTGCATTTATGCTTATCTTTCATGCAAACAAGCTTACGAAAACTATTTTTATTTTTTGGGAATTTCTTGAGAAATAATACTCAAAGTTCTGTAGAAATCTACAATTCCTTAATTGTTAAGAAATTTTACATTAAGAAATTTATAGAAGAAATATTTGCAAATCTGATGAAAGGTTAATATCCAATACATCAAAAACTTACACAATTCAAGAAAAACCAAACAATCCAATTAAAAAGCTGATAATGAATCTGAATTGACATTGTTTCAAAGAATCCATGCAGATAGACAACAGGCACATGAAAAGATGTTACAGATCACTAATTATTAGGGAAATGCAAATCAAAAACCACAGTAGATCTCACCCCACACCTGTTAGAAAGGCTACTACTAAATAAAACAACAAGAATAAATAGCAAAAGTTGGAGAGAATGTAGAGAAAAAGGAACCTTCATATACTGTGGGTGGGGCTGGAAACTGGTGTAGCCACTTTGAAAAGTATTATGGAGAGACTTCAAAAATTTAAGAATAAGACCACCATGTACCTCACCTATTCCACTTCTAGATATTTATCCAAAGAACAAAAACACAACCCAAAAGGCCCATGCACCCCTGTGTTCACTGCAACATTATTTGTAGCCAAGATAAAGACAGTCGAAGTATTTGTCAGTGGGTAAATGGATAAAGATGTGATATATAAAAATGTGTACACACACACACACAAACACACACATACACACAGTGAAATGCTACCCATCCAGAAAAAAATGAAATCCTGCCATTTGTGATAACATGAATGGAATTTGATGGTATTATGAAAAGAAAAATACCATATTATTTCACTTATATGCAAAGTCTAAAAAAGACTTCAAACAAATGAGCAAACAAAATAATGAAAACAAATCCATAGATCCAGAGAACAGATGAGTGGTTGCCAGAGAGGGAAAGGGGTTGGGGGGTGAGCAGAATTAGTGAAGGGGTCAGCTATATGGTGATGCATGGTAATGAGACTTGCGGTGGAGATCACTTAGTAGTGTATACAGATGTCAAATTAGAATGATATACATCTAAACCTTTTATGGGCTTCCCTTGTGGCTCACCTATTAAAGAATCTGCCTGCAACGTGGGAGACCTGGGTTTGATCCCTGGGTTGGGAAGCTCCCCTGGAGAAGGGAAAGGCTACCCACTCCAGTGTTCTGGCCTGGAGAATTCCTCTTATAATAAAGAAAAGAATAAAGTATTCTGGCCTGGAGAAACCCTTTTATAAATTAAAAAAAAAAAGAACAAATAAAAAAGGAAAGTACCTTTTTTAAAGTATTTAATCCACATTTCCCCAAGATACTAACTTACAGTCTTGAGCATAAACACCGTAGTATTTTCTTTCACTTCTTTGCAGCACCCCAGGTCTGTCCTCACAGAGAATTCCTATAAGTCTGTGCTATTTGATTGGCTTGGAGAAGGGCTATTGATTTGGAATCTCTTTTTTTTTTTTCTTTTATTCAAATGAGAACATATGTTCTGACTTTAAATACAAAGGTGGTGATAGACCAAAGTGGAATTAGGTGTTATTACAGGATAACAGATGTGTTTTGACTCCCTTTTATTATGCTTGCAAATATATCCTTTACACTAAGTGTTAAATCTCATGCATGGTGTAGTTCTTGAAAAGATATCCTGTATTATAGTATATGGAAATAATCTCACTTTTTGAGAAAGGTGAATGACTCAATCAAAAGTTGTAGCCGATCCTTCTTGAAATTTCTGTAGTCATAGTACAGTAATAAGCACCGTTTTTAAACTGGTGTCAGACTCAGATGACATATGATCACCGCCAGCTGCATCAAGATGTAGTCTGGGTAAAAATAAGTTATTTGACCAGAACAGCAGAACAAAGCTGAAAATCTTCTGACACCTGATCCCTTCAGCAGCTGTGGAAATCTATTGAAAGGGTTCTCCTTCTAATGCATTTGTCAGAATGCTAATTGGAAAAATGACTTCATGTCATGAGTCATACAGTCACCTCTGTGGACCTCATTAGACTTAAATGAGTGCACTCAAGTCCAGCACCATCATTCAGATATAGCCATATGTTGGTAAAGAAGATAGCTCAGTAACCGGGCTCCTGGCCAATTGTGAACATTGTCAAGTAAAGAGATGGGGTAAAAATCGAATAGAAATGTTTAAGGGCAGATGTAGACATAAGGCATTATAGCTTTCTGAGAAAAAGCTATACAAGCTTGGGACTTTTAAGAAGTTCAACCAAGTTAAGCAAAAAAAGTTTAGGCAAATTTTATCCTTAAATGCACCTTAGAAGTACTCTGGAGCAGGGGGAAATAGAAAGAGAACTGACGTAAGTCTTCAGATCAGATCAGATCAGTTGCTCAGTCGTGTCCGACTCTTCACGACCCCATGAATCGCAGCACACCAGGCCTCCCCGTCCATCCACCAACTCCCAGAGTTCACTGAGACTCACGTCCATCAAGTCAGTGATGCCATCCAGCCATCTCAACCTCTGTCATCCCCTTCTCCTCCTGCCCCCAATCCCTCCCAGCATCAGGGTCTTTTCCAATGAATCAACTCTTCACATGAGGTGGCCAAAGTACTGGAGTTTCAGCTTTAGCATCATTCCTTCCAAAGAAATCCAAGGGCTGATCTCCTTCAGAATGGACTGGTTGGCTCTCCTTGCAGTCCAAGGGACTCTCAAGAGTCTTCTCCAACACCACAGTTCAAAAGCATCAATTCTTTGGCGCTCAGCTTTCTTCACAGTCCAACTCTCACATCCATACATGACCACAGGAAAAACCATAGCCTTGACTAGATGAACCTTTGTTGGCAAAGTAATGTCTCTGCTTTTGAATTTGCTATCTAGGTTGGTCATAACTTTCCTTCCAAGGAGTAAGCGTCTTTTAATTTCATGGCTGCAATCACCATCTGCAGTGATTTTGGAGCCCAGAAAAATAAAGTCTGACACTATTTCCACTGTTTCCCCATCTATTTCCCATGAAGTGATGGGACCGGATGCCATGATCTTTGTTTTCTGAATGTTGAGCTTTAAGCCAACTTTTTCACTCTCCACTTTCACTTTCATCAAGAGGCTTTTTAGTTCTTCACTTTCTGCCATAAAGGTGGTGTCATCTGCATATATGAGGTTAATGATATTTCTCCCGGCAATCTAGAGTTCACAATTTAGAAATGCAGGCAGCCATTTGTATAAGTGGGCTTCCCGGTGGCTCAGCTGTAAAGAATCTGCCTGCAATACAGGAGACATGAGTTTGAGGGAAGATCCCCTGGAGAAGAAGTTGGCAACCCACTGCAGTGTTCTTGCTGGGCAAAGCCCATGGACAGAGGAGCCTTGTCGGTTATGGTCCATAGGGCTGCCAAGAGTCATACAACTTAAGTGACTGAGGACACTTATATACGTAACTTCAGTAAAAGAGAAGCTATGAAAACAAAAATTATAAAATACCAGTTAAGTTCCTAGAGGGAAGTGTGGAAGGAGTATATCAATTATGATTGTATTGAGTAAAGTTGAAGAGAAGATGGAGGAAAGAGAAAAACTCCTGGGGCAGGCAGAATTTAACCTAGAACTGCAAGGATGGGGACATATTGTAGAGACACATGTGGAAACAGGCAGGGAAAGCAAGTGGAAAGACCTTTGATGTAGCAGATATGACCTGGGAATCCTGGCTAACACATTATATACAGGATTTCCCAGGTGGTGCTAGTGATAAAGAACCTGCTTGCCAATGAAGGAGACATAAGAGCTACAGATTCCATCCCTGGGTCAGTAAGATCTCCTGGAGCAGGGCATGGCAACTGACTGCAGTATTCTTGCCTGGAGAATCCCATGGACAGAGGAGTCTGGCAGGCTACAGTCCATAATGTCGCAAAGAGTTGGACATGATTGAAACAACTTAGTAGGCTCGCACACATACGCAGTATAGACAACTCCAACTACTGTGGGAATCATGGGTTTGAAACTGGGCATTTGGTGCTGGTAAGGCTAGAAATGCAGGATAATCTTTGAATATCAGCCAAGAGATCACTAGAATGAAACGACATAACTTCATAAAAATTAACACATGATTTTAAATAACAAGTGATTATCTTTAAGGGTATGGAAATAACATTATCTTTTTTAACAGGTAAAATAATACGCACAATGTCTTCAGATGTGTGCACCTTTACAATACAAAAGTACCAAGTCATCCAAGCAATTAAATATTTTGTTTTCCACTTAGAAAGAAAAAGTATCTGTTCATCTAAACTTTCTATACTTCATCTGGTGGTCTGAAAAGACAACCGTGATAGACCTGAAAATTCTAGTAAGAACTGACATTTCTTTTAAATACAAAACTCAAATGAACAAACATTTGCTGAAAGTCGAGTACAGTCAAGAAACTTAGATGCCATGAAAGTAAAGATGATGTGATGGGGAATCACAGGCTTAACCTAAGGTGTAGTTCAACCTGGTCACTGATAACAGGATAGGTGAGAATTATTGCCTGAATGGAGCTACTGTCTGTTTCTGAAACTTATGGTTCTCATCATTAGCCTCAAAGTCAAGATGTCTCAGACTTTATTCCATCTCTGGAATAGCCCTGGAATAACCCTGACCTCCTGGCTTTTCTGGAACACTGGTCATTTAGGCAGTGAAAATACCAGTGTTGTTTGGCAACTGTTGATGGCCTATGTACTATAGGTTAAGGACTGGATGAAGGGAGATGAATTTCTTACATGATAAATTTGAAAGGCTAATTTTATATCAAGCTGTATACATCCATGGTAGGTCTCTTTCTCTATATATATAGACCTATATATTCATATATATATATATTCATATATATATTCTATATATATATAGACCTACCATGGATGTATACAGCTTGATATAAAATGACATATATATATATATATATGCCACTCTTTTCTCTCCAACTTTACTTTCTTTAAAAAAATTAAACAAATATAGGTGTGAAAAAACTATCACATAGATGAAATTTCATACAGTAAACAAGGCCATGTGAGTGAGTGAGTGAGTGAATTTGCTCAGTCGCGTCCAACTCTTCGCGACCCCATGGACTGTAGCTTACCAGGCTCCTCCATCCATGGGATTTTCCAGGCAAGAATACTGGAGTGGGTTGCCATCATGTATCAATCTCTCTGAACAATCTTCTCTATCTCACACATCACCAACTCAGTGGACATGAATATGAGCAAATTCCAAGGGATAGCAAAGGACAGGGAAGCCTGGTGTGCAGTCCATGGGGTTGCAAAGAGTTGAACACAACTCTTTGAACACAACTTAGTGGCTGAACAACAACAATAACAACAAAATCTCACCCGTATGGTAGTCCTTAGCTTGACTTTTATCACTTCAGTCAAAATTTTACTATTTTTGAGATTTTCACAAATGGAATCATATTGTATGTACTCTTTGGTGTCTGTTATATTTTGTTCAGCCTTAAGTTTGTAAGATTCACTTATGCTGTAACTATAGCTCTAGTTTGTTCAGATTTATTGTATATGTATATTATATGAACATAGAATATGTCATTATTTTGGGTTGTTTAAATTTTGTGGCCATTATGAGCTGTGCTGCAAAATGCAGTCTTGTGTGTCTTTTGGTGCATTTACGCAGTCTTATATACACAGGAATAGAATTGTTGGGTGAAAACTAACTGCCTATATTTTTCATTAGTGGATGCGTACATTCTCACTCAGTCTTTTTTTTTTTTTAATTTAATTTTATTTTTAAACTTTACAATATTGTATTAGTTTTGCAAAATATCGAAATGAATCCACCACAGGTATACATGTGTTCCCCACCCTGAACCCTCCTCCCTCCTCCCTCCCCATACCATCCCTCTGGGTCATCCCAGTGCACCAGCCCCAAGCATCCAGTATCGTGCATCGAACCTGGACTGGCAACTCATTTCATACATGATATTATACATGTTTCAATGCCATTCTCCCAAATCTTCCCACCCTCTCCCTCTCCCAAAGAGTCCATAAGACTGCTCTATACATCAGTGTCTCTTTTGCTGTCTCGTACACAGGGTTATTGTTACCATCTTTCTAAATTCCATATATATGCGTTAGTATACTGTATTGGTGTTTTTCTTTCTGGCTTACTTCACTCTGTATAATAGGCTCCAGTTTCATCCTCCTCATTAGAACTGACTCAAATGTATTCTTTTTAATGGCTGAGTAATACTCCATTGTGTATATGTACCAAAGCTTTCTTATCCATTCCTCTGCTGATGGGCATCTAGGTTGCTTCCATGTCCTGGCTATTATAAACAGTGCTGTGATGAACTTTGGGGTACACGTGTCTCTTTCCCTTCTGGTTTCCTCAGTGTGTATGCCCAGCAGTGGGATTGCTGGATCATAGGGCAGTTCTATTTCCAGTTTTTTAAGGAATCTCCACACTGTTCTCCATAGTGGCTGTACTAGTTTGCATTCCCACCAACAGTGTAAGACGGTTCCCTTTTCTCCACACCCTCTCCAGCATTTATTGCTTGTAGACTTTTGGATCGCAGCCATTCTGACTGGCGTGAAATGGTACCTCATAGTGGTTTTGATTTGCATTTCTCTGATAATGAGTGATGTTGAGCATCTTTTCATGTGTTTGTTAGCCATCTGTATGTCTTCTTTGGAGAAATGTCTATTTAGTTCTTTGGCCCCTTTTTTGATTGGGTCATTTATTTTTCTGGAGTTGAGCTGTAGGAGTTGCTTGTATATTTTTGAGATTAGTTGTTTGTCAGTTGCTTCATTTGCTATTATTTTCTCCCATTCTGAAGGCTGCCTTTTTCGACGTTTTTTGGAAATACAAAAAACCTTGAATAGCCAAAGCTATCTTGAGAAAGAAGAATGGAACTGGAGGAATCAACCTACCTGACTTCAGGCTCTACTACAAAGCCACAGTTATCAAGACAGTATGGTACTGGCACAAAGACAGAAATATAGATCAATGGAACATTCTCACTCAGTCTTGTCCAACTCGATGCATTAGTGAATACTGCCAAACGATTGAGGTGTTGATCACAGTTGTACTCATTTACACCCACACCATTCTGCATGATAATTTCACTTGCTGTAAAGCACATTCTCATCAAATATTGTCAGTCTTTAATCTTAGAAGTTTTAATGTGGTCTGGTGGTGTGTTGTTGGAAATACAATTTGCTTTTTCTCAATGATTAATGATATTGAGTATTCTTTTAGAATTAAATTACTTAACAGTGTATTATTTAATTGTGATTTTCTAATGCTGTTTTTGTTACTTAGTTCTGAATTAATTTATCTGGGGTCAAAGAGCATATTCTAATATATAAATTAAATCATATGAAATGTTTCCTTTAATAAACTTGTATAGGATCAATTTTGGTAAATGTTCCATGTCTACTAGGAAAAATATGCTTTTTCTAGATGTTAACTGTAGTTTTCTATGTATCTCCATTTGGTCCAGATTTTCAATGATTCTCAAATTTCTAATTGCCATTGTGACTTTGTATATACTTAAAATTAACTGAGAGAAATGTTGGAAATTCCATAGTGTGATTTACAGATTTAGTTCTTTGATGTTAAGCTTTACTTGGTATATTTTAAGAGTAATTCATTTTATCATCCTGGTTTTATTGAAACCTTTATCATGGTGGAATACCTTTTACATATCATGACTAATTAGAAAAGACTCATCTCTATAGTATTTAAATATTCTTGATTTCATCTGGGCACTTCAAGTTGCAAAATACACACACATGCACACACACACACACACACACACACACACACACATCCTTATGCTGTCTGGTCTCATTTTCATGCATGACAGCAATCTTAAGCTGTCCCAAAATGTCCGTAACAATTCTACTATCATTACTTCTCAAATTCTTGAGTTGACTATTTTCTACTTTCTTCCTCTAACCTTCTACACCCATTCTTCCCATTGTCAAATCTTCACTCTTCATTTCAAAGATAAAACAGTAACAACCAGAAGAGACATACCTTATTCTTTCTACCTTCAGGTCAAGTTTCCATTTCTCTTGTTACAATAAATGTATGTGTTCTGCTTCTATATCTGGCCACTTGACTACTTAAACATTTTCTTTGTTTTTTTCTTGTCCTACTATAATCATTTCCATCAAAATATGCTTCAATATATCATTTTACTAAAACCCAAACAATAACAATAAAAACTTTTCTGAACCCATATGTTGGAACCCTCTTTAGCTCCCATCTGTTTATCTACCTCCCTCTATAGCCAAGCTCCTTAGAAGAGTTTCATAGCCTGCTCTATCCACTTACTTTTTTCACTTTCCCTTTAGTTCAATCCCAATTAGGTTTCCTTCTCTACAGCTCTAGTGAAATTGCTCCAGTCAAATTATAAAGCTCAATCTGTGTTTCTTCCTTTACACGATTTAACTGATTCAGTTGATTATTCTCTCTTTGAAATGTTTTTTATGCTCGTATTTTAGAGAAATCATACTCAGTTTTTTCCAGCCTCATTGGCTTCAGTTTCTTCATCTCTTGCTAGATCTTCCTGGTAAGTTGGGTCACTGAAGGGTGGAGTGGTCCTTTGCTCAGTTCTTAGGATTGTCCTCTTCTCTAGTTACATTCCCCCACTAATGATCTCATCTAGCTTCAAGGATGCAAATATCATCCACATCTCAGTGAGTCTGTCCAATATATCTTTAGTTCTGAGTTCCTCCTTGAGCTTCAGATTCATATGATAAATACCTATGTGACATAACCCATGCCATCTCTAGTCTTCCCAGTTCTGGAAACAGCACTATAATTTTTCGAGTTGTTCAGACTGAACTTAGAACCTTTTTTACTTCTCTTTTCTTCATAATCTTATAATCATCCATTAGTGAGTCCCTGGCAACTCTGTTTTTGCGATTATTTCTGACAACACCTTTATCCTCTCTCATCTGCAAGAGCTTCCTAAGTAATATATCAGGTTTTACATGTTTCCTTACAATCTATTATTCCCATTATAGACAGAAACATCTTGAAATATTCTAGTTCAGATCTCACCACTTCTCTTTTCATGAATCTCCTACGTTTTCCCAACACAGATATAGTAAATTAAAGTAAAATTGAAGCTCCTCCACATGGCCCATGGGAGCTGAGATGAAATCACCAGGCCTACTCTTTGGTGTCAGTTTTCATTATCCTTTCCCTTACATTACTCCAGCAACACTGGGTTTATCCTGCTTCTTGGGCTATCCAAACTGATAGTTGCAGCTTCACTTGCCTTCTCATTCCTTCATGTTCTTGGGTTTTCATCTGAAATATCACTCTTTAGAAAAAATTCCCTGACCATTCAATTAAAATATGGGATTATCTCTATAATCCATTTACTTTTCCAAGGGCTCATATCACTGTTGTGTTAATTTCTTCTTTACATTATCTAGCATTAAAATGGAGAAGGCAATGGCAACCCACTCCAGTACTCTTGCCTAGAAAATCCCATGGGCAGAGGAGCCTGGTAGGTTGCAGTCCATGGGGTCCGGGAAGAGTTGGACACAAATGAGTGACTTCACTTTCACTTTTCACTTTCATGCACTGGAGAAGGAAATGGCAACCCACTCCAGTGTTCTTGCCTGGAGAATCCCAGGGACGGGGGAGCCTGGTGGGCTGCCGTCTATGGGGTCGCACAGAGTCAGACATGACTGAAGCAACTTAGCAGCAGCAGCAGCATTAAAATATATTTACTCTAAGATTGCTATGCTGTATTTTTCACTATGCAACCAACAGATTAAAAAGTTATTAACACATGTGTGTGTGTGTGTTAGTTGCTCAGTTGTGTCCGACTCTTTGCGACCCCATGGACTATAGCCCACCAGGCTCCTTTGTCCATGGAGTTTTCCAGGCAAGAATACTGGAGTGGGTTGCCATTTCCTTCTCCAAAAAGGCTGATCAGATCAGATCAGTCGCTCAGTCATGTCCAACTCTTTGTGACCCCATGAATCGCAGCAGGCCAGGCCTCCCTGTCCATCACAAACTCCCGGAGTTTACTGAGACTCACATCCATCGAGTCAGTGATGCCATGCAGCCATCTCATCCTCTGTCGTCCCCTTCTCCTCTTGCCCCCAATCCCTCCCAGCATCAGAGTCTTTTCCAATGAGTCAACTCTTCGCATGAGGTGGCCAAAGTTCTGGAGTTTCAGCTTTAGCATCATTCCCTCCAAAGAAATCCCAGGGCTGATCTTCAGAATGGACTGGTTGGATCTCCTTGCAGTCCAAGGGACTCTCAAGAGTCTTCTCCAACACCACAGTTCAAAAGCATCAATTCTTCAGCTCTCAGCTTTCTTTATAGTCCAACTCACATCCATACATGACCACTGGAAAAACCATTGCCTTGACTAGATGGACCTTTGTTGACAAAGTAATGTCTCTGTTTTACTGTTTAATATGCTGTCTAGGTTGCTCATAACTTTCCTTCCAAAGAATAAATGCCTTTTAATTTCATGGCTACAATCACCATCTGCAGTGATTTTGGAGCCCAGAAAAATAAAGTCTGACACTGTTTCTACTGTTTCCCCATCTATTTCTCATGAAGTGATGGGACCGGATGCCATGATCTTCGTTTTCTGAATGTTGAGCTTTAAGCCAACTTTTTCACTCTCCACTTTCACTTTCATCAAGAGGCTTTTGAGTTCCTCTTCACTTTCTGCCATAATGGTGGTGTCATTTGCATATCTGAGGTTATTGATATTTCTCCCAGCAATCTTGATTCCAGCTTGTGTTTCTTCCAGTCCAGCGTTTCTCATGATGTACTCTGCATAGAAGTTAAATAAACAGGGTGACAGTATACAGCCTTGACATACTCCTTTTCCTATTTGGAACCAGCCTGTTGTTCCATGTCCAGTTCTAACTGTTGCTTCCTGACCTGCATACGGATTTCTCAAGAGGCAGGTCAGGTGGTCTGGTATTCCCATCTCTTTCAGAATTTTCCACAGTTTATTGTGATCCACACAGTCAAAGGCTTTGCCATAGTCAATAAAGCAGAAATAAATGTTTTTCTGGAACTCTCTTGCCTTTTCGATGATCCAGCGGACGTTGGAAATTTGATCTCTGGTTCCTCTGCCTTTTCTAAAACCAGCTTGAACATCAGGAAGTTCACGGTTCACATATTGCTGAAGCCTGGCTTGGAAATTCAAGATGATAACTGTACTTAGCAGCACACATGGTGAATGCTAAATAATTATTTCAAATGAATTATAAAAAAGGAATAAACAGTTGGTTATCAGAATTGAAATGTGAGGTTTAAAAATAAACCAAGTTAATTTTATGTTGAAGTGGCAATAAAAACGATTTTCAATCTTTATTTTCCCTTTATATTCCTATGTTTCAAGGTCACATTGTCAAGCTTGATTTCTGTAGGAGTTTAATTATTATTAAAATATAATTTAATAATATGCTTACAAATCGGTATATATGGCTTATAAAAGAAGATTTTTCTTTTATTCAATATAAAACTATTCATTACAAGGGAATATGTACATAAAGAGAGGGAATCAAAAATTAGTAACAATTTATATACCCACCCGGAGCTATGTTACCAAGACTTTTAAAATAAAGTAAAATTCCTACTTGCCTTATAAATTGAAAATTAATTTAACTTGGAATGATATATAACATCCTAACTTTAGGAGGCTGACATTTATTTAACAATGTTAATATAAGGCCCATTTTGTGCTAGATACTTTTGTAGTCTCTGGGGACACAATTGTCTACCAAACAGATCTGATCCTTAATTTCTTAGAGTTCGTTAGTTTATTGTTGCTGGAAGACCATCATTAATAAGCAAAATAAACTTCAGTTATTTAAAAAAGTGCTATGAAAATAAAAAAAGCATGAGGTATCATGATACTTTGATTATAAAATTGGGAAATCTTTAACTTACAGAAATTCTTAGGTTCTTAAGTTCAATCTTTTGTGTGTTGACATTTTCTTAAGAGTTAAAGAACAATCATTTAGATCCAGTGATGTGCTGGAGACGAGCAAGTACTAGCTCCCAAGGGCAGACTGTGTACATCTCTTGTTAATTATGCACAATAGTAGCTATAACTTGAAATTAACTGAAGTACAAGTATTTATACCACAGAACCTGTAAAAATGCTAAAAAAAAATCTGGACTTACCTTTCTTACAGAGTTGGTTGTTACACACACATACACCAGACACCACTGACTATGTCACTCTCCCTACAGAAGAAAGTATATCTACCAACACTGAAATGCAACAATTTAAAAGAAAGAGAAAGTTATAGATTTTCACAAAGTATTAACCCTGAGAACTTTCCTGATGAAGGATATTATCGGAACTAGTAGCTGAGTCAGATCCACAAATAGATTATTTAGGTAATAAAGCCATAGTTCTAAATCTGAGATAACGAAACACTTTAACTTGACATGATTAAGAATCTCTCATCATCTGAATTTATCTTTATACAGTTTATCAGGTTCAATTTAATGTTTTTGGCTTGAATTAAAATTAGTATAACATCTGAAGAAATTATACCAGATGGTCAAATAATTCTTTTAAGGACTTATGATTAGATGGCCAAGTAATTCTTTAGAAAACTTTTAATTTTCTTAATCTGTTCTGCTTGTCTCTTATGCAATAGAAGCCATTAGCTTCTACAGATAGGGTCACATTTTAAATTATTCTTTGTAGTTAGATTTTTTATTGTTTGCTTTGTCTCTTGTTCACCTTTAAATGTTTTCAAGGATTTAAAGTTTTAGAAGCTAGATTGCTACTATCTTCTAGAAAACATTGAAATCATATTCATGGAACAAGGAAACCATAATCATTGTTCAATAAATTGATGCCTAATTTTAATATTTAACTTTTTTTTGTTTGTTTTTACAAGTGGGAATTGTCTTTATTCTTTTCTTCAGATTCAACTTGTACAAAAATCTTGAAAAAAACTGAACTTTCAAAACTTCTGTTAGGACTGTACTTCTAGAAGGCAAAATCTTCAGACTTCCCAAAAATGGTGATATAAAGTACAAAAAATTGTCTATGAATTAGAGGGGGAATTTTTGAGTTGACTAGTCACAAAACATGTGATAGCAACCATAGCAAGCAAGAGAAATTCTGCTTCAAAATGGAAAGATTTTGGCAGAGGTGTCAGCCTCACTTAGTCAGGAAAATTACTTCAGCTCTAACTGTTGTCATCCAACAACCAGCCCACAGATTTCACCCACTTCCTTCTACTAAGAGTAGCAATTGCTGAACATTTCAAGCTCACAAAGAGGTGTAATTCTGAATCACAAAAACTAAAAAATGTAGTTAGGCCAGTGGCAACATTGATGGCCGCAAAACAGACACCTGAATCTGATTAAATTAAGAAAACAACCTTACTTGAATCTGTGCAGAAGCAGACAACCTATGAGTCACCAGAACATTCAAAGATCACAGTGAAAAAGAAAGCTAACAATTTGAGATTTTTCATTAATACGTTATACTAGGCTAATTTTTCTAGATAAAAATATATGCAATTAATATGAATCATTATGTTAATTGGTATTTTTTCAAAGAGCAAGTGTGCTTAACAGTTCCATTCTATATGCTTTACTTTTGAAACTGTAGACCATAATTCAGAACTCTTACACTAAGCAGTGCTTCTCCTTCCTTAATGTGGCGCAAATCTAGAATAATAAGCAACTGATTCTAGGAGATTTAATGCTCACACATTCATGTATACCTATAAATACATCTCTCACTCTTCCCATTTGTGTTTAATAGTAGCAGTAGCTAGAAATTATCTGTGGTGCAAATACTTACAACATGGAAACTGGAAAAATGCTATAAAATGGATCTCCTTTTCATAGTGTTGGTAATCTCACACACATGAGAGATATATATATATATATTTATATATATATTTATATATACATATGTGTGCATGTATTCACACATGTATATAGATACATACATAAATGCATACACATGTGTATATGTCTATATTTATGCATAATGTTACTTCTTGACCCGCACACAGATTTCTCAGGAGGCAGGTAAGGTGGTCTGGTACTCCCATCTCTTGTAGAATTTTCCACAGTTTGTTGTGATCCACACTGCCAAAGGCTTTGGCATAGTCAATAGTGGATGTTTTTCTGGAACTCTCTTGCTTATCCTGTGATCCAAAAGATGTTGGCAATTTGTGAAACTGGTTGCAAATTGGGAAATGAAGTACATCAAACTGTATACTGTCACCCTACTTATTTAACTTACATGCAGAGTACATCATGCAAAATGCTGGGCTGGATGAAGCACAAGCTAGAATCAAGATTTCCAGGAGAAATATCAATAGCCTCAGGTATGCAGATGACACCACCCTTATGGCAGAAAACAAAGAGGAACTAACAGCCTCTTGATGAAGTTAAAGAGCATAGTGAAAAAGTTGGCTTAAAACTCAACATTCAAAAAACTAAGATCATGGCATCTGGTCCCATCACTTCATGGCAAATATTTGGGGAAACAATGGAAACAGTAACAGACTATTTTCTTGGGCTCCAAATTCACTGCAGATGGTGACTGCAGCCATGAAATTAAAAGACACTTGCTCCTTGGAAGAAAAGCTATGACAAACCTAGATGGCATATTAAAAAGCAGAGACATTACGTTGCTGACAAAGGTTCTTTATAATCAAAGCTATCATTTTTCCAGTAGTCATGTATGGATGTGAGAGCTGGACCATAGAGAAAGCTTAGCACTGAAGAATTGATACTTTTGAACTGTGGTGTTGGAGAAGCCTTTTGAGAGTCCCTTGGGGTGTAAGATCAAACCAATCAATCTAAAGGAAATCAGTCCTGAATATTCATTGGAAGAACTGATGCTGAAGCTGAAACTCCAATATTTTGGCCACCTGATACGAAGAACTGACTCATTGGAAAAGACCCTGATGCTGGGAAAGTTTGAAGTTAGGAGAAGGGGATGACAGAGGATGAGATGGTTGGGTGGCATCACCAACTCAATGGATATGAGTTTGAGCAAGTTCCAAGAGTTGGTGATGCACAGGGAAGCCTGGTGTGCTGCAGTCCATGGAGTCACAGTGGCAAAGAGCAGAACATGAGTGAGTGAGTGAACTGAACTGATGCATAATGTATATTTACATCTATAATTAACATTTCTGAAATCTAGATACATCAATAATATGCTCATTATAATTTTTTCTCTAAACAGCTGTTACTAAATTGTTACATCTCATAATTAATGCTGCTGCAAAAATGAAGGAAATGTGTTAAATTCTCTTATCTGCATCTTAACTTTTCAACCCATGTTTTAGTGACACAAAACCAAAATTATGAACTGATTCTTTGTATTTGAATATAATCATATCAAAATCATTTTCAGTTCAGTTCAATTCAGTTCAGTTGCTCACTACTGAAAAAATAGTAAAAAAAATTCATTTTACATTTTTCTGATATTCCAGGGTATTAAAGAGCATTTTTTAAAAGTTATTTCTTTTGTTTGGCAATTTAAATGTATCTGGAAGAATACTCTGATTTTTTGAAAATTTAAAAACTGTTCACTTTGTGATGAATAAGGTTAAACTTTCAAGAACTTGTCTAAAATTAGAAACACTTATTGAATCATTTTTGTTAGCACTCCTTTTTAAGAAATTATTTCTCTAACTATGATGAAAAGTTAACTAGCTTGATCTTTAACAATCATATGTGACATATTATGAGTAAATCTTCAAAGCTACATTTTTGTATCTTTACCTATTAAATCACTCAATACACAGATTTCCTTCTGGGACCCTAGTTTTAATGATGAAGAGAATAGCTACCTAACTGACAAGTACAAAAACAGAACCAGGAGATTAAGAGAGCATACATTTCTGCATTATTACCCTGGTCTTTGAGCCAGCAGAAGATATATCATACTATAATATTGTCCCTTCAAAAGTCCCTTAGATCATAAGTTTTCACACATACAACCCAAAATATCATGACAAAGTTGAAACTAGTCTCAAAAGAATTGGTCTAATTAGAGTATGTTTTAAAATAAGTATATTTAATATACACTCTGAAAAGGTAGATTTAATCAAACTGCTGTTACTGCTGCTGCTAAGTCGCTTCAGTCGTGTCCGACTCTGTGCAACCCCAGAGATGGCAGACCAGGCTCCCCCGTCCCTGGGATTCTCCAGGCAAGCACACTGGAATGGGTCGCCATTTCCTTCTGCAATGCATGAAAGTGAAAAGTGAAAGTGAAGTCGCTCAGTGGTGTCCGACTCCTAGCGACTCCATGGACTGCAGCCCACCAGGCCCCTCCGTCCATGGGATTTTCCAGGCAAGAGTACTGGAGTGGGGTGCCATTGCCTTCTCCGTTAATCAAACTAGGACACAGGTTTTCTAACCCCTGTTAAAATGGAAGAGAAAAGATGTTCAACTTTTTTAAAAACATGGGTAGTAATGTTCACAGTCCATAATATCAAATCCCAAAACAGAAAAGTCCCATAAAAAATATGAAATAATCTGTAAAGTTTGAATTACCAGGATTGTTTTTATCCAGTATTATGGCCATATGCAGTTCAAGGTGGAGAAGGCAATGGCACCGTACTCCAGTACTCTTGCCTGGAAAATCCCATGGACGGAGGAGCCTGGTAGGCTGCAGTCCATGGGGTCTCACAGAGTCAGACACGACTGAAGCGACTTAGCAACAGCAGCAGCAGCAGTTCAAGGAACAGAGAGATGAAAGGAATTCTCTGTATCTAAAATACTTAGATAAGAAAGTTACACTTTGTCTATGCTCAAATGACTGCTCTTTGTGGCATTTTTTGACAATGGATCTTCCTCACATAATTCTAAAATCAAAAAATTTCTTTACTACCTTAAGAATGAGGTTATTTCTCTTGATTCATTTCTGTTTTTATTTCATTTGTAGATATTTACAAAGTGTAATAAAGCTGACCTAATATATCATCTTTCATTAATACATTTCTATCAGAAAATGCACACCAGGTAATGACTGCACTTATATTTTATCAATTTTACAAGTTCAGAACTTTAAGAAATCGCCACAGCCCACATTAATCTGGGAAATCCTCTTGAGTGCACTTAGCTATTAAACCAAAATTTTAGCTGTGTGCATTGAATTAAATGATAAGAATGATAAATCAATTACCACAGAAGAGCTTTTAGTAGATCACATGGTTATGCCACTTGGAATGAGAAGACAAATCACTGACTTTATAAAGCACTAATCAAATCTGAGACAGTTACAGGGGGGAAAAGGTGAGAAGGACAAATGTAGGTAGAAATGGTAGGCAAATGTGATCTCCTGGCAGATTAAGATCTCAAAGTATGAGATAAAACACTAAGGTTGGTGACACCTACAGTTTTACAAATTCAGGTTTCAATGTGATAATTATGTAAACACATCAGGCAGTGCTTGAAATTCAGTAGGCATGACAGTGACTGTGAATGCTTGTGGTTGGAATGAGAGAACATCATGTAAAAATCTAATCTGAAGTGATTGGAAAAGTCTAATTTTGCCTCCAATGGGCCCACTTCAACTACTAAAGTCCCAACAACTAGATTAATTTTCTGTCTTCAGAGGAAAAGAGTCAGAATTTCAATGAATTTAAATGTGCTACTGGGGTTGGGGGGCAGCTACATTCCAAACATTATTCAAGATGGCACCAGTTAGGCTATCTACAGAGTTGAACTTGAGGAAATGATAGAGAGAGGAGCTTATACAGAAATTTTCTGTAAGAAAATCCTAGAGGCATTCTGTGAACATCCTGCCTTAATAACATGCAATAATCCTATGTGCTCTGTCACACACAATCTTTTCCTTTTGGTATGATGCTTTCCCTCCAACTACATTTCTTCTCTAACCCCAAAGTCATTCTCAAATGACAGTGGGACTTTAAATTACAAGTGAATTGTGTAAAATGTAAATAGGAGGAAAGGACCAAACCAGAGGAAAGATTAGTAGAGAAAAGATGGAAACTGGAAGAGCCTAAAGATTTTGGGTGTGTGTGCTCAGTCACTCAAGAAGTTCTGACAGAATTGAGAAAATTTACATATAGGACCAACCTTAGCCCAAAGGAACATGGGAATACATAACAAAAGGTGAAAGTTAACACAGGTATTTTCAGAAGATTTTTTTTTCCTCTCCTCCCTCCTTTCTAAAAGAGATCAGTCCTACGTGTTCTTTGGAAGGAATGATGCTAAAGCTGAAACTCCAGTACTTTGGCCACCTCATGCAAAGAGTTGACTCACTGGAAAAGACTCTGATGCTGGGAGGGATTGGGGGCAGGAGGAGAAGGGGACGACAGAGGATGAGATGGCTGGATGGCATCACTGACTCGTTGGACGTGAGTCTGAGTGAACTCTGGGAGTTGGTGATGGACAGGGAGGCCTGGCGTGCTGCAATTCGTGGGGTTGCAAAGACATGACTGAGCGACTGAACTGACTGAACTGAACTGACTCCTTTTTGTTTGTTAGTTTTAACAAATTTGCTTTGTGTTACACAAAACAATTTTCTGACCTCTTGTTCAAGAGACTTCAGTAAGTCCTTATATTTATGATCAAGGGAATTGGAACTTGACTTGTGGTTCTTTCTGAATGTGTGCCTGTAGAAGATGAATCTTGTGGAAATGACAGAGGCAGGAGCTTGATTAAATGTACTTATGTAACTCCTTGACCAAACTAACACCAGCTATAGAATGGCAGGAAGAAGAGAAAGGAGATAAGAACCTGAATTAAGTGCTGAATTAAAGTGGTTGTTGTTGTTTGGTCACTAAGTCATGTCTGAGTCTTGTGAACTCCTTGGACTGTAACCCACCAGGCTTCTCTGTCCATGAGATTTCCCAGGCAAAAATTCTGGAGTGGCTTGCAACTTTCTTCTCCAGGGGGTCTTTCTGACCCAGGGATCAAACCCACATCTCCTGCATGGGCAGGTACATTTTGTTACTGCTGAGCCACCAGGGAAGCCCAGTTTCTTTCTTTAGGGAACTACCTTCAAGAAGGAATAGTAGAGAAAACAAACAGTATATTCTTTCACAAAATGACCTGAATGTTAGGAAATTAGAAACAGAGTCTTAGGATTAAAATAAATCTCTACAGGTAATAGAGTATGCTAGAATAAGATTAAAGTTGCTGTGGCAAATGCTAAACCTCAGTCCTCCAAAGTCTAGATTTTAAGAGTGCAAGCTCTGCTACTGGTATGAAATCCACAGTGAAATACATTCAGAAACTACTTAAATCCAACCACTTCAAAATTTAACTATCCATCAAAACTTATTTGGAACATCAACATTACTTTTAATTTATTGCCAACAGTACTTATAACTCTTCGTACAGCACATTATAGATGCGACTCTCATAGTGCATCATCTACCGCATGAAACAGATCGATAAAAGTGGTTTCACTGCTTTAAATATCAATAAAAGTTGACTTTGGTTTAGACATTCTAGAACTGTGAACTTTGATGCAATTTTATTTTTTTGGTTCAATTAAACCATTTGCCTATATTCCCTCATGTGATATTAACTACTGTTATGCATCATTCCAAGTGCATTTTCATATGGCTATCATTCTAGTTAATTTATCTTATCCCCTAGACAAGAATTAAATATTTATCTACTTAATATTTCTGTTAACTTGCATTCTCAGAAAGGATATGTAAGGTTATTACAATGCCTACCTGTTTCTCAGAAATCTCTCATAAACTCTTTCCAGTATTACACAACAAGTCATAATACATAACATGCTCTTTTGCCCATCTAATATTGATAAAATCCTGTAATTTGAACAATTCCTCACAGTGTTTCAGAATATTATAATCTATTACACTAATAGAAATATGACATATTAAATTTCATTAATGTTTATATGTTTTCAGTTCAGTTCAGTCGCTCAGTCATGTCTGACTCTTTGCGACCTCAGGGACTGCAGCATGCCAGGCTTCCCTGTCCATCATCAACTCTTGGATCCTAATCAAACTCATGTCCATCACATCAGTGATGCTATTCCAATCATCTCATCCTCTGTCATCCCCTTCTCCTCCCACCTTCAATCTTTCTCAGCATCAGGGTCTTTTCCAATGAGTCAGTCCTTTGCATTAGGTGGCCAAAATATTGGAGTTTCAGCTTCAGCATCAGTCCTTCCAATGAACATGCAGGACTGATCTCCTTTAGGATGGCCTGGCTGGATCTCCTTGCAGTCCAAGGGACTCTCAAGAGTCTTCTTCAACACCACAGTTCAAAAGCATCGATTCTTTGGCACTCAGCTTTCTTTATAGTCCAACTCTCACATCTATGCATGACTACTGGAAAAACCATAGCTTTAACTAGATGGACCTTTGTCAGCAAAGCAATGTCTCTGGTTTTTAATATGCTATCTAGGTTGGTCATAGCTTTTCTTCCAAGGAGCAAGCATCTTTTAATTTCATGGCTGCAGATAACATCTGTGGTGATTTTGGAGCCCCAAAATATAAAGTCTCTCGCTGTTTCCATTGTTTCCCCATCTATTTGCCATGAAGTGATGGGACCAGAAGCCATGATCATAGTTTTCTGAATGTTGAGTTTTAAGCAACAATTTCACTTTCCTCTTTCATTTTCATCAAGAGGCTCTTTAGTTCTTCTTCGCTTTCTGCCATGAGGTTGGTGTCATCTGCATATCCATACATGTTTTATGGTTTATTAAAGTGCATTTGTATGATAGCATCTTCACCTTACTCAAGTATGAAAAGATGTTATGCAATCAATGTCAATTTTAAGGACTGGCAACTATTATATGATTTTTTAAAAATCTAAGATTAACCAAACAAGAATGCTGTGATGATTATCACTTTATCATCAGATAACAGACTTAATTCAAGAAGTGCAATGACTAACAAGAGATGGGAACACCAGACCACCTGACCTGCCTCTTGAGAAATTTGTATGCAGGTCAGGAAGCAACAGTTAGAACTGGACATGGAACAACAGACTGGTTCCAAATAGGAAAAGGAGTACGCCAAGGCTGTATATTGTCACCCTGCTTATTTAACTTATATGCAGAGTACATCAAGAGAAACGCTGGGCTGGAAGAAACACAAGCTGGAATCAAGATTGCCGGGAGAAATATCAATAACCTCAGATATGCAGATGACACCACCATTATGGCAGAAAGTGAAGAGGAACTAAAAAGCCTCTTGATGAAAGTCAAAGTGGAGAGTGAAAAAGTTGGCTTAAAGCTCAACATTAAGAAAATGAAGATCATGGCATCTGGTCCCATCACTTCATGGGAAATAGATAGGGAAACAGTGGAAACAGTGTCAGACTTTATTTTTTCGGGCTCCAAAATCGCTACAAATGGTGACTGCAGCCATGAAATTAAAAGACACTTACTCCTTGGAAGGAAAGTTATGACCAACCTAGATAGCATATTGAAAAGCAGAGACATTACTTTGCCAACAAAGGTTCATCTAGTCAAGGCTATGGTTTTTCCAGTGGTCATGTATGGATGTGAGAGTTGGACTGTGAAGAAATCTGAGCGCTGAAGAATTGATGCTTTTGAACTGTGGTGTTGGAGAAGACTCTTAAGAGTCCCTTGGACTGCAAGGAGATCCAACCAGTCCATTCTGAAGGAGATCAGCCCTGGGATTACTTTGGAAGGACTGATGCTAAAGCTGAAACTCCAGTACTTTGGCCACCTCATGAGAAGAGTTGATTCATTGGAAAAGACCCTGATGCTGGGAGGGATTGGGGGCAGGAGGAGAAGAGGACAACAGAGGATGAAATGGCTGGATGGCATCACTGACTCGATGGACGTGAGATTGAGTGAACTCCGGAAGATGGTGATGGACAGGGAGGCCTGGTGTGCTGGGATTCAGGGGTCGCAAAGAGTCGGACACAACTGAGTGACTGAACTGAACTGAATGACTAATCAAACTCATGGAGTGCTACACTCAGAATCAAAGTCTAAACGCATCTTTGATGGAAACACTGTAGCTTCCAAATGCTGTCTTGGTATTTTTAGGAATTCCTGTTGAAGAGTCTAATTTAACTTGGAAATTCAAACAAATGTGAGTATATATTGAGGGTCTATATTATGCCTGTCTGAAGGTCCCTCCCAAGAGAATTGATCTCTTAAGGGTGATTTCTATTTCCAAGGATAAACATTCATCATTGGTAGGGAGGAATAATTTTAAATAATATTAATACAAATGTGTTTATTACTCAGATTGTCTCACACTCAAGCTTCCATTGATGTATACCTATTTTCTAATATAGTAGTTCCCCAAAAATTTAACAAACACTTCCAGCAAAATTCAAGTCAGGCTACATTCCTCAAACTGGCCATGAGTACTCACAGGACTATGGAAGTGTGTGCCTGGTGGCATCCTGGAGGAGTAGGTTATGACCACACACAAACAACACTTAGAAATCAATGGCTGGAGATTGAGGGGTTGGCATTTAGGAACCAAATGACTATAATTGTTATTTCATCATGGTCCTGACTTCCTATAAAGCTTATGTGGCTCAGAGATACAGTGATTTCATTGATAATTGCAATGAAGTTTTCTGAACTGTGGATGCAGTCAGAAGGATTGAGAAAACTTTGTTGTAAATGAGTTGTAACAATAGGTGCAGATTATATTTTTTATTTCATTATTATCCCTGAAGTGTTATCTTCCTATTAGAGTTAATGCTGTAAAACTGAATATCTATTATTGAGTTTTCATTCACTTATTTTATTTGACACCAGCATTGGGCTCATATCATGTACCAGGTACTGTGGTAAATTCTCAAAACAGAAAATACACATCCAAACCCCAACACAGAACAGAAAGGCAAACTCTTGAATTCTGCAAGTTTACAGAAGGGATGTAGACCAGCCATCAGCCAAATTACACCTATATAGAAGACAATGCTAATAATTGAGAAAAACTACAAGTGTATCTAAATTTCACATTCTCCTGGTTGAATTCAATGACAGAAACTTCTCGATAGGCCTCGCTAGTTCTTAAGTAGAGCTCATGAACCACACACAAGCAAAAGGAAGATGCATAGCTGCTGGTTAAGCATATTTTGCTTCCCACTGTTGGGAAATACTTATGAGGCTATGCCATCGCAAAAGCGGTTGAGTTGCTCAAATATCTTTCATGACTTATTTGACAACAATCCTATTACTGATACAGGAAATTAGTTGAAAACCATAACCCGGAATTGAATGTGTTGTGCTGTTCTTAGTCACTCAGTCATATCTCACTCTTCGAAACCCCATGGACTGTAGCCCGTCAGGCTCCTCTGTCCATGGGGATTCTCCAGGCAAGAATACTGAGTGGGTAGCCATTCCCTTCTCCAGGGGATCTTCCCAACCCAGGGATTGAACCCAGGTCTCCATTGCAGGTAGATCCTTTGCCATCTGAGCCACCAGGAAAGCCCACAATTTAATAGGATTAAAAATTAATATAGAAGTTAGAAGATTTGGATTTGACCCCAAGTTCATTGTCAAATTGCCTTTTGATATTTGGTAAATACTTTTAATCTTTTGGCTCCTAGTTTTCCAATTTTCTGCTTGCATGAGATGATGTTTAGAAACTCCTAAGGCTGGACTTTCATAGCTAATTTAAGAAAGTTTCTGTAAAGATTGATTGCGCTGTGCTTAGATGCTCAGTCATGTCCGACTCTGCGACCCCATGAACTGTAGCCCGCCAGGCTCCTGTGTCCATGGGAATTACATGCTTAAATTTTTCAAAGTTCAGTCAATAACAGTCAACAATCAATCTACCTGATAAAAGCATATTAAATATGTGTGTGTGCTAAGTTGCTTTAGTCATGTCTGACTCTTTGTGACCCTATGGACTGTAGCCTGTTTGGCTCCTCTGTCCACTGGATTCTCCAGGCAAGAATACTGGAGTGGGTTGTCATGCCTCCTGCAGGGGATTTTCCCAACCCAGAAATCCAACCTGCATTTCTTATCTCTCCTGCAAAGGTGAGTTCTTTACTACTAGTGCCATCTGGGAAGCCCCCATGTTAACCATACCTAAGCCAAATGTATTTTAGTGCAGAATTTGTTTGAAAGCAAATCTAGAGACAGAAGATTTTCTGGGTTTCTTACTGTTCAATTATAATAATCATGAAAAAAAAAAACACAACCATATTTACCAAAGGAAGTGGTTCTCAAATTTTAACACGCATCAGAATCACCTAGAACTCTGTTTAATCACTGAAGCCCAATCCCAGAATTTGTGTTTCAGGTGGTCTGAGATGGGGCCAGACAGGAAACTAAAAAGTTCTTGCTGCTACTGCTGCTGCTGCTAAGTCACTCCAGTCGTGTCCAACTCCCTGTGACCCCATAGACGGCAGCCCACCAGGCTCCCCCGTCCCTGGGATTCTCCAAGCAAGAACACTGGAGTGGGTTGCCATTTCCTTCTCGGATGCATGAAAGTGAAAAGTGAAAGTGAAGTCGCTCAGTTGTGTCTGACCCTCAGCGACACCATGGACCGCAGCCTTCCAGGCTCCTCAGTCCATGGGATTTTCCAGGCAAGAGTACTGGAGTGGGGTGCCATTGCCTTCTCCAAAAAGTGCTTAGGGGATACTAACTCTCATGGTCCAGGTATTACACTTTGGGAGATGCCTACTACAAGTCTTATTGCTAGATATTCAAATTATTCTGCACAATAAAAAACACAAACTTAAATATTATTATTTCCTCTCTTTCAATGATTCATAAATATACACACAAATATATATCATAAATACATATACTATACACATGTATATATCTCCATATTTCTGTTTTAATAATACAGTTTTTAAAGTTTTAACCACACAGGGTCCTATTCTGTAAATAATCCATCCTTAGCTAGTGTCTGCTGTTAATTAAAATAATTTCTAAATGTAAGATTCATATGGGATACTCGCCTATCAAGCTATAATACTGTCAGGATATGCCACTGTGTGAGTCAAGAAAGCACCAATTCTTATTTTCTATACTCACATGGCAGTCTAAATGTAAGAGATCTCCTGAAAATATCTCATCAAGAGGAGAAAGAGAAAATTATAATTTTACTTATGTTTCTGGCTTTGTAACTTTTATATTTTATAAATCCAATCATCACGATGTCCCCCTAGATGATTTTTAAGATAAAACTGAAATAAGTCATACATCAAAGTGAATTATGGATAATCGTTCTCTTTAATGACCTATTTAGTATCTTTTAAACTTTGTATAGTGTTTTTAAGAGGCACTCATATATTGGATTGTTAGCATATCTAGACATTTAATATACCCTCAAATGTATAGCATCAAATGCCCATTGTTAGTTGTTTCAAAATTTTTCTGGAGAATTGGTTATAAAAAGTCTTGTAGACCTCAAGGTCTGTGTTTGTGTGTATGCATCTCATATTTAGAGTAGATGTATGCATGCATTTACATAATTACACAAATAAAAGAGAAAAATGAAAAAAAAATTGAAATCTTTCCAAGAAGTCTGTTTACACTGTAAAATAAAACAATACATCTGAAGTACCTCCTACCTTTATAATTTTCTTGGATTTGTACATTTGTCTTATTTTTCATACCGGCAGCTCTGATTTATCCATTTAAAATTTTTATGTTATTTCGTTTTTTGTTGCTTGTTTATTATCAGCATGTATTTTTGGAAAATTTTCTTTGGATTTTTTTTTTTTAACTGACAAGATTTCATCCTGGTTTGTTAAAGAGAACCAGCTGTTTTCTTGAAAGATAATTTTCTAAAGCTGTGTGTGCCATAATTACACTGCAATTACACAGCAATATCCATAAAAGCAGATGAGGATTCTATGTGTCCTTTTACCTCATTAGAAGTTGCAAAAATGATAGATGCAGTCTATCTTAGTTTGGCTATTGCCCTCTATTGGCAAATTCAAGCTCTGGCGTAATCCAAAAGATTGCAATAAAAGCAGATAGGTTTTTTTTTTTTTTAAACAATAGTAACATCTAGGGTCACAAGGCAACCCCATCAAAAGTTTTAAAAATTCTTTGACAATTAGAATTTAAAACAAATACCTTCAAAACATAGTTATTGAGAAAAAAAGATCACCGAAGCTAGTGATGTGTGAATTGGGGCTTCTTTCCAGCATCAAATTGCAGTGCATGGGATCTTTGTTCCCTTATTTAAAATCTGTCTGAATCACATCCCTCTTTCAGCACAAAGTCAGTTGGACCTTTTCCTGTTCCCACCATGCATCCTCTTCTTTGAGGCAGTCCTCTCTAAAACAATGGAGATGTTTAAGTTTCTCATCACTTCTGAAATCTAACAACAGAATTAATATCTTTTTAAATCAGAGTGATTTAAAAAAAACTTGAATATTTAGCCATGGGCATAATCATTTCTAATAAATTGTTGAGGATTTTCATTTTCAATCAATAAAATTTTACATATGTGAGTGAGAAGGAAGATACGAGAAAGCCAGCTTTAAAAAACTGCTAAAACTGTCTCTAGCATTGCAACATTTAATTTGAGTTCTGTGGTGGGAAAGGTGTACATGTACAAATAAACACCATCTTTTTATGTACCTTTGGTTCTGACTGGCAGCTGGGGAATATAATATTTTAATAATATTTATTTTGGCAGAAGTGGCAGGAAGTAATCTAGTTTTGTGGCCAGCTAGGCAACCAGAGAAAACAAATCTTCTATGAGTCCTTTTATGACTTTCTAGGAATCAGAACTTTTAACAGACTTGAACATTTTTAAAAGTCAAAATAAAGTTTTTTTTTCTAAATTCTACTTTTGCTATTTATACCAGGATAGGCTGCTATCTTTTTCTTTAGTATTTTTAATGTAATTGTTGGCTGGGCAGCAAACTTAGATGAGTTTAACTGCAAAGTTTCTGGACTAATGTGAGATTTAGGAGTTGAGAATTAAAATTAGTTCATTTCTTTGCCAACACTAACACAAATTTTGGAGCAAATTTTCTCAGATGCACTAAAATGGTGACAGCTTAGATAAGCACTGGGGAAGTTTTCTGTATGAGAGCTCAGATTCATTTAACAACTTTGGCTTAGCAGGATCCCACCTCTTGTGTCTTCCTTTGTTTAATTAATGATACTATTGCTTCTTTGAGAAGATGTATCTCACAAAACAAATTTCAGGCAGAACCCATAGTTTTACAGAAAAGAAAAAAAAATTATATGCCCGTAATGGCTTGTGCTTGGAGAAGGCAATGGCACCCCACTCCAGTACTCTTGCCTGGAAAATCCCTTGGACAGAGGAGCCTGGTAGGCTGCAGTCCACGGGGTCGAGAAGAGTCAGACACAACTGAGCGACTTCACTTTCACTTTTCACTTTCATGCATTGGAGAAGGCAATGCCAACCCACTCCAGCGTTCTTGCCTGGAGAATCCCAAGGACGGAGGAGCCAGGTAGGCTGCCATCTATGGGGTCGCACAGAGTTGGACATGACTGAAGCGACTTAGCAGCAGCAGCAGCAGCAATGGCTTGTGCTATTTCTTGATCAACTTTTTGCCAAATGTCTGTTTGCACCTATAGAGCACTTCTAAAGTGAAACAAAACTGCATGATTGACAGACTCTTTTCCTTTCTAGCAATTTTATTCACTATGAACCAGTGTTGATTAGTCTTTAGCAGTTGACAGAACTATGTAGGTCACACATTCAGAAAATAGTCTGTCCAGTTGTTATGAGAAGCCCCGGGTAATGGACAGATTTGGACTCTTCACTATTTAACCTGTGAGTAGAGAAAAAAAAAAATCTTTTTCCTCTTTCACTTTTGGATTGGTTTATTTTCATAATGTTAATACTTCTAAACCGTATTTCATGCATTTTACTTATCCCTAAACATTATTACTCTTGACATACTAATACTCTGATTAACCAAAAAACATTTCTTGAAAAATACACAATTATCATTTATCCATTCATTTATTTATTAAATAGGTATGAATTACCACTATGGACCAGGCACAGTTATACATGTTATAAATTTTGGCACAAATACAGCAAACTCTCTGCCCCTGCCCCTATGGGGCTTATCTTCTATTGTGCTTAGAGAAGGCATTGGAGATATATATATATATATATATATATATATATATATATATATATATTGGATATAGTCAGAAAATAAATAATTAAGCATTTATCATGTCAAGTGGTACCCACTTTTACAAGAAAAAATAAAGCAGATGCTTGGGGCAGGTGCACTGGGACGACCCAGAGGGATGGTGTGGGGAGGGAGGAGGGAGGAGGGTTCAGGATGGGGAACACATGTATGCCTGTGGCAGATTCATTTTGATATTTGGCAAAACTAATACAATTATGTAAAGTTTAAAAATAAAATAAAAATCAAAAGAAAGATTAAAAAAAAAAGAAAAAATAAAGCAGAGTATATTCTTTAGGATTCAAGCAAGGAAGGAAGATTGCTATACAGGATGTACAATCAAGGGGCTTATTATAGGGACTTAACTTGAAATTCCTGACCTTACAAAACTGTGATGCTGATAAGGAATCTATTCAAGGACATTGAATTTGCATCTGGCGGTGAGTCTAAAGCCTCCATTGGTCTTCAGTGCTGGCAGTCAGGAAGAAAATCTAGATATGAGGCAGAGGGAGCTAGGAAAAAACTAAAATTCCTCAGACACACAGGAACCCATGAGAACATACTGAAACCCGAGTTTGTCTCTCAGTACTTTCAGTCTGGGTCACCTGCAAAAAGAGGTGGCATTCTTTCCCAGAGCAGTGCCCAGCTGTCTGGCCATAGGACTTAGAGATTCTAAAGGTGGTGGTGACTGGTGAAGGCAGGGGAACCCTGTAACTCTGGCATCTGCTTCAGGCAAACCAGGCTATACACACAAAGTACAGCGGGATTAGCAACATACACTGATTTTTCATATGCAAAGGCTACTGATGCAGTTCCACTTTTCAAATCGCACAGTTTCTCTTGGGGCCAATCCTAACCCAGAATCATACAGGTAAGGGAATTCCGAGACACATAAGACTAGCTTAGGTGACTGACACAGCACAAAACTGCATGCAGGAAGTGATGCAAATAAGTACTTTGATTTATGAGTATGGACTTCAGCACAGCTCTCTGGTTAAACATAAATGTGAAAGCCCTTAGCAGAGACATAGCATGTAAAGTAAAAAATCTGGGTGTGATCACCTAGAGTTGGACTGAGAAAGAAAAATAACAACCTGGGTGATATTCCAATGTTGAGAATCAGGGAACTGCACAGAATTAGTAAAGATTCAAAATGATAACTGAATGGGTTACAGCAGAACCACAGAGTTTTCAGAAAGAAGAATGTGCTTTAAGAAACAAAGAGAAAGAGTACCCTCTCTGCTTTTGATGGGTTGAATCACATGAGGCTGGGAAAACAGCATGGCTGGGTGATGTGCAGGTCACCCCACCCTGGCAGGGGCTCTTTTTGCCTAAGCTAAATCTTCCTGAATTGGGTTCAAGAGGAAATATAACAGAATCAGGGTGCCTTATCAACTAGTTGGAATAATTGTGTTGTAAAACAGAACAGAGAAATGGAACAGCAGAGAGAGAGAGATGGAACCAGATTTTTGCCTGCATGTCGTTTTAAGATTGGATAAATTGCATTAGTTGACAACATTGTTTGTAGGCTGATGAGAATATACCAATAGATAGAAAAACATAGATGAAGTGGCTGAGATCGAGGCAGTATTAATGGCCTATTCTAAAGGGATATTTTTCTAGAAAACAACACTTATATAAAACAAAGTGAATTTAGCCTATGTCAGTGTTATTTCCAATTCTGGGCCTACCAGAGAAAGAGTAGAAGAGACAAACAGTGCAAGAGAATGCAAAGAAGAGAAATAGAATATAGACACACTGAAAGAGACAGAGAGAAAAAGAGACACAGAGAAACACACACACATGCTGGAAAATCTTGTTCCAAATGTAACATTTGGAGGAATAAGGCTGTCTTATGGAGGAAGAGCTAACTGAAAAGTGTCCCAGAGGCAGTGGTGGTTTACTCACTAAGTCGTGTCCAACGCTTGTGACCCCATGGACTCTAGCCTGCCATGCTCTTCTGTCCTTTGGATTCTCCATTCATCCAGGCAAGAATACTGGAATGGGTTGCCGTTTCCTTCTCCAGGGGATCTTGCTGACCCAGGGATTGGACCCGAATCTCCTGCATTGCAGGTAAATACTTTACCGACTGTGCTAGGCCTGAAGCATGGCAAGGAACATGTGACCATGCATGCCCAGAACAGAAAGCAACCAAGAAAAGGAAGCTGAAAGGTGATGGTAAAGGAACAGCTGGTGATCAGCAAGGCATCTCCTATGAGCACCTCCCCCAACAGGTGCACTACCACTCAGGAGAAACTATGTCCAGCATTGGACCAGCTACATCCCAGCCCCGATTCTATCAAGTTTTTTCCTTTTTATATTTTCTTTTCCATACCAGGGTTGGATCTTCCATCACCTTTCCCCTAGACTCTTGCTGCTGCTGCTGCTGCTGCTAAGTCGCTTCAGTCGTGTCCGACTCTGTGCGACCCCATAGACGGCAGCCCACCAGGCTCCCCCGTCCCTGGGATTCTCCAGGCAAGAACACTGGAGTGGGTTGCCATTTCCTTCTCCAATGCATGAAAGTGAAAAGTGAAAGTGAAGTCGCTCAGTCATCTCCGACTCATATCGACCCCATCATCTCCGACTCATAGCGACCCCATGGACTGCAGCCCACCAGGCTCCTCCGTCCATGGGATTTTCCAGGCAAGAGTACTGGAGTGGAGACTCTTGCACTAAAATATTAAATTCTGTTCCCTGTCTCCCTCCACCGCTCTCATGATTCCCCAAGTCTACTCTTCGAAACATAGTTCTTATTTTGCCATCACTCAGCTAAAATCTTGATGGAGATCCTCCTTTATCCACAGCAAGGTTGACAAATTTTCCTGAAGGGCCAAAGAGTAAACGTCTGAGGCTTGTGAGACACAGGGACTCTCAGCAGTGCTTTGTCAGTAGTGTTCACTTCTATGCTGTCACACAATAGCAGTTTAGACAATACATACATGAATACGTGTCTGTTCCAATAAGATTCTAATTCCAAAACAGGAGGCCAACTCACAGACCATAGTTTGTAGACCCTACCCTGCAAAAAACATAATTTATGATGACGCTATCTTAGGTATCTATTCAAGCTCACCATTTTACTCCATAATCAAAGAATTCAAAACACTGGTGAAAATGCAACGATGCAATCTATGCCAAACTCCCAACTGGGTCCAAAAACATGTTCCCTGCTACATGAAATACTAAGATCAGCTTTTTTTTTCCACAACCATATGAGTACATAGTGATAAAATAATAGCAATAGTCAGCATGAACATTTGCAAACGTTCATATATTCTCAGGGTATAATACACCCCAAAGCTGTTTCAATATATAAACTTAACATACTTGATGAGAAATAGTGATCCTTGACACAGAGAATTCACAATCAAGAGTAGTAATTAATGAATTACTTCAATTGTATATTGAATTGTGTGTGTATTGTGTGTGTATGCATCTTGTGGCTAGAAACAGAATAGCTCATTAAGGAAAATGAGGATTTTGTAACTATAGAAATTCAAGTTATTATCATAGGTCTGCTGCTGCTGCTGCTAAGTCGATTCACTCGCTTCACTCGTGTCCGACTCTGTGCGACCCCATAGATGGCAGCCCACCAGGCTCCCCCATCCCTGGGATTCTCCAGGCAAGAACACTGGAGTGGGTTGCCATTTCCTTCAATGCATGAAAGTGAAAAGTGAAAGTGAAGTCGCTCAGTCATGTCTGACTCTTAAAGACCCCCATGGACTGCAGCCTACCAGGCTCCTCCGTCCATGGGATTTTCCAGGCAAGAGTACTGGAGTGGGGGCTATCGCCTTCTCCGATCCTAGGTCTAGCCCTCCAATTATCTGTGATTTTGGCTAAGTTATTAATGATTTGATTTTCTATTCTCTACAAACTGCTGTGGTTTTAAATATTATATGAATTAATTCATATAATTTACTTACATAGATTTTTGTTAGTAGCCTAATGTAAATTGTATAAAAATGCAAAAATGACAATATAGATACTCTATGGGTATATCTGTAGGCATGCAATAAGTGCTTATTTCGTTAATAAAGCTGAATTTAAAAACTTCTATCAGTGCCCTTAGTGATGCCATAGTTGTACTGATTAATAATGCTGCCATCCTTTAAATGTCTTTTTGAATATCCAATGACTAATCTCTTCTCTCTGAAACCTCTAAACCTTCTCTCTGAACCTGCTATTCCATTCACCAGACTAACTGACACAAGCTGCCAAAACATGCAAGCGCCACCACAGTGACTTTAAACAACCAGTGAGATGCCTGCACAGCCCTCCTCCAATCAGAGTCCAGAAACACAGGGTGCCCCATTTGCAACCCTGTCATCACCAGATCCTTTGCTTTCAATCACATGCACAGAAAAGAGTGTGTGGAAGCAGCGCACAGCTACTAACTGCGTTCAACTGATGTAACGCATCATTTCCCCTTACATACCCCAAACTCAGTTACACACCAACACAATTACTGCTACAGAGAATGAGAAATGAAGTCTTCCGGTGTGCCCAGAAAGAGAGTAAAGAAGGTTTAGAATTTTTTTCCCAATATGACGCTTGAGAATAGAATTTCTAAAAGCAGGGAAAATCCATTACAACTAATAGCTGCAAACACAGTAAAATATGTGAAATAAATACATGAAATTTTGGAAAGTCTTGTAATCCTGAAGATAATTTAACTTCTATGGGCAAAAGTTTTATTATAAATACTTTCTCTAGGGGGAAAAAAAAAACAAGAAAAAATGGGTAAAAAACTTTTCCTTAAAACTTATAATGTGGAACTAATACAAATAAAAAATGATTCTCCTTTATTAGGTAAATTGGGATAGATTTCAATGAAAGGTCCAATGACTCGCTTATAGGTCTTTCTGTGTATTCTTTTATTTAAATATGCTTTAATAGGTTCCCCATCTCACACATCCTTGCTATATTTCTGATAATGATGGACTTCCACTGTCAGTGCTCATGGAGTTTGAGGTTTTTAGCCCTCAGCCAATGAGACAGTACCTGTAGGAAGCTGGTTCTGTGGTCTTTCTTGCATCCTGAGAACATGATCTTTGATGTAACCTTCCTTGAAACATGAATTCAAGGAATCTTTACCAGTATACAGGGTTCAAGTTAAATGCCATATGCACGCGTGCGTGCATGCTATGTTGCTTCGGTCGTATCTGATTCTACGTAACCCTATGGACTGTAGCCTGCCGTGGCATTCTCCAGGCAAGAATGCTGGAGAGGGTTGCTATACCTTCCTCTAGGGGATCTTCCCAACCCAGGGATCAAACCTGTGTTTCTTACATCTCCTGCGTTGGCAGTCAGGTTTTTTACCACTAGCACCACTTTGGGAACGATATACTGACATCCAATTTGGACCCTACTGTAAAGATCAGGTTTATGTAATCATTTCTAATTGATGCATACAGTTTCCCCAAAGAATGGGAACTAACCTGTTCCTGAGAGGACATAGTTAGCAAGGAACAAAAGGGCTTTGAGCCAGTGGCTTCCTGAGCTGAGGTTGCTCATACCCATTCAGTATCATCTTTCATGGCCCTTTAGTAGAGAATGATAGTGGGCTTCCCTGGAAACTCAGAAGGTGAAGAGTCTGCCTATAATGCAGGAGACCAGGGTTGGATCCCTGGGTCAGGAAGATCTCCTGGAGAAGGGAGTGGCAATCCACTCCAGTATTCTTGCCTGGAAAATTCCAAGGACAGAGGAGCCTGGCAGGGTACAGTCTATGGGGTGGCAAAAATTTGGACTGAGTGACAAACACACACAGAAAATAAAATGACAGAGCATTTGCAAACAACCTGAGAGTCAAAAGGACTTTTCTGTGTTTTGCTGAACATAGTGATTTGCCTAGCATGTATGTTTTTGGGTTTTTTTCCCCCCTAAAGTCTAAATAAGCATGGAGCTGGATAAAGTCTGCTGTGTCATGCCACTTTGAATTCCATATTACTGCCCCTAGTGAGCAGAGCAAATAATGAACATGTTATGTGAGCATACACACACACACACACACACACACACACATACAATAAACAAGAGACAAATGGTATGTTACACAGTTTGTGCACGCTCAGTAGCTTCAGTTGTGCCCTACGCTTTGCAATCCCATGGACTGTAGCCCACCAAACTCCTATCTCCATGTGATTCTCCAAGCAAGAGCGCTGGAGTGGGTTGCCAAACCCTCCTCCAGGAGATCTTCCCAACCCAGGGACTGAACCCCGTTCCCCTGCATTTCAGGCAGATTCTTTAACACTGAGCCAGGGAGGAAGCCCATGTAACATAGTACTAAGTGCTGTAAAGAATAACTAAAGCTGGGAATGGGAATATGGAAACGCCAGTGTGCTGAACTTTTAGAGAGGTAAAAAGGAAAAGCCTCACTCCAGAAGAAAGACCTGGAAATAATGGGAGTAAAAACCATGGCGGGGTGGGAGTGGGGGGACTTCATTGTGGAAAAAGCAACCGGAAGCACAAAAGCCTTCAGGAGCCTGCGTGTGTCTGCTCTCTTGCTTTTGCTCATATGCTGTAGTTTTTTTTTTGCCCCCTGCTCCAACTGAGTCAGCAGTTAAGTCCTCAAGCCATTGAAAGTAAAGGATTTTTTCCTGTTCTTTTTCACTTTGTTAGTTTAGGAAACTTCATGGAGAGTCAGAAATACCCTTCACTTCTTTGAGCTTTCTAATTTCACACTATACATATGTCCTAGTTATTCAGTTCAGAAGATACAATACATGGTCATGCCTAACAATGAAAGCTTTCATGTTACTTTCAAAGCACTCTTGCAGATAATGTTCACCAATCATCCTTCTCTAAAACAATTACTTCACTTCAAAAGTAGCATCAAACTCATCCACACAGATCAGTAACATGTTAAGCCTCTTTTAGCTCACCTGTTATCCATCAGCTAATAAAATTTAAAATATGCTGGTACATCTGAGGGAAAGTACTGACTCTAGAGATATTGTATCCAAGAGACAAAGGACAATTGAGTTAGAGTTAGATTCTTAGTTATCTGTTTGATCAAGATATTGGCATCACATAAGCAAGTCCTTAGAGCACCTTTTCCCTTGCTCCCTACCCTTCTCAGTCATCTAATCAAACCCAAGAAAAAGACAAAGGTGATTCACTGACTAATAGAACACTTCATTAAGAATAATTTAATTTCATTTATCCTTGACTGGCCTACTCTGCATTTGTTCTGATACTTTGCTATTGGACATTATATCAGCTTCCTACTGCTGCTCTAACAAATTGCCACAAACAGCACTTTAGAACAACATGAAATTATCATCTTATCATTCTGAAGATCAGAAGTCTAAGGTGAATTTCAGCATGCTTATATCTACGTGTTTTCAGAGCTGCCTTCCTTTCTGGAGGTTCTCGGGTAGAATCTGTTTTCTTGCTTTTTCCTCTTTGCAGAGGATGTCTGCATTCCCTGGCTCATGACCCCATTTCTCTGTCTTCAAAGCTAGTGAGACTTTTAGGATGAGTCTTTTCTGCAGCCGTTTCTGTGGTTCTCTCTCTTCTGCCTTTCCGGTGCCTTTAGACAGACCCTGTGACTACAGAGAACCTACCTGAGTAACCCAGCACATGCACTCTCTCTCTCAGTTGATTAACAACCTTAATTTCACCTCTAATCTTAATTCCCCTTTGTCCTGTAAGGTAGCACAATCAGCCACAGGTGCTAGGGTTCAGAATGTAGATATTTCTTAGGGTCCCTTCTTCTGCCTACCACTGACATCTTGATTCAAATAGTACTTACTAAAACAAAATAAAAATCTCATAGGTCTATGCATTTGCTGTAAAAGGCTGAGGTCTGTCTTATTTCTTATAGATTTCTCATAGTCAACCTACTTAACGTTACTCATCTAATGTTTTCCTCCTTCCTAAGGCAGGGCCTTATGACCCTCATACAGGCATTCCACAAAAGCACATATAATTGTATCAGCAGACTTTCCTTCAAAGAGACTGTCTACTTTTCAGTAGCAAAAGAGCTGGCACTAACTAGATTGCTTGACCAAGATACCTGGGTGCTGAGCTCATGGCTTGGCTCCCACTTAATCAACATATCAAATCTTAGCATGCATAATATAGCATGATCACATTAAAACTTATTAAAAAGAAACCCTGGGAATTCATTTCTTTTACTCCTCACAATCTGTATGTTTTTTTCCTGGAATGCTAGGACATAATGACTATTTTATTGGCCCTCTGAATAGTCCCTTCAACAATGACACTTAAGAACAAGCGAAAATTTTAGTGGAACTAAAGAAAGCAAAACATATTAAATTATGTAGACTTCGTAGAAATGTAAAAACAAGTAAGCCTTACATGAGTTTGGATTTTGCAGTTTCATTATCTGTATCACAAAAGATATGTTAAGGAAACTGAGGGTGCTTTGAAGATGCTCTCATTTTGGTTTCTTAAACACAAGTCACTTTGGTTTACTTGTCTCATCCTTCTGCTGACCTAATGCCTGTGATATTTGACTGAAAATAGAGTAGTCTTTATAGGGTAAAGGCAGAGGATAGAAATCAATATCTGTCTGAAATGTAAATCATCAAAGAGATTCTGTACAAATGATAAGGAAGGAGAAAGTGAAGGACTTAGTTATTTTTAATCATCTGTTTTAAATAAACAATTATTTGTGTTGCAACTTGAAAACCTGATTTTCAAAATTTTGAGAAGAGATCAGATGACAGCATGACATCTGGGTAAATGCTACTGAGTTTTCAACTACTGAATAATTTTAAATTACTTAAAATCATTTTGCTTAACATAATCATAAAGCATATCTCCAGATTTATTTCAAATTACTCAGCAGATATTACTCCACCTGAATTTCTCAAAAAATTCAAGTGGTTTTTGTAAGCCAGATAAAACAAAATGTATTACTTTGTAGTGTTCCTCTTTGTCAAAAATAGCATTTATATTAATTACTTTTCTTTACTAATTTCAACTCAGAGGCCTCATGCATATAAAGTATAAATACGTTATAGATAAAACTAAAACAACTTAAAAGCACTTAAAGGTACAGAATGGGGTAGATCAGTTGACATTAGGAACATTTTCTCTGGATTCTTAAATAATATCTAGAGCTCTGCCTTTAAAGCTATGGTTGCACCTTGAACTGTTGTCAGTGATCTATTCAGCATTCATTTATGCCCTCCCTAAGGAGGTACTGCGGAGAAGGCAATGGCACCCCACTCCAGTACTCTTGCCTGGAAAATCCCATGGACAAAGGAGCCTGGTAGGCTGCAGTCCATGGGGTCGATAAGGGTCAGACACGACTGAGCGACTTCCCTTTCACTTTTCACTTTCATGCATTGGAGAAGGAAATGGCAACCCACTCCAGTGTTCTTGCCTGGAGAATCCCAGGGATGGGGGGGCCTGGTGGCTGCCGTCTATGGGGTCACACAGAGTCGGACACGACTGAAGTGACTTAGCAGACTTAGCAGAAGGAGATACTGAGAAAAATAAGAGTACCTAGTTTTAAAAGTTCAGAATTCTGTGAGAAAAGAAAGAAATGGAAACAAAACATTAGATAAGAATATTGCATATAATAGACTGAAAGTGGACACACAGATATGAGGCAAATCAGAAGAGCAGCAAATGGTAACATTTTAGGTCTACACAACTCAAAACTTACCAAAGTACTACGGGAATTTCTTTTTCCTAGCCCTCAAAAGGCTTTTCAGGTGGGGCTAGTGGTAAAGAATCTGCCTGCCAATGCAGGAGACATTAGAGACTCAGGTTTGATCCCTGGGTCGGGAAGATCCCCTGGAGGAGGCCATGACAGCACGTTCCAGTATTCTTGCCTGGAGAATCCCATAGACAGAGGAGCCTGGTGGTTACAGTCCATAGGGTCTCATATAGAGTCAGACATGATTGAGCGACTGAGCATGCCTCCACCCCTCAAAAAAAGCCTAAGCAGCACAAGGCCTAAAGGTATTGATAGTGAACATGTCTTTAATTTATGTTAATTGATTAGATAAATTCCAGCTGATCACACTGAGTGCTGCAATACAGTCATTCCAAAATTACTTTTATCACATGATACAATAAAAAATCTTGACAAGCAAACTGAGTACCTTTCAAAAAAACTTTCATAAAGTATAGTTTTGCATAGGTAAATTGACAATGAGAATGTAAATTAGCCATGAACCTCGAAAGCAGATCAACAAGAAATGCAATAAACAACATTTTAGCCTCCTTTTACTCGACTTTACAGAATGGGCATTTGTGAAGAAAATCACAGAGCATCAAATAACAGGTAAAAAGACTTGTGTTTTTAATGCAACAGTAATATCAGGCTCAAAGAAGGCAAAGACTGGTTGTTAATGATAATTATAAAAGCTAAAAATGACAAATTTGAAAAATCTGTAGTTTTTTCTTTGAGCCTTAGACTTCTATATCTGAGGAGACTACAAGTTTAAGCATGGTCTCTGGGGGAATATTGTGCACCCTTTAAAATGCTTTTATTTATTTATTTTAATTGGAAGATAATTGCTTTACAATGTCGTGTTAGTTTCTGTTGTACAACAAAGTGAATCAGCTTATGTGTGCTCAGTTGCGTCTGACTTTTTGTGACCCCAAGGACTGTAGCCTGCCAGGTTCCTCTCTCTATGAAATTTTCCAGGCAGGAATACTGGAGAGGGTAGCCATTCCCTTCTCCAGGGGATCCTCCTGACCCAGGGACTGAACCTGGGTCTCCGGAATGGCAGACAGATCCTTTGCCACCCGAGCCGCCAGGGGAGCCCAAATCAGCTATACATATATCCCCTCCCAGTTGAGCCTCCCTCCCCACTCATCCACATTCCATCCGTCTAGGTGACCACAGAGCACTGAGTTGAAGCTCCCTGTGCTATATAGCAGCTTCCCACCAGCTATCCATTTTAGAGGTGATAGTGTGTACATGTCAATGGGACTTTCCACATTTTGCCACAGAGCCATTATGCGGAGCTGTGCAGGCTGTGCACCGCAGTACCCTAGAGGCTTCATTCACATTGTATCATTCATCATAGAATAGTTTTCTAGAAGACAGCAGTGAAGTTTCATATTCTAACACACCACCATATTTCAACAGATGGAAGTAGTGTCTTGAGAAAGGCTCTTTCTATTTTGTGCATAGGCCCTTGGATTATTCTTCAAAGGAATCTCATAGTATTCAATAAATGCTAGGGGAAACTTTTTCTTTTATTATTTTTGCTTTGATGTCAAAGAGATAAAAACCTGAAAAACAGATTAGAAAGTGGACAGTTCAGCCTTGACTAGCAGATATATTGGAAAGTGTGCCTTAGCACCAAGGAAAAAGTAGACATTGAAATTCCTCCAGCTTTTAATGTGGCATTCAAAGAAGAAGAATCAGGGGACATGTTTTTTGTTTTTGTTTTTTTTTTTGATAAAGGATTAAAATATATGTATTGGACAAAAATAGAACAATACATGGTTTTAAGATCCATAAAATTGTATTGTTGAAAATTCTCAAAAAATATAGAAAGATTGTATTTAAACAAATAACCTATGGTTATATGCATAGCTCTCTCTCTCTATATCTATATATATATGTTTATGTTATATATATATATATGTGATGTACTGTATAATATAACCATTTGAATGATTCGAAATTATACAGATTATATGGTATATTTTATACATGGTATAGTTTAACAATAAAGAAATCTTTAATAAACCACTATGGCTGTTATTATGTTGCCTTACAACTTTTTTTCCTTCCAGAATTCACCTGTCCACATCCTATGGAAGGGATAATGTGTGGAGTTTATTTTGGAAAGCACTGTTTTCATGATATTCTACACATAAGTAGATTAAGAGGTATCTTAATTCTTTTTCCCCATTATATTGGCCACATTTATATTTTTTAAAAGTTATGACTAAAAATGTAAGGAATATAATTAGTAAAAAGAAATTTGACTGGAGAGATGGAAAGAAGCTTGTGTTTTTAGCGTCCTGGACCCTTAGCCATCTTTTTCTTTAGATGCTATGTTAAAGAAGTTCCACTTAATTAACTGACATTGCTGACCTGAATTAATGACAAGATCCCTAGCACCTGTCTCCAGCTTTCTCCAGGGAGCCAGTTGAATGGATAAGACAGATTGAGACAGTCTCACTGGGACAGTTGAATCCAGAAGATAGCATAGAGGCTAATTTCTGCTATAATACCTCATTAGTCATCTGTTGAATATCAGTTACTGAGTTGGGAATATTGCTCTAGTAAGGGGTAAAAATACCCTTCCTTTGAATAAATCTGTTCTAATGTGTATGATTTAAGATCTTCTTTGATAAGAACATAAGGTTTCAGATACTTCAGTCATGTCTAGTAGCAATGAACTAAAAGTGAAGGTCAGAGGACTGTGCTGTTAGAAATTGCACTGTGCAAAAAATTTACTAAAAGAAAATCAGTATCCTTAACTCTTATTTCCAGACTATTAACATGACAAAACCAAGACTCTGATGCTGCTTTTCTTTTTATCCTGTAAAATTAATTAATTCTATGGATAGTGTGGACATCTTCCTTTCACAGTTACCTAATCCTTACATAGCCCAAAGAACTAATTCTTTACTCTCTTGGCAGTACTGAAAATAACCAAATATCCAAACAAAAATACCTTTATTGTATTCTGTAAGCGAAATTAATTCTTAACTGCATCTCAAATTTAAGGATGGAACAATGAGACATACTGATCTTTTATGTTCTTTGGAGCTTCCATAGGAAGACCTCATGGCATGTATTTCCACAATTAGTGGCATTTAATTTTTCTGAAAAGTAAAGCTTATGAGCATAGATTGAGCTGCAAGTGAAAAATGAGTAATTAGGAGTGAAATTTTAAGAGCCTATGTAGATTTTGGTGTTTGAAGATTACTTGCCTTTACTAAGCATGGATTTTCAAACTTTCACAACTGTTAAACTGTCCAAAAATAACTCTTTCATTTGATAATTCCATAGGAGACAAAAGAGTGTTAAAAAGTTAATAAAATATCAGGGAACACATAAACTTTAATAGGGTAATGTTTGTTGTTGTCATTGTTCAGTCAGTAAGTCATGTCCTATTCTTTGCCACCCATGGACTGCAGCATGACAGGCTCCCCCGTCCTTCACTATATCCTGGAATTTGTTCAAATTCATGTCCATTGAGTCAGTGATGTTATTTAACCATCTCATCCTCTGCTGCCTCCTTCTCCTTTTGCCTTCAATCTTTCCCAGCATCAGGGTCTTTTCCTATGAGCTGACTCTTCATATGAGGTGGCCAAAGTACTGGAGCTTCAGTTTCAGCATCAGTCCTTCCAGTGAATATTCAGAGTTGCTTTCCTTTTGGATTGACTGGTTTGATTTCCTTGTAGTCCAAGGGACTCTCAAGAGTCTTCTCCAGCACCACAATTTGAAAATATCAATTCTTTGGCACTTAGCCTTCTTTATGGTCCAACTCTCATATCTGTACATGACTACTAGAGAAACCATAGCTTTGACTGTACTTCGCTGGCAAAGTGATAGCTCTGCTTTTTAATATGCTGCCTAGGTTTGTCATAGCTTTTCTTTCAAGAAGCAAGAGTCTTTTATTTTCATGGCTGCAGTCTCCACCCACAGTAATTTTGGATACCAAGAAAATAAAGTCCATCTTTGTTTCTAACTTTTCCCCTTCTATTATCCATGAAGTGGTGGGACCAGATGCCATGATCTTAGTTTTTTGAATGTTGAGTGTCAAGCCAACTTTTTCACTCTCCTCTTTCATCCTCATCAAGAGTCTCTTTACTTCTTCTTCACTTTCTTCTATTAGAGAGATATCATCTGCATATATGAGGTTGTTGATATTTCTCCTGGCAATCTTGATTCTAGCTTGTGATTCATCCAGCCTGGCATTTCACATGATATATTCTGCATAGACGTTAAATAAGCAGGGTGACAATATACAGCTTTGTCATATTCCTCTCACAATTTTGAACCAGTCAGTTATTCCATGTCTGGTTCTAACTGTTGCTTCTTGATCCATATACAGATTTCTCAGGAGACAGTTAAGGTGGTCTGGTATTCACATCTCTTTACTTTCCACAGTTTGTTTTTATCCAGATAGTCAAAGACTTTGCCGTTGTGAATGAATTAGAATTAGATATTTTTCTGGAATTCTCTTGATTTCTCTATTGTCTATTAAATTTTGGCAATTTGATCTCTGGTTCCTCTGCTTTTTTAAACCCAGCTTATACATCTGGAAATTCTCAGCATACTGCTGAAGCCTAGCTTGAAGGATTTTGAGCATAACATTACTAGCTTATGAAATGAGATCCACTGTATGGTAGTTTGAACATTCTTTGACATTGCTCTTCTTTGGGATTGTAATGAAAACTGACCTTTTGAAGTATAATTTACAGCATTTTATATATTAGGGTAAATAAATAATGTATAACAAAATTCCTTATTTTGAGATGGCAATATTCAATTATTTTTTAACCAAAATGTTAATTTAGGGGTCTCCCTCGTAGCTCAGTGGATAAAGAACCTGCCTGTGATGCAACAAACCCAGGTTTGATTCCTAGGTCTGGAAGATCCCCTGGAGAAGGAAATGGCAACCCACTCCAGTATTCTTGCCTGGATGAATGGAGAATTCCATGGACAGAGAAGCCTGGCAGGCTATAGTCCATGGGGTCACAAGAGTCAGACATGACAGCGACTAAACCACCACACCACTACTAGCAATACGGTAGCTAGATATTATAACAAATTGTTCCTTACTAAAATAACTAGGGTCTACATATAATTTAGTTTACATTGTATTGCTGGGTTGCTTATAGATGGAAAAATCATTTTAAGACCCTCTTCTCACTCCTCACATAAAATAAGACACAGAGAAAGTTATGCACTGAAAATAAAGCAATAAGAACAGAAATTTCTGTTGATGTCAGTTTCTCTTGAAGACCTGTCCAGTACCAATCTGTTACCTGATTATTGTAGATGAAGTGGAGCAAGGCTAAACCTGAAATTTCAAGATTAATTTGTGAACCTGAGAGGGGCCATAAACTTATGGTTCCCTGCAGAAGAAAAGGTAAATACACTCCATTAGAAAGCTTCTCTAAGGTGAACACTCAAGACTCCCACTGATGAAAATAATCACCAAACAACCAAGGAAAAATTCAACATTCGTGAGACTAAGCAAAAGCAAACAATAGGAAACCCTTACCTTCATGAATGGATAAGGAAATGGCAACCCACTCCAGTATTCTTGCCTGGAAAATTGCATGGGCAGAGGAGTGTGGCAGGCTTACAGTCCATGGGGTCACGAAGAGTCAGACATGACTGAGCAATTTCACAACCCTTATGAAATGCAGATTTGAAATGTAAGCTATAGAATATAAAACAACTATATATGAAATGCTTAAAGAATTACAAATAGAAGTACATGATATGATTAAGCATATAATACAAATCTGAAAAAAAAATCTGAATGGAAATGGTGAAAATTGAATATTACCTTGAGTAAAGAGGTGTCAGTGAATAAACTGAACAGCAGATTAGACATAGCTGAAGAGAGAATAAATTATCAGGAAGGTAGAGCAGAAGTGGCCCAGAAAGTAGTACAGAGAAACATGTAGATGGAAAATAGAAGACTTTATAGAGATACGAAGTTCTAATGTATTTCAAATCCTGAAAGATGATGCTGGGAAAGTGCTGCACTCAATATGCCAACAAAATTGGAAAACTCAGCAGTGGCCACAGGACTGGAAAAGGTCAGTTTTCATTCTAATCCCAAAGAAAGGCAATGCCAAAGAGTGCTCAAATTACCACACAATTGCACTCATCTCATACGCTAGTAAAGTAATGCTCAAAATTCTCCAAGCCAGTCTTCAGCAATACATGAACCATGAACTTCCTGATGTTCAAGCTGGTTTTAGAAAAGGCAGAGGAACCAGAGATCAAATTGCCAACATCTGCTGGATCATCGTAAAAGCAAGAGAGTTCAGGAAAATCATCTATTTCTGCTTTATTGACTATGCCAAAGCCTTTGACTGTGTGGATCACAATAAACTGTGGAAAATTCTGAAAGAGATGGGAATACCAGACCACCTGACCTGCCTCCTGAGAAACCTATATGCAGGTCAGGAAGCAACAGTTAGAACTGGACATGGAGAAGCACTGGTTCCAAATAGGAAAAAGAGTACATCAAGGCTGTATATTGTCACCCTGTTTGTTTAACTTATATGCAGAGTACATCATTAGAAACGCTAGGCTGGAAGAAGCACAAGCTGGAATCAAGATTGCTGGGAGAAATATCAATAACCTCAGATATGCAGATGACACCACCCATATGGCAGAAAGTGAAGAGGAAATAAAAAGCCTATTGATGAAAGTGAAAGTGGAGAGTGAAAAAGTTGGCTTAAAGCTCAACATTCAGAAAATGAAGATCATGGCATCTGGTCCCATCACTTCATGGGAAATAGATGGGAAAACAGTGGAAACAGTGTCAGACTTTATTTTTTTGGGCTCCAAAATCACTGTAGATGGTGATTGCAGCCATGAAATTAAAAGACACTTACTCCTTGGAAGGAAAGTTATGACCAACCTAGACAGCACATTAAAAAGCAGAGACATTACTTTGCCAACAAAGGTCTGTCTAGTCAAGGCTATGGTTTTTCCAGTGGTCATGTATGGATGTGAGAGTTGGACTGTGAAGAGAGCTGAGCACCAAAGAATTGATGCTTTTGAACTGTGGTGTTGGAGAAGACTCTTGAGAGTCCCTTGGACTGCAAGGAGATCCAACCAGTCCATCCTAAAGGAGATCAGTCCTGGGTGTTCATTGGAAGGACTGATGCTGAAGCTGAAACTCCAGTACTTTGGCCACCTCATGCGAAGTGTTGACTCATTGGAAAAGACCCTGATGCTGGGAGGGATTAGGAGCAGGAGGAGAAGGGGATGACAGACAGTGGGATGGCTGGATGGTACCACTGACTCAATGGACATGAGTTTGTGTAAACCCCAGGAGTTGGTGATGGACAGGGAGGCCTGGTGTGTTGCGATTCATGGGGTCGCAAAGAGTTGGACAAGTCTGAGCAACTGAACTGAACTGAATGTATATCTAATTGGGACACCAAAAGCAGATAATAGAGAAAATAAAGCAGAGGCAAATTTGAAGAGATAATATCAGAAAATTTCATAGAATTTGTGAAATATAAGAAGCCATAGATATTACAGACAAGGTAGAAACAAAATTCACACTAGACAAAATGTAGTAAAAGTATACAAGGTCAATGTAAAGAGATTTTAGCCAGTTTAGAGATAGAAGATAAGCTTTTATCTATGTTTAAATAAAGAAGACTTTTTTTTCTTTTGAATTTATTTATTTTAATTGGAGGCTAATTACTTTACAATATTGTATTGGTTTTGCCATACATCAAGATGAATCTGCCACGGGTGTACACCTATTCCCCATCCTGACCCCCACTCCCACCTCCCTTCCTGTTCCATCCCTCTGGGTCATCCCAGTGCACCAGCCCCAAACATCCTGTATCCTGCATCAAACCTGGACTGGCGATTCATTTCTTATATGATATTATACATGTTTCAATGCCATTCTCCCAAATCATCCCTCCCTCTCCCACAGAGTCCAAAAGACTGTTCTATACATCTGTGTCTCTTTTGCTGTCTCGCATACAGGGTTATTGTTACCATCTTTCTGAATTCCATATATATGCGTTAGTATACTGTATTGGTGTTTTTCTTTCTGGCTTACTTGACTCTGTATAATAGGCTCCAGTTTCATCCACCTCATTAGAACTGATTCAAATGTATTCTTTTTAATGGCTGAGTAAAGAAAGGCAATGCCAAAGAATGCTCAAACTACCGCACAATTGCACTCATCTCACACACTTGTAAAGTATTGCTCAAAATTCTCCAAGCCAGGCTTCAGCAATATGTGAACTGTGAAATTCCTGATGTTCAAGCTGGTTTTAGAAAAGGCAGAGGAACCAGAGATCAAATTGCCAACATCTGCTGGATCATGGAAAAAGCAAGAGAGTTCCAGAAAAACATCTATTTCTGCTTTATTGACTATGCCAAAGCCTTTGACTGTGTGGATCACAAGAAACTGTGGAAAATTCTGAAAGAGATGGGAATACCAGACCACCTGACCTGCCTCTTGAGAAATCTATATGCAGGTCAGGAAGCAACAGTTAGAACTGGACATGGAACAACAGACTGGTTCCAAATAGGAAAAAGAGTATGTCAAGGCTGTATATTGTCACCCTGTTTATTTAACTTATATGCAGAGTACATCAAGAGAAACACTGGACTGGAAGAAACATAAGCTGGAATCAAGATTGCCGGGAGAAATATCAATAACCTCAGATATGCAGATGACACCACCCATATGGCAGAAAGTGAAGAGGAACTCAAAAGCCTATTGATGAAAGTGAAAGAGGAGAGTGAAAAAGTTGGCTTAACACTCCACATTCAGAAAATGAAGATCATGGTATCCGGTCCCATCACTTCATGGGAAATGGATGGGGAAACAGTGGAAACAGTGTCAGACTTTACTTTTCTGGGTTCCAAAATCACTGCAGATGGTGACTGCAGCCATGAAATTAAAAGACACTTACTCCTTGGAAGGAAAGTTATGACCAACCTAGATAGCATATTCAAAAGCAGAGACATTACTTTGCCAACAAAGGTCCATCTAGTCAAGGCTATGGTTTTTCCTGTGGTCATGTATGGATGTGAGAGTTGGACTGTGAAGAAGGCTGAGTGCCAAAGAATTGATGCTTTTGAACTGTGGTGTTGGAGAAGACTCTTGAGAGTGCCTTGGACTGCAAGGAGATCCAACCAGTCCATTCTGAAGGAGATCAGCCCTGGGATTTCTTTGGAAGGAATGATGCTAAAGCTGAAACTCCAGTACTTTGGCCACCTCATGTGAAGAGTTGACTCATTGGAAAAGACTCTGATGCTGGAGGGTTTGGGGGCAGGAGGAGAAGAGGACGACAGAGGATGAGATGGCTGGATGGCATCACTGACTCGATGGACATGAGTCTGGGTGATCTCCGGGAGTTGATGATGGACAGGGAGGCCTGGCATGCTGCGATTCATGGGGCCGCAAAAAGTTGGACATGACTGAGTGACTGATCTGATCTAATCTGATGATGTTGACAATTTTCTTTGAAACAGTTCTGAAAAATGAGTGAAGTTAAGTAGACTGAGTATTCATATTAGATTCACAAAGCTATGAAAAAGGATTGATAAATACATGGATGAGATAAGCAATTATTGGGCTCCAAAATCACTGCAAATGACAGCCGTGAAATTAAAAGACACCTTGATCCTTAGAAGAAAAGCTATGACGAACCTAGACAGCATACTTAAAAGTAGAAACATTCCTTCGCTAACAGAGGTCCATCTAGACAAAGCCATGGTTTTTCTGGTAGTCATGTATGGATATGAGAGTTGGACCATACAGAAAGTTGAGTGCTGCAGAATTGATGCTTTTGAACTATGGTGTTGGAGAAGACTCTTGAGAGCCCTCTGGACTGCAAGGAGATCCAACCCGTCAATTTTAAAGGAAATTATCCTTGAATATTCATTGGAAGGACTGATGCTGATGCTGAAGCTCCAATACTTTGCCCACCTGATGTGAAGGGCCAAGTCATTAGAAAATACCCTGATTCTGGGAAAGATTGAAGCCAGGAGGAGAAGGAGATGACAGAAGAAGAGAGAGTTGGATGGTATCACTGACTCAATGGACATGAGTTTGAGCAAAAGTGAAGATAGTGAAAGATATTGAAGGACAGGGAAGCCTGGTGTGTTGCAGTCCATCAGGTGGCAAAGAGTCGGACATGGTTGAGCAACTGAGCAACAACAGGTATGCTTGATTTATTAAGATTTTCATTCTTCTGTTCAATTTAAAGTTTCTATGAGAAGATGCCTACATTTGGTATTTGAGGATATCTTGGGGCATACTACTTCATTTCAGTTCAGTTCAGTCGCTCAGTCGTGTCTGATTCTTTGCGACACCATTAATTGCAGCACGCCAGGCCTCCCTGTCCATCATCAACTCCTGGAGTTCATTCAAACTCATGTCCATCGAGTCGGTGATGCCAGCCATCTCATCCTCTGTCGTCCCCTTCTCCTCCTGCCCCCAGTCCCTCCCAGCATCAGAGTCTCAGAGTCTTTTCCAAGGAGTCAACTCTTCGCATGAGGTGGTCAAAGTACTGGAGTTTCACCTTTAGCATCATTCCTTGCAAAGAACACCCAGGACTGATCTTCTTTAGAATGGACTGGTTGAATCTCCTTGCAGTCCAAGGGACTCTCAAGAGTCTTCTCCAACAACACAGTTCAAAAGCATCAATTCTTCAGCACTCAGCTTTCTTCACAGTCCAACTCTCACATCCATACATGACTACTGGAAAAACCATAGCCTTGACTAGATGGACTTTGGTTGCAAAGTAATGTCTCTGCTTTTCAATATGCTGTCTAGATTGGTCATAACTTTCCTTCCAAGGAGTAAGCATCTTTTAATTTCATGGCTGCGGTCAACATCTGCAGTGATTTTGGAGCCCAGAAAAATAAAGTCTGACACTAATTCCACTGTTTCCCCATCTATTTCCCATGAAGTGATGGGACCAGATGCCATGATCTTCGTTTTCTGAATGTTGAGCTTTAAGCCAATTTTTCACTCTCCTCTTTCACTTTCATCAAGAGGCTCCTTAGTTCCTCTTCACTTTCTGCCAAAAGGGTGGTGTCATCGGATACACTATTATTAGAAATGTAGCTGGGATATATACCTATCTTAGAATAAATAATTATGTCATTTTAACATTGCAATTTCGGGTTATCTCCTAAGAGGTAAACTTCAACATGAAGCTCCGTATATGAAATAGTCTCATATGCCTTATTAGAACTTTGGAAGAACATTTTTAGAATTAACTTTTTTTCTGATGCTACATTTTAAGAACTTTCTATTTTAAAATTCTTTATTTCTTCTCTCTTCTGTGAAAATATATATCAGATTTCAATATTACCTTAAGTGCTCATTTGAACTTTAGTTTGAATCTCCAAATTATATTAAAATTTACTTGAGGTATAAAATGCCACCTGGAAAGAGTCTTTGCAAAACATATTTGGGTGTCCAACATCTTTGGGGAAATCAATAAGACTCAAGACTCTACTAATCCTAAGGAAATAGAAAATTGTGATTTATTTGGGGCTTTATAAGATTTCTAAGTAAATGGTGGATATTTTATTTTTAATAATATTTAACTCATTCATCTAGAAAGGATCAAACTGAGTATTGGAATACTGAGATTAAAAAGTTTATTCTAAGTCTTTAAATGAAACAAAACATCCTCGAGTACCTGGTGTATTTTTCCACAAGATGAACATTACTAGGGACTTCCTTTTTAATCATCCTGATCCTGAGAGTCACTGTACCTTTTAGAACTGCAATGGCCAAGTAAAAGTAGCTCAGTTGTGTCCAACTCTTTGTGACCCCATGGACTGTCCATGGAACTCTCCAGGCCAGAATACTGGACTGGGTAGCCTTTCCCTTCTCCAGGGGATCTTCCCAACCCAGGGATTGAATCCAGATTCTCCCGCATTGCAGGTAGATTCTTTACCAGCTGAGCTACAAGGGAAGCAATGGCCAAAAAAGAGAATTAAATTTGAATAAAGAAGTTATGTGAATTTGTGTTTGTGTGTATGTGAGTATATGTGTATATGTTTGAGTATTTTATCTGTGAAGAAAAGGCCACTTTGGTATGTGTTCTTTAGTTTATTAAAACGTAAATTTCCTACATGATGATATTGGTAAAGGTGTAGTATCCTCTCTATAGTAACATAGATTCCTGGGAGAGCATATGGATTTTCAAAGCATGTTGATTATTTGCAATGTATTATTTTTTTGAAGAGCTTTATGTTTTCTCTTGTTTTGAAATGCATATATTCCAAGGAGGTAAAAGCCAGATATTATTCACTGATTTTTATTTCAACTCTGGATATTGCACAAGAACCTAGAAAATGGCTTGATGTGTTTTTGCAGTTCCTCAAAGAATATGAGGTTACATTATGAAACCACATTAGATTGTGTTTTAATTCAATTAAGAGCTTTTACTGAGTTCATACAACTGGAAGATGCTACAAAAGAGGGAAAGGTGAACAAAGTATAGTCATTATTGTCAAGGACGTCTAGAGGGGAAGACAGATGTACATAAATCTACAGAGAATGCAATAACAAAGTAATAAATAAGTTACTCAATGAGTCCTTAAAATGCAGATGTAATTTGATATAGAGAATCAGAAAATATTATGGAGAATGGGTTTTTTATAAATGCCATCATTTTTACACATACATTTCATAAATAGGAAATCAACATTCAGGACTTTTCTAGTGAATAGAACCATAGGTTATTTAAGTTGAATGAGTTTATTTCCATTCTTTAAATAGCATCTGGGTTTCCCAGGAGGCATTAGTGTAAAGCATCCACCTGCCAATGCAGGAAATGTAAGAGACAGGGGTTTGATTCCTGGGTTGGAAAGATCCCTTGGAGGAGGGCACAGCAACCCATTCCAGTATTCTTTCTTGCCTGGAGAATCCCCCTAGACAGAGGAGCCTAGTGGACTACAGTCCATGAGGTTGCTAACTTTTCTCAGTTTCACTCATAAATCGTTCTAATCAAAGTAAAGGCTTTATGGACTCCAGTCTCAAGCAGAGGAGTTGTTTCTCTTACAGACATTCTGCTCTTGCCCTCAGACTCAGTTAATCATAGGATGCTACGGCCAAAGATGTATCCTAAAATTTGTTAGTACAATTGTGAATGGTAAGCTTTCGATATTCCACAGTTGCAGAACACATTAGGTTTCAAAACTCTGAAATTGGGCTAACGGCATTTTCTGCTTCTGAATAAGACAGCTATAGTCAAGCTTGTTATAGTTCATTTGGTTTTTATATTTTTCAAATCTTGTGGAAATACAATATAATTTTTTTCTATTTGTAATACTTATCTGTAATTTTTAAAAATTGAATCTTAAAAAAAAGAATAAAAGTGAACCCAAAGGTGTCATAGAACTAGAAAATTTATGTCCATGTTTCTCAGATTAAATGGAAGGGAGGTTTGCAGTGATTTTTGATTCAATGTGTTACTTAATAATTAACACATAAAAATCAAGTACACAATAAAATACAGAGTAATAACTCTCATGAATAAAGTTAGATTTTTTGAAAACTAGTTAAAAATCCTTAAATTTCTGAGTTTATCTTACAATAATCCAGGTTTATTATGGCACATTTCTGAGGATTACTGGATGCTCTTTGTAAGAAATATCTGGCAATAAAGAAGACTAGCTAACTCTCATGAACGTCTCTTGAATGCTCCCCTCCATAGGAAAATGATAGAATATATAGTAATTTAGAAATGGCTCTGTGAGTTTACAAAAATAAGCAATTTTCATATGAAAGAATTGAGGACAATAATGAAAGCAAAAGTAGCAAGCTTGAACTGATACACTGGAAGCCTCTGGGAATTTTAGACCTGAAGGGGAATGTCATGGACCAAAAAACTCCAGAACTGCATTTTCTATGATGCAGATTAGAACTGTTCTCAGTAACCAAGAAAACTGGCATGTATCTGCCACCCTGCATGAGGAGAAATGTTGTTTTCAAGCTAGACAACTGTGATGCATGGGAGTGTGGTAAAAATGAACTTTACCTAAGAGGGAAGGCAGTCCAGGCTAGGATATTAAACTAAACACCAATTTGAGACTATTGAAGGACAGATGCTTCTTTCAACACCAAAGCGTACTTCCTTTCTATACAGATATTCATAATCTCTACTGAAGATGAGTTTACAACAATAAATTACTATCATAAATTCTATCACCATGAGAAAAATTCTGAATATCCAACAAAAGTTAGTATATATCCTGGAGAAACAGTGTTGAAAAAGATTATTAATTTTTTTTTCCTGAAAAACCTTAAAGGTATGTTAAAGAGAATAAAAATCAAGGTGAAAAACAGCATGAAAAAAAGAACAGGTGAGTTTGAAAAAAAGCAAAACGGAATGTTAGAAATTAGAAGTATGGTCATTGTTATTTTAAAACACTGATTAGATAGACTCCTCTTAGAGTTGAGAAAACAGCATGTGAACTAGAATAAAAATCTGAGGAAATGCATAAAATACAGAACAGAAATATGTGACATGAAATACATGAAAAACTGTTTTAGTCATGAGTGATAAAATGTTCTGATGCATTTGTTAAAGTGTCTTTCAACTCTATTTGTCAATTACAACTCAATAAAGCTGACAAAAGGTTTTAGAGGGGCTCATGAAGTATATGACTACCCAATCAGCTCAACTCAGTCGCTCAGTCGTGTCCGACTCTTTGCGACCCCATGAACTGCAGCACACCAGGCCTCCCTGTACATCACCAACTCCCGGATTTCACCCAAACTCATGTCCATCAAGTCGGTGATGCCATCCAACCATCTCATCCTCTGTCGTCCCCTTCTTCTCCTGCCTTCAATCTTTCCCAGCATCAGGGTCTTTTCAAATGAGTCAGCTCTTTGCATCAGGCGGCCAAAGTACTGGAGTTTCAGCTTCAATATCAGTCCCTCCAATGAACACCCAGGACTGATTTCCTTTAGAATGGACTGGTTGGATCTCCTTGCAGTCCAAGGGACTCTCAAGAGTCTTCTCCAACACCACAGTTCAAAAGCATCAATTCTGTGTTGATTCTTCTCAGCTTTCTTCACAGTCCAACTCTCACATCCATACATGACCACTGGAAAAACCATAGCCTTGACTAGACGGACCTTTGTTGGCAAAGTGATGTCTCTGCTTTTCAATATGCTATCTAGGTTGGTCATAACTTTCCTTCCAAGGAGTAAGCATCTTTTAGTTTCATGGCTGCAGTCACCATCTGCAGTGAATTTGGAGCCCAGATAACTTAATTAGGGGTCTAGTTAAGAGAAGAGAGGGGTATAAAATGACTCTTTTTTTAGCCTGCTGTAATTTCTTTTTTTAAATTTATTTTTAATTGGAGAATAATTGTTTTACAATTTTAATAGCAGTGTCAGAAGAGTAGGCTAAATAAAGATGCTATTTTCAATAGAAAAGTGGCAGAGAATTTTCAAGAATTAAGGAAAGACATGATTATTCTGACTAAAGTATCACATATTATACTTTTAAAAAGAGTAGCTCTTCAATTAAACATACTGTGAAAATTGAAGAAAATATTTCATGTGTATTTTATTTATTTTGGTAAAAGTAGTTCAATAAGAATATGTAAGGATAAGAATCTTCAATGTATCTAATAACACTTTGAACTATATGAGTAAAAATCTGATAAAAGTTAATTTTAAAAAGACAAAAACTCAATGACATTCTTTTGTCACATTTCTGTCAGCAATGGACAGATTAAAAAGGCCAGATTGGGAGTTTGGGATTGATATGTACACACTGCTGTATTTAAAACAGGTAACCAACAATGAACCACTTTAAAAAAAAATGCCATTCCCCAGCAAAAGATAAAATAAAGATAAATAAACAAAAAATTAAAAGGCTAAAATAAAAAAAATACTGATAATTTGGACATCACAACTGATAAACTTGTGATGGTTTATATGTCAGGGGCTAGTGTGTATAAGTGTGTATGTTTACTAAGGGAGAGACGTAGAGTAGGAGAGAGAGAGTGGAGAGAGCAAGAGAGAACGAAAAATGAGAACTTTATGTCTAATATTCTGCAATCAAATATAAATCAAAGAGTCACTAAAGCTGACTGTGCATTATGAAAAAAGAATTTCAATAGATTTAAAATTTTGGAAAATAATGTATCACATTATTTGATCAGATTCAATTTATTTATTTATTTTTTTTAATTTTATTTTATTTTTAAACTTTACATAATTGTATTAGTTTTGCCAAATATCAAAATGAATCCATCACAGGTATACATGTGCTCCCCATCCTGAACCCTCCTCCCTCCTCCCTCCCCATACCATCCCTCTGGGTCGTCCCAGTGCACTAGATTCAATTTAAAAATTATTTTTAAGGATTAGAAAGCAAAAATCTACAACTGTCCACTTGAAAAAATTGAAACACATTTATAAAACTCAGATTTAGTATAATATTAAAATCAAAATCCTAAGTAATATAGAAAAGTATGAGTATGTTATAAATGAAAATTGTGAGATGCAAACAGATGTGTACTCAGTAAAATTTGTATTCAAAATATAGATTGTACAAGGAATAGGTACAAAATAAATAAATGAGCATATAATAAAACAAATTCAGGGAAAGTTAAAAAAATAAAACATGTTTTTAAGATGACAAAATTAATGTATTTCTTGCAATGTGAACAAGAAAGAGAGCAGAGATAAAAGGTAAGAAGACATAACTATAGAGATGTCTACATTATCAGAATATTCAACATATAATTTTATGTGCATAAATTTAAGTATGTAAATGATATGGATTATGTTGCAAAATATTATTATCTAAACTGTTAGAACAAAATATAAATGCTACCATATAATAAATATGTTAATGGTTAATTGAATAAATGTTTAAAAATTCTAAAGAAAAAGAAAATGTTACAGATTCTTCATAGAAATTGTTTATAGAAACATGTCAAGAAATTTAAAATTTCTATGTGTAAATATCTAGAACACAGAAAAATAAAACATACTTTCATGTTTATATACTTAGTAGAATACTCACAAAAGAATACATATACATTAGTTTCTTTCTAATCCTGCATCTAAATGTAAAGGCAAAATTCTAAATAAAGTATTACCAAATGAAAACAAGTGGTTTACAGAAAGAGTAAGTATAGCTTGCATTATTAGAATAATAATTCCAATTTTCACAAGTGTCATTCATATAATTGAATTATAGCACAAGTAAGGGAACATAAAATAAAAATACATAAAATTAAATTAAATTAAATATATTAAATTAAATACATTAAATTAAAATATTTAAGGAGGAAAACATGTTAATTTTAATATTTAAAAAATTATTAATTCATCAATGAAATGAAATATAAGGCTTTAGGAAGTTAGAAAGTTTTAGAAAATTACTTCCGGAATTAAGAATATCTAGTAGCACATAGATTAGATATCAAAATAATTCCTATTAAATATAATATACAATTAAGACTGCTGTTACTGTTTCACATCATATAGCAGATGCTTGCCAAAATTAATAAAACATGAAAAATAGTGTAAAGGGCAGCACTGTTATCACTTTGGAGACAATACGATTATCTTCTGGGGCAATCAACTCTAAAAAATTTTAAACTATTAAGATGATTCAATAACTTGTTTATATACAAAAATTTTCAAAGAAATAGCTTTTTAATATAACAGTGATAAACAGCGAAAAAATATCGTTTAATTAAAACTATAGGATTCCTGGGCTTCCCAGGTGTCTCAGAGGTAAATAATTCACCTGCGATTTAGAAGATGGAGGAGATGGCATGGGATTGACCCCTGGGTTGGAAAGATCCCCTGGAGGCGAGCACAGAAACTCACTCCAGTATTCTTGCCTGGAGAATCCCACGGACAGAGGAAACTGGCAGGCTATACAGTCCATAGGGTCACACAGAGTCAGACAGGACAAACACAACTGAAGCTGCTGAGCCTGCCTGTATGCATAGGATTCTTAATAAAAGCCATGTAATGTCTAGCCGTAAATCTGATAAGAAATATATAACATCTGCATTAATACAAGTATGGAGGATTTTATAAGAAATTTAAAAGCTAATTCTAAACTTGATAGAAGGAGAAAGTCCCCAGTAATTTAAAAGTATAGATTCATAGGAGAAGCATATATTATCCCACCAGATAGCAAACATGTCGGAAATAGCAATTAAAATGTGTACTGTAGATACAGCTAAAATTTTAGGTCAAAGATAAATAAGGTGTATGGAAACTCATTTCTATTTGTATAGGGTAAATTTAGATTTTGATAAATTTGACTTTATAATTGAGAGTGCTGTTGGTGCTGCTGCTTCAGTCATGTCCAACTTTTTGTGACTCCATGATCTGTAGCCCACCAGGTTCCTCTGTCCATGGATTCTCTAGGCAAGAATACTGGAGTGGGTTGACATGTCCTTCTCCAGGGGATCTTCCCCACCTAGGGATCAAAACCAGGTCTCCTGCTTTGCAGGCAGATTCTTTACCATCTGAGCCACCAGAGAAGCTGAATGAATGGATTATTCAACAAGTAGCCTAAAGTAATTTGACAGCTATACGAATAGACAACCTCATGTCATGAACAAAGATTTCCTACACATTTCTTCAGTTCAGTTCAGTTCAGTCACTCAGTAGTGTCCGACTCTTTGCAACCCCGTGGAGTGCAGCACACAGGCCTCCCTGTCCATCACCAACTCCTGGAGCTTACACAAACTATGTCCATTGAATTGGTGATGGCATCCAACCATACCATCCTCTGTCATCCCCTTCTCCTCCCGCCTTCAATCTTTCCCAGCATCAGGGTCTTTTCAGATGAGTCAGTTCTTCACATCAGGTGGCTAAAGTATTGGAGTTTCAGCTTCAGCATCAGTCCTTCAAATGAATATTCAGGATTGATTTCCTTTAGGATGGACTGGTTGGATCTCCTCGCAGACACATTTCTTAAATAGTTTTAAATTATTTTAAAATAGCCTTGAAAATATTCAAAGAAAATATAAGAATTTTCTCTTTCTTTTTCAGTGAGGAAAATATTTTGATTTAGAAGGAAATTGACAAATGTACGCTTATGAGACAAAACAAACAAACCTTCATAAAAACAGAAATGATCAAAAAAATTTTTTAAATCCTATCATTAAAATGTAAAAGGTAATGAAATATTGGGATAAAACAACAAAAAATAAACAAAATAAAGAGCAATTAAGAGCAATTTAGAAAAAGACAACTATATAGGCAAAAGGCAAAGGACATAAAAAAAGACAAAGAAAAATTCTGAGAAACATTTAAATTATGCTCAATCTCACTAGCAATGAAAGAAATGCAAATTAAAAGCAATTAGTTATTTTTCACATGAGACAAAATATTAAGAAAATTATAATCTCAGTATTATCAAGAATTCAGGGAAATAAGAATTCTTCATATAGCAGGAAATCAAAAAATGGTGAAATGTTTTTAGAAAAGTTTTTGTTGAATATTCTAATGTTTAAATTTTAATTACTTTGATCAATTAATTCTGCTTTTAAAGATGTCTCTTAAACTAATATACAAAAGTAACCCCAAATACTTTGGATGGTTAGCGCAAAATTATTTAATGAAAAAAATGTATCAATTTAAATGACCATATATATGATAGTAGTAAAATTCATTTTTATATGGATTTGTCATAGAAGTCTATGTATCAATAAAAAGGATAGAGTGATCTGTATATATAATGCCATGAATCTTATGCATGTTAAAAGAAAAAAGATCACAAAGTATCCTATTATTGAAAAAATACAGTTTATGAAAGGATGCACTCTTGAGTATGGTTGCCTCTTGAGTGAGGACAGGAATTTATTCAAAGGAAAAATCATTTTGTTTTTAATATATTTTACATTTTTAGGAAAAATAATGGTATTTATGCTATAAAAATGAAACAACAAAAAGGTATATAACTTTGACATTCATTTAAATCATTGCTTTAAAGACAACATGAACTATTCCTATTTTTATTTCCTGTCAGTATACAATCTTGAAAATACCTCTAAAAAGTAGAACAAGATTTTGCATTTTACCAAAGCAATGTAGAAACAAAATTAACAACAGAAAATGAAACAACTTTTGATCAATAAATTCAGTCTCTTTAATAATCTGTTTGGACAAAAAGTAGATACTTTAAGAGATTATGAGAGAGTAGAGGCTCTGAGTCAGAGAAAAAAATACCCGTAAGTAGAATCTTACATAAGAATATCAGTTGTGGTTTTATGTATTATCTGCTTTGAAGCCAATAATATGTATAAGTAGTTGGTGGTTTAGTTGCTAAGTCGTGTCTGACTCTTGCAACCCCGTGGACTGTAGCCCGTAAGGCTCCCTTGTCCATGGGATTTTCCAGGCAAGAATACTGGAGTGGATTGCCATTTCCTTCTCCAGGGGATCTTCCCAACCCAGGAATCGAACCCAGGTCTCCTGCATTGCGGGCGGATTCTTTACCAACTGAGCTATGAGGGAAGCCCATAAGTAGTTAGAAAATATGAATATTAAATTTATAAAATTTTAACTTGTTAACTTTGTAAACAAATCTGAATGTATTAATTCAGTAGTATCTTGGGGTCTTGTATTTAAGGAGACTGTTTATAACTACATTTAAGTAGATTCTTTAGAAGTACTGTGTAAACTTTGGTCATATGAAAATTCTGCTCTGACAAAACAGTCAAGTGAAATGTCAAACTATCTCTAGATGGTCTTAAGAAATCTAGAAACAAGAAAGTAAAAAAAAAAAAAAAGTATATATATATATATACACACACACACAAACCAGATTTTAAAGCTAGAAAGAGAGACTCAATTGAAAACTCTAGGCCAGTGGTTTTAAACTAGGATTTACAAACCTCTCATGGGGGTCCTTGAACAAAACTGAGCATACTAACTTAAAATTAATGAGCTCATCAAAATTTCTAGTTGGAAATTTATACAACTAGACCTCTTAAGATATGTGCAGTTGTATATTTCATTTTGCAGGTATTCAGTTTCTAAGATCGGAGAAGGCAATGGCAGCCCACTCTAGTACTCTTGCCTGGAAAATCCCATGGGCGGAGGAGCCTGGTAGGCTGCAGTCCATGGGGACACTAAGAATCAGACACGACTGAGCGACTTCACTTTCACTTCTCACTTTCATGCATTGGAGAAGGAAACGGCAACCCACTCCAGTGTTCTTGCCTGGAGAATCCCAAGGACAGGGGAGCCTGGTGGGCTGCTGTCTATGGGGTTGCACAGAGTCGGACACGACTGAAGTGACTTAGCAGCAGCAGCAGTTTCTAAGATACACCAAACTCATCAGGTAATTAAATCATGGAATTTGAACATTTGAAGATAGTAACAATCAACTGAACATTTACTGTGCCCTTTGAGGGGAGAATAGTACCTTTCTCATTTGTGGTAGATCAAATAATTAGATACAGTAATACATTAAAAACAATTCCTTTGCTGAAATATCTTAATTAAATTGTTTGAATGATTATCAGTGGCATTTCAATGATCTAATAAGAAAGTGATAGTGAGAGTCATGATTAGAGAATTCCATAAAGAACTAGCTGCCATCCACCAGTCTAGGTGAAAAGTATGAAATGAATCATACTTATGGGAAAAGAAAAGAGTAAGGCTGCTTTTTATACCAAGTTTCTGTTTGAACGAAAGAAATCCAAAACTTAGCATGCTTATACTTGATTAATAATTCATATTTTTAAAGTGCTTTCACACACTTAATCTTGTTTGATCTGAGCAAGGTTTTGAGGAAGGCAGGGCTTATTGGCCCAAAGTACCAGCAAGGAAACTGGATCAGAAATGTCAAACAACCTGTCCAAATTCACGGTCCTCCTAGGAAATGGTGAAACCAGAATAGCACTCATACGTCCTGACACTTAATCTCTTGTTTCCCAGCTGTTTGTGTTGTGAGGCTTGATGAAGAAAGGCACTGGGAAAAGTGTAAGAACAGTTACAATGAGAGAAAAGTCACATTTACTTCTCTCTCCTGTTTGTTCAAATATCGAATTTGAGGGCCTACTAGGCAGGCACGCTTAGGTGCTCAGTCATGTCCGACTCCCTGCAACCCCATGGACTGTAGCCTGCCAGTCTCCTCTGACAACGGGATTCTCCAGGCAGTACTGCAGTGTGTAGTCATTTCCTTCTCTGGGGGATTTTCCTGACTTAGGGATCGAACCCACATCTCCTGTCTCTCCTGCATTGCAGGCAGGTTCTTGATATTCAGAGCGATTAGTGAAGCCATAACAGGATGTCAAAATAAGTCTCTTTCAGTCTTGGTTTTGTTGAACTCCCAAGAAAATATGCACCAGTTACTCCTTCATTGCAAAGCAAGGTGCTAAATAACCATGTGATAATGACAAAACAAATATCCCAAAAGCTGTTTTAAGTCTCCTAATAACTTGTTCTCATAAATGATTTACATGAAGTGATGTCAATGGGGTCAGGAGGTGTGCTGGATGTTGGCCGGCCCTTGAGAAAATTATGTTTAAGAGCTGATGGAGGCTATACCAGCTTCTCTGTAATCTTGACTATGTCAGAAAACACAACTGCTCGAGGGTGGAGAGGAGTGAATGAGGGAGAGAGAGAATGCAGCCACACATTCATCCTTTCATTGCTGGGTTGATATGGTGGAACAAGAAGCTGGAAGTTTGAAAGAAGTTTAGTGTTTTGAATATTGTCTTGTAGTGTGCTTGTGTGTGTGTTTGAAGTACTCAGAGGATTTGCTTTTAAGTCTGAGAGTGACTAGCAAAGTTTTAAAAACCTCTGACAAATAGTGGGTGAAAAAAAAAACTGGGAGTGTGTTTGAACAGGTAGATATTTGCTGCAGGTTATTGTGGGAAAATAAATGTTTCTTTCTGATGATGTCTTATGAACCTTTGAACCCAAGGCAATAGTTATGATTACTTTACAGGCTCAAAGGCAAAATAGCAGACCTGCCTTCCATCATCCCTAAATCTTTTTTTCCCTTTAATCTCTCCCATCATTAATAATGATCAAATTTCTCAGTTCTAAAAGCATAAGTGTGTACCTTTACTCCTTATTTTCAATACCGCATGCTATCAGAAAGCCACATGATTACCTAAAATTTGAATCCTAACTTCTCACCACCTAAGTCACTGATGCCCTATTCTGAGGCCTCCCATCACTGTCCAACGACTGGAATAGCCTCCTCCCTGGGATCTTTCTTTCAGCTAAAGCCCTTTTCTGTATGTACATTCACCAAAATTACCACTTGAAACACAAACCACATCACAGCACCACTTCACTTAAAGATCTCCAACTGTTTTTTTAATTTTACTTCGATAAGTCCCTACATTTTTCCCCATTGCTTACAACCTCCTTATGAGATCTTTGTCCTGCTCTCTAACCTTGTTTCTAACCCTCCCCTTCATACCCACCCTTTAGCCACACTGGCCTCCTTCCTGTTCCTTTGACAGACCAGACCCATTATATCCTCAGGGACTTCCCATTTGCTATTTTTCTCTGCCTGAGTTTGTTTTACTAAAATATTCTCATTGTTGGGTACTATTCACATCTCGGGCTTCCCTGGTGGCTCAGTGGTAAAGAATCTGCCTGCAATGCAGGAGACATGGGTTTGATCCCTAGGTCTGGAAGATCACCTGGAAAAGGGAATGACAACCCACTCCAGTAAGCTTGCCTGGGAAATCTCAGGGACAGAGCAGCCTAGAGGGCTATAGTCCATGGGGTTGCAAAAGAGTAGGACACGACTGAGCAACGCATAAACAACACATTCACATCTATGTTCAAACCTCATCTGCTTAAACGGAGCTGCTTTGACCACCCTCTTTCATAGACATTCTTTATCCACTTGAACAGTGTTCTTCTCATACCACTTGCCATAGTATTAAGCATAATTTTTTTTAAAGTATATGGTTGCATATAATCTTACTTCCATGCTAGAATGTAAGTTCCATGGAGGCAGAAAATTATTCACTGATCAGAGTAAACCTGGATTACAGTTTAATAATCAAAAATAATTTTTTGTTTTTAAAGGAATGACCAATGATAAGTAGTGATTTTTGAAGTCACATTGGATCACACTGGAATTTTAACATATCAATGGAAATCTTAACAGGACATTGGACTATAACTACACAAAGTAATATAAGTTAATTTTCATAGAGTTGGTGCTTCATAATCTACAAAAATTCCAGATAACTTGTTTTGGCTAATTAATGACAGAAGAAATATTTGTTAACCTTCCAGTTGGCTATGAAATTTACAAATGCTTCAATAAATTTATTCTTTGCCTAAAACAGAGGAACTCCTTGGTAATCCTGTATTTCTAATATGTCATTTAGATTTGTCAAACATCTGAAATTATACCTCGATATTCCATGGTGCAAAACAAAGGAGTATATTGAGATAAACAGAGGTCTACTGTTTCTCTTAAACTTGTGTCCTTGAAAAACCAGAAAAATGTTGGCAATCCTGCCATAAAAGTGCCATAGAACACTCTGACAATTAAGTTACTCAGGGCTGAGAGTACAGTGAAAGCTGACCGATTCAATAAATATACCACTCTTCCTGGGAAAAGCAGGTGTGAGCACAGTAAGAATTGCTGCAAATCTGCTGAAGAAGACATCTTTTTGGTATTGTCTCAGAGTGAGGAGATGGATAAGAAATTCAATAGTCTAGATAAAGGATGATGGTTTATTTACATTTAGAAAATCTTATAGTCCTGCCAGGAAGTGAGTTCCTACTTTAAGATTACACAAAGTTAACACATTACCTGAGTAATTTCAAATTCTGACATAACAAATCTACTTTGTGAAGTATTAACTCTCCATGTGATACAGAAATACACAACATATGTATTAGAGAAACCCACTCCATTATTATGTGCCCAAAACTTAGTGAAGTTGGCTCTAGTTTCAGTTCAGTTCAGTTCAGTTGCTCAGTCGTGTCCGACTCCTTGTGACCCCATGAATCGCAGCACACCAGGCCTCCCTGTCCATCACCAACTCCCGGAGTTCACTCAGACTCATGTCCATCGAGTCAGTAATGCCATCCAGCCATCTCATCCTCTGTCATCCCCTTCTCCTCCTGCCCCCAATCCCTCCCAGCATCAGAGTATTTTCCAATGAGTCAGCTCTTTGCATGAGGTGGCCAAAGTACTGGAGTTTCAGCTTCAGCATCATTCCCTCCAAAGAAATCCCAGGGCTTATCTCCTTCAGAATGGACTGGTTGGATCTCCTTGCAGTCCAAGGGACTCTCAAGAGTCTTCTCCAACAACACAGTTCAAAAGCATCAATTCTTTGGCACTCAGCCTTCTTCACAGTCCAACTCTCACATCCATACATGACCACTGGAAAAACCATAGCCTTGACTAGACAGACCTTTGTTGGCAAAGTAATGTCTCTGCTTTTGAACATGCTATCTAGATTGGTCATAACTTTCCTTCCAAGGAGTAAGCGTCTTTTAATTTCATGGCTGCAGTCACCATCTGCAGTGATTTTGGAGCCCAAAAAAATAAAGTCTGACACTGTTTCCCCATCTATTTCCCATGAAGTGATGGGACCAGATGCCATGATCTTTGTTTTCTGAATGTTGAGCTTTAAGCCAACTTTTTCACTCTTCACTTTCACTTTCATCAAGAGGCTTTTGAGTTCCTCTTCACTTTCTGCCATAAGGGTGGCTCTAGTTAGGTAAGGCAATTTCAGTTCACTATATATCTCTCAAGTGTCTGCTGTTCTAGGCCTTGAGGATACAGGGGTAAATAATGCCATGTCCTTGCCCTGGGGTAGTCTTTCAAAAGGGGCCATTTAACTATAGTACAATGAATATTAAAATAAAATTTGACTCCTCCAAGGAAAAATAGGCCTGCAATGGAGGGCTCACAAAAGACATCCTGAAAGAGTGGCTATGGAAAATATGCAACACTGGAGTTGAACTTAACATCCCTGAATACAACGTTAGTCTTGACGCATAAATCAACAAAGAAGGAAAAGGATATTATAGGATGTGCAGATGATATGATTAGATGCCTTGTTGTGTCAAATGTGTGATGCCAGGAAATTAAAAGCCTCCAAGGTATTGAAGTATACAGTTCTAAGGAGAGTTCTGTGGAAGATGAGTCCTTGACTGGTGATCTCAGGTCAGTTCCAAAAGGCTGCTTCACAGTAGTTGTGATCTGTGGGAGAATCAGAAAACCCTCCACTTTGGAACTTCTGTATGCATCCACCTGTAATGCTGTATTCTAACAACTGTTGCCAAAGACAAAGCTGCATAGAAGAAGAGGGTCTTAATTTAGAGCAAAAGGAGCAGAAAGAACATGCAGTCATAGTTGGAAAAGTAGGAGACAACAGGAAGGGACAAAGATTCAAAGGCATAACTCCCCCCTACTATTCTGTTGGTTACTAGCAAGTTGAGTTCCCCACCAAAGAATTATACAGTCAGCACAGACTTTATAAGATAGTATTTCCAGAAGACTCAATATTGGCAAATATAGAAAATGCTATATTCTTTAAGAGGAATGAAAAAAAGTCATTGAGAGCAGAGACTGTGAATACTTTGATCACTATTATATGACCCCAAACTACAATATCTAGCATATTTTAGTTGCTTAAGGATTGTTGAATGAATGAGTGAATTGAAGTGAACTGAATGAGTGAATTGAATGAATGAGTGAATTGAAGACTTTCTAGTTTAAACTAATTTAAAGTTATAGGCTATATAAAGAGACAAAGGACTCTGGTAAGAAACAAACCATGAGTAAATTTCTGGAGGTGAGAGACAAAATCTTATTGATGGAACTGTGAGAGCAGTTTGGTTTTAGCGGCCTTGAGCACTGTGGGTGAAGCTGAACTTAGTCACTCAGTCACGTCTGGCTCTTTGCGATCTGATGGACTGCAGCCTACCAGGCTCCTCTGTCTGTGGAATTCTCCAGGCAAGAACACTGGAGTGGGTAAACATTCCCTTCTCCAGGGGATCTTTCCAACCCAGGGATTGAATCTGGGTCTCCCTCATTGCAGGAAGATTCTTTAGCATCTGAGCCACCAGGGAAACCCTGGTGGGAGAAGTTAGTATGTTTGAAATAGCCCATGTGGAAGGAAGAAGAAAGCTTCACTAGGGAACAGAGAGGGAGGGGTTGGGACTGCTGTGTTATAGTGGAGGGCTCCAGGAGATAGCAAGTATGGATATGAACTAATCCTCATAGATATATTACTTTTTCCATAATGCTCATAAGCCTAGATATGGAGAGAGATGTTATCACTAACGGTTTGAACTTGTTCTAATAGTGCTTGCATTTTACAATTCTAAAATGTGATTATCAGAAACATTTAAATGGAAATATAATTTTACAATCATGTGTTTTAGGTTGATCAAATTATAAAATAACTCAGAAAAAATTAATTACTTCTTTACAGGTGATTTACTATTAAAAATAGTTTTTAGGGGTAAGAAGTTGATCATTAAAGATCTTAAATATTCCCTTGTACTTTTATTTTGCTTATTTGTTTTTAATCTATGGCTTTATTCTTTGGAATAAAAAAATAATATTTCCTTGAGAAATTTGAAATATTTTTAAATATGATAGATATACAAAATATAACCTTGTTTATAATTATTTGGGTGCAACATTTTTTATCTGAATGATATATTTATTTTATATACTGTAAAAATAGACATAATGATAGGAAGATGTATATGAGGGTTTTATGTATTTTTTATGCAATTGTATTTGTACTTTGATAGTTTTTAAAAAGTTGTCCTGTGGCTTACTCATCTCATAAGATTTAATAGTGAATTAATCATTTGTATACCAGGGGAAGATGGTTTGATCAATATCAGAAATATAGTCTCTACAAGGAGAATGTTTTGATAAGTACACTTTGAATAAACCTCTTTTATGAACTGAGTCATATTTCTTAAACCGTTAAACCAATAAACATTAGATTTGGTTTGGAATAAGAGTGATCTCAGAAGTACATTTGACCAGCCTAACCCAAAGCATGTCCATCTATACATCCGTATCTATGCAGTAAGCCCATCTAATACATTATTAACACAAACTGCAAATAATAATGGACCAAGGATTAATTTTTTATGTGCAATATGAATCTTTGATCTTGTAAGGCCAAGAAGTAAATGAATTTATCCAAGCCGGAGAAGAGTTTGGAGGCAAAACTAATGGTAAAAAAACAATCTAATTTCAAATAATTTACTGATTTAAGTCAAATTATCAAAATGGTTCAGAACAATAACTTTTAAAAATTTATGACAAACAGGACAATAAGCACAGAAATATCATTCCATGAACACTGGTTTGCTTCTTGAGTAATTCACTACACTGTGCTTTATTGAATCTTTTATCTTTCTAATACAATGTCTATTTCTCAAAGTTCTTCATGGAAGTAATATAGACATTGGAAGGAAGCTCAGAAATTTCAGCTAGGTAGTTGTCTGCTATTTTAAAAAGAGTATTTTGAAAACACATCTCTCTATATATTTATTTTTTAGCAAAGTAATAAGTAGCACATGTGGCATAACCCAAATTACCACTGTGGAACAGTTCTTGAAACACAGAAGATATTGCTTTGCATTGTGAACTGAGAACTATCTCCATTGTCTAAACAAGAAAAATACATACATACACAGAAAATGAAACCCCTAAACACATATACAGAGCTTCCCCCATAGCTCAGCAGGAGAGAATCCGCCTACATTGTAGGAGACACAGGAGATGCGGGTTCAATTCCTGGGTTGAAAAGATCCCAGGAGAAGGAAATGGCAACCCACTCCAGTGTTCTTGCTTGGGAAATCCCAAGGACAGATAAGCCTGGTGGGCTACAGTCCATGGATCCAAGAGCTGGACACGACTGAGCAACTGAGCGGAGAAGGAAATGGCAACCCACTCCAGTATTCTTGCCTGGAGAGTCCCGTGGACAGAGGAGCCTGGTGGGCTGCTGTCCATGGAGTTGACAGAGTCGACACGACTGAAGCGACTTAGCATGCATGCATGCATTGGAGAAGGAAATGGCAACCCACTCCAGTGTTCTTGCCTGGAGAATCCCAGGGATGGGGGAGCCTGGTGGGCTGCTGTGTATGCGGTCAGACAGAGTCGGACATTGAAGCGACTTAGCAGCAGCAGCAGCACAGCAACTGAGTACACATCATCGTCATAAACATATATGCAGGCTACTTAGGCAAGTTACCATTTAACCTTTTAGAGTCTTAGTTTTTAAAATAAGAAAATATGGAGACTTGTTGTTGTTCAGTCACTCAGTCAGATCTGACTTTTTGCGACCCCATGAACTGCAGCACACCAGACTTCCTTGTCCTTCACCATCTTCCAAAGATTGTTCAAACTCATGTCCATTGAATTAGTGATGCCATCCAACCATCTCATCCTCTGTCTTCCCCTTCTCCTTTTGCCTTCAATTTTTCCCAGCATCAGGGTCTTTTCCAGTGAGTTGGTTCTTCCCATCAGGTGGCCAAAGTATTGGAGCTTCATCTTCAGAATCAGTCCTTCCATTAATATTCAGGGTTGATTTCCATTAGGACTGATTGGTTTGATCTCCTTGCAGTTCAAGGGATTCTCAAGAGTCTTCTCCAGCACCTCAGTTCAAAGACATCAATTCTTTGGTGCTCAGTCTTTTTTATTGTCCACTCCTCACATCTGTACATGACCACTGGAAAAACTGTAGCTTTGACTATATGGACCTTGTAGGCAAAGTAATGTCTCTGTTTTTTAATATGCTGTCTAGGTTTGTTATAGCTTTTCTTTCAAGGATCAAGCATCTTTTAATTTCATGGGTGCAGTCACCATCTACAGTGATTTTGGAGCCCCCTCCAAAAAAGTCTGTCACTGTTTTCATTGTTTCTCCATCTATTTCCCATGAAGTGATGGGACTGATCCAATGATCTTAGTTTTTTGAATGTTGAGTTTTAAGCCAGCTTTTTTACTCTCTTCTTTAAACTTCAACAGACTCTTTAATTCCTCTTTGCTTTCTGCCATAAGGGTGGTGTCATCTGCATATCTGAGGTTATTGATATTTCTCCCACCATCTTGATTCCAGCCTGTGCTTCCTCCAGCTCAGCATTTTGCATGATGTACTCTGCATATAAGTTAAATAAGCACGGTGGCAATATACAGCCTTGATGTACTCCTTTCCCAATTTTGAACCAGTCTGTTGTTCCATGTCCAGTTCTAACTGTTGCTTCCTGACCTACATACAAGTTTCGCAGGAGGCAGGTAAGGTGGTCTGGTATTCCCATCTCTTTCAGAATTTTCCACAATTTATTGTGATCCACACAGTCAAAAGCTTTAGCAATAGTCAGTGAAGCAGAAGTAGATGATTTTCTGGAATTCTCTAGCTTTTTCTATGATCCAACGGATGTTGGCAATTGGATCTCTTGTTCCTCTGCCTTTTCTAAATCCAGCTTGTACATCTGGAAGTTCTTGGTTCACAGACTAATTATTAGCTCATTTTTTTTTTTAAATACATGCCATGTACTTTGTACCATTTTCAATAAAAATTAGCTATCCTTTTTCAGTTTTACCACAAATTTTCCTCCTATTTATGTTCTGTGTTGCTAAACCTTCTCTGATGATTCAGAAGATGAATTATGATAAAACCTGATGATGAGCATCATCTTAACTAAAATGTGATATGTATTCTTTGTTCTAATGGATGTTTCTATGATTATTAATGAGAATATTTTACATACTTATTTTTGTGTGTTTATATGTTTTTATTTTAAATTAATTTTTTCTTTCTGTGAGCTTTTTTTTCAATACTAAATTTATATGATTTACAGTGTATATCTCTGTGTTAATGATATTGAAAAGTTGCCTGCTTTTTAATTAGCTTCCCATTCTCTTTGCTTTTATACATAGTCAAAAATTTTTGAGTGAAAACATGAGCATATTTTATGCCACCAAATCCACTTCTGTCTGTCTTTACTGTCACTTGGAAAGGCACTCTCTAACCTAAAGGTCCCCAACCTCCAGGATATAATGCAGTTGAATAATCCCAAAACCATCCCCCGACTAGTCTGTAGAAAAATTGTCTTCCACAAAACCGGCCCCTGATGTCACAAAGGTTGTAGACCACTGCTGTAATCTATCCCAAGACACTTAAAGTCTTCTATACTTCCTTCTAGTGAGTTTATTATCTTTTTAAATATTTAATATTTAAACCTTTATCTTCCTAAAAGTTTTTTAGTATATGTACCATATAAGTATAATAAATCATATTTGGTATAAATATGATTTAACTTTGTTTTTAAAATTGTCAGTCATTGTTTTAATACCATATGAAAATCATATTTTCCCATGAATTTGAACAAAACACATTTTCTTATAATAAAATCTTTAAATTGTAACTGCTTTTGTACCTTAGAGATTTTTTCTTTGGCTGTATCTCTGCCTATGCTGGGTATGTTTTATTTTCATTCTGATAACTGTTAGAATATGCCATTTTCTAATTTCTCTTTTCAAAATGTATTTGATGCTCTTTTTATATTTAAATTAAATCTTAAAGTTATTCTACTATATTTCAGTAAAACTATGATTATTTTAACTAGTTTTGCAAATATTCATAGCTTTACCTGAGATAAATTAATATTTTTATAAGGTTGTGCCTTCTCAAAGGAAAGAATTGATCATACTTCTCTATACATGTATTTTATAAAAAGGATATTGGTTCTTAATTATTAACTAAACTTTGGACTAGTTTTCTTTAAAAAATGATACATATTTGGCTCATGTATACTAATATGTTCATTATATGCTTAATATTGGATTTAGTATATTTTGTTCCCAAACAGAAACTTGCTATAAAGCTAAAGGTTATATTATTTTTTTGAGGAATATAATTGTTTTCATACCTTTAATAAAACTAAAATTTTAATAAACTAAATCATATAATTTTTAAAAGTTATTAAGAAAAGAGTGAATCAATTCACAAACACTGTTTAAAATGTCGCTCATGAATTTTTTTCCAATATTAAAAATTTAAACCCTTATTCTAGGAAACAGTAGGCTAAGAGACATAAATATGTGTTATTTAAGATGTTACTCTCCAGACTACTTTCTGATCATTGATTCAAGAAGTATTCTGGGTCTTGCTTTTTTAGTCTTATTAATGTCAGTGATCTCATTATCAAATATACTTGTATTAACAAAAACTTCCTACTATTTGCTATATGAGATTGTCTAAATAAAAAGTCATAATACAATAATTCACCAATAACTTTACCATAGAACATTTAAACACAATCTTTTATTCACTGATTCCCATCCTTATTATACAGAAACATAAAATGGGTGTGGCTTGTCCTATTTGTAAGATTTGTAACTTCTGAACTACCCATGCTTTTTCTGATTATAAAGATGATTGATGAATTTGTATTTCGAAAAGCAATGTTATTACACCCATGAAACTATCTGCTCTTCAGGGATTGCTTTGAAATGCTTGGTTATTTCATGTTCCAGCCATAGTTTTATTTTTTCAATGAAGTTCATCCTTAGAATTAAGGGGAAAAAAAAAGATGTTTAATACTAAAATTTGGGGATCCATATAATCTTGTATATATCTGCTATCTTGTATATATATTGTATAGAATCTGCTATAGTCTTGTCCTTGGAGATGAATTCACAAATAGATATAACCAACTTAATCTGAAGTGTTTTAACCAATTCCATGTTTCCTGCCTTAAATATCTTTTTCCAAGTTTATATGAAGCCATTTGGTGGCTACAGATTTTAAATTCACAAACCACAAAGTTCACTCTGGTGTACACATATTATCACTTCATAAAACTCATTCCGCTCCATCCTTCCAGTAAAGATATGACAAGGCTATTTATCAGTAGGTAATAAGACAGATAATTTAACTGTACAAGCTCTAATTGGTCTAATTCACTAACTGACCTCTCACCACTTGATTCACTAGTACAATTGAGCTCTGATAAAGCCTTTAATTGTAAATTGCACACAGCTGTGAGCTGCTTCTCACGCTGGCACAAAAACACTATCATCGACTGTTTCATCTCGGCGACCTGCTAATTTGGAGCATATGTAACTGTTTTTAATGCTGAAGGCTTGACATACCACAAACAGCAGATGTTGCAGCTGCCCCTGAGACGCTTTATTTAATTCAATTACGTCTTTTGGAGATATGTAAAAAAGCCAGGCGAGATGAGAGAGGGCAGGAGAATGTTAAAAATGGAGCCCCTGGTTGAGGCCCAGGTGGCTCGATAGGCAAATGATTGGGTGAATGTCTAAATGATCTTTTTAATTGAGTAGACTGACGGCTAATCAGGGTCATGAAGTGTTATCACACTGATGAGCTGAGTGGAGCCCTGGGCTGCTCTGCAATTAATGCCGCTTTTGTGAAAGGAGGAAAAAGAAAGATAATATATACCATCTGGCAATTGTTTATGATCAAAGCAGCAGTTTGCTGCAAATTCAAGTTAAATGCTATTCATAACATTATTTTTGCTGCTGCTGAGGGCAAGGACATGAAGCCCAGGCCTTTGTCTGACTTCTCAGTCTCCTTCTCAACCAAAACATTCATTTTCTTCCACGTGTGTTATTATTAATTACTTGGCTGCTTGCTAACGTATGGCCTGAATGGTTCCCTGTTTGATATGCCAATAAAAAGCCCAGCATATACTCCTTGGAATCTACTTCAACTTTCATGCAGTGTATCTGATTACAATAAAACAAAGCGAGGGCTAAAGTCACAGCCAAAACCCAGAGAAAACAAACCAGTTTTGCTTGTCTCTTTGGCATCTCTGGGATTAAAAAGAAGGTGGGTGGAGTTCTTGACAGCAGTGGCAAAATGTCTGAGTGATTTTTTTTCCCCCTGACTCAAGGAGACCAGCATTGGCAAACTTTAAAGCAGATAGAGATTATTCCAGAAATCCCTAATATTTTCATTGTTTGTCACCTAAGGTCATCAAAATTAATATAAAGGTATAAACTAAAAATGAAGATAATTGTTAACATGAGGGCCGTTTCCAGGTTTCTCAGACACAATCACACAAAATATAGTCTTGCTTTTCATCCTGAGTCACTGGCAAGACTATAAAAGGTAAATAAGCAAAAATGGAGACTTCCAGTGAAAGCTTTGAAAAGCTCGACTATGATTTAGGAAAGGAAGAAAAATATAATTTCTTTTAAGTGCATAAAAATAAAGTGTCACTCTCACTTTAAATTATTGAAGCATGCAGGGACATACATATTCAGGAGTATGTAGTGAAAATAAAACACAGCCAAAAATCAAGGAATTAGCTTTAGAGTAGTAAAGTGAACTTAGAATGCAAAGCCATAAATATGGTTTATGCAGCCAGATTCCATCACTTTGAACTTTTTGATCACTTTAGATGCAGTTGAGATGAATGCTGACCTTAACTCTTATCTACTAGTGGTACCTGATCCAGAATCTACTTTTGGAACTACAAAGGTATCACCTAATATAATGTGTCAGGCATTTTTGGAAACTTACTACATTCTGGGCCCTGTGCTAGGTGCTGGGAATACAGTGATCATAAAGACATAGAAACTCCCCTTAATGACATTAAAGTCTACTGAAAGAGACAGATACATAAGTGGAATTTACCATGGAGAGTTGAAGGCAAATGCTGTAACTTACAGGTGGGAAACCCAACCCAGACACTGGGGAGGCACAGGTGGCTGTTATAAGGTCCTTCTGGGACAAGTCCTTTGTTATTGTTTAGTCACTAAGTTCTGTCTGACTCTTTTGCAGCCCCAAGGACTGGAGCCTACCAGGCTCCTCTGTCCATGGGATTTCCCAGGCAAGAATACTGGAGAGGGTTGCCATGCCTTTCTCCAGGGGATCTTCTCGCCCTAAGGATCAAACCTGCATCTCCAGCCTTGGCAAGCATTTTCTTTACCTCTGAGCTACCTGGGAAGGCTTAATAAATATTTTTGCTGAATAAACACGGATACATTATATAAGTGTAACAGTCATGTGACTTAGTCATGGGAGGAGTATTTCTACCCACAGTCCTCATCTAGGTATGTAGAAACACATACCCCAGAAAGATGACAAACAGATTAGTGAACATAATTACTCTACAAGCAGAATTATTATAGATATGCAGTGAGTTAGTTGTCTTATCTGTGTCAGTGTTGTTACCTTAAGTGCAGATCATGGCCTTATTGAAAGCAACGATGATACTTCCATTTCTTCAGTTGCTTCTGAAAGGATTTCCAAAATATCAAGGTTGCAGACCAACGTCAGGGAACCTAGTTGATGAAGGAGCAGAACACTGTTTAGCCCAGTAAAGGTTTTTCTCAAGGAAGTGTTTTTATTTGATAATAAAATGGAAAGTGAAAGGAAAAGGTACAAATAAAAAACTTGTATAATGATTGCAAAGTTAACTAAGACAAATCAGATCTACCATTGTAAGAGCATTGTAATAGAGCATTTTTAGAAGACTCTCTGTCTAGCTAAAATTTAACAATCACAACAAAACACACACAAACATATGCGTACTCACACTAAAAAGTCACTTTAGTTTGAAGGAAGCATTTAAGCTACCATTTTGTATGTAGAGATGAAGGAAAACTAAATTTGACTTTCCTAGAAAAGCATGCTGAACAGGCCCTGATTATTAGTAGCAGAGTCAGCTTATAGACCTCACACACTTTTTATACAACAGGATGGCAAAGGAAAAAGTTCTAGAATAAAAGGTGTTGAGGTTAGAAGTCAACTTTCAGTGTCTGAACTTTAAAAAGACTAGTTTATTTTAAACATTCTGCGAAAATGTAATTCTAATAAAAAATAATAGGTCCTTATCATTTGCCAAGGATTGTGCTAAGTGCATTTTACGTATATTATCTAATTTGATCTTTACAATAATCTGTCAGATGAATGTTATTATTTCTATATTTCTAATGCAGAAACAGGGACACAGGAAGGGTCCTATAACTCAGTCAAATTTATAGTTAGCAAGAGAAGAATACAGGATTTAAGCCAACTGCTGACTCTAAAAATCTCATGCTCTTCAGTAATAATCTTTACCTCTCATCCTGGGAAAAGTTTAGGGACAAGAGAATTATTCTTGAGATAAAAGTTATTTTTGTTCACTTTATACTGGTTTAAATGAATAGTCTGTAAATTCTTTTAATAGTTTACTTTATAATGGGGCTTTCCAGGTGGTGCTAGTGGTAAAGAACCTGTTTACCAATGCAGGAGACATAAAAGATGAGGGTTTATTATATTCTTTTATTATAACTTTTGGTGATAATTATAGGCTAACCATAAAATGCTAATTTGTTAATAGTATTTAATAGAATACTATTTAATAGAAATAGTATTTAATAGAATACTATTTAATAGAAATAGTATTTAATAGAATACTATTTAATAGAAATAGTATTTCTCAGGCAATAAAACTTCCAATACAAGGTAACTCAAAGACTATCAAAGAATCCACTCTCCCCCACTTTACCACATTTAGAAAAGGCTTTTTAAAAAGTCTTCTGATGAGGAGTTGGAATAGTTATTCTTTCACTGATAAAACCCAATAAATTTTATTCTACATTTCTTCATACCATCACATATTTATTAAATATTTGTTACGTAGTAGATGTGGAGAGTCCAGGTAAATAAATGAAGAATTTTTTTTCCTATTTTCAAGGAGCATCTAGTATAGTTTAGGAGACAGATGCCTGAAGTAATCACAGTGATTACAAAGTTTATCAGTTTTTCTTGCCTAAATTAATTTGATCCCTGGGTAGGGAAGATCCCGTGATGGAGCATCTCCTTCACACACTCCAGTATTCCAGCCTGGACGATCCCTTGGACAGAGGAGCTTGGTGGGCCACAGACCAGAGAGTCGTAGAGAGTGGAACATGACTGAAGTGACTGAGCACGCATACAAATTCATTTGAAAATCTAATGGGAGACAGGATTCCCCTATGAGCTGATTTTGCTCTTCAAGCAAAGTTCCTGAGCCCTGCTGGAGGAAATGTAAGAGCTGTGCTCAAAGCAAGCAACTAGCAATGAAGCACACCTGCAGAAAGAGTAGAGCTGGAGAAGGCTCCAGAACAGCATCCAAAAACAAACAAGCGGGCAGTCCAAGGCAACCTGTATGGGAAAAGTGCATGAAAATAGATTTCATGAATCGCAGGGTCAGTCAACCAGGTGATAGAAAGAAGGAGGAAAGGAAAGAGAATTTACACAACATTTTAATGTTATAGTTCACTGCAGAACATTGACAGGGGAGCACAATATTGAATGTCTCAATGAAACGTCACAATAACAATGGAGACTCTATGAGAAAATCATCTCAATTGAGACCTAATGACAGAAGACTCTTCTCACCTTTATATTACCCTTCTGGCATTACTAATCCTAACGAACAGTACTGACTGTCAATAGGCACATTATGTTCAAACACAACAGGGTTTCTTTCTCTCTCTTCTCTTGTTAACCTTTACGAAAATTTGAGGTGACTCTGAAAGACTTACATTTTGTTCACAAAAAATACTGTGGGAATTAACCAAGACTCAACTCTGGTAGAATGGTATTAACATCTCAGGAAGCAGGTAATCATTTTTAGGCTATGCAATATACAGAGCCCTTTGACACTGGGAAAGAAGATGCAAAAAGGTCTTACTCATGTGGAGTAAAGTTCAAAGGGGAGGTAGATTTGGGGTTTGCTTTGGAAGACTGGTAGCACAGTGGGGAAGACCAAAGGGTTTCAAAGTATCGAGTTGGCCAAAAAGTTCATTCAGGTTTTTCCATACTATCTTATGGCAAATCTGAATGAACATTTTGGCCAACCCAATATTCTTGCCTACCTTCACATTGGTTCTGCTACACCCATGCTGAGTAACTTTGAACTAGACATCAAATCACCTTTGTCTCAATTTCCTGGTCAATAAAGTAGAAAAGATAAAATACCAACCTCACAAAGTTGTCTCAAGGATTAAAGATACAGAGGCATTAAGACTTAGCACATAGGCTGGCAAGTGTTAAAATTCAAAAATTAGTGCTTATTTTTTTCTTTCTATGGAACAACATGAAAAAAAGAGGCTGCTGGAGGTGGCATAAATCATACATGCAAAATTGTTAGTGCAGAATGAGATTATGATCTATAAAATTCAGAAAGACCAGAAAAACTAGTAGAGGGACTTTATTGAGATAGATTAAAAGAGTAAGCATATTGAGATTTTATCCTAGAGAAATCTTAAAGACATAAAGTTATCATAAAAGTAAGTACTAGGGACTCCTTGTCTCATAGCAACATGGGGAGAAATGGAGCTCAGTGTACTCATACAACATGTACTGAGTGAAGATTATGTATAAAGTATTTGGAGTTCAGTAGAAACTAGTTGAGCAGATAGGAAAATTAAGAGTTTGGAGATCTTATGGCTACAGGAACATTTGGCTATATGAGAGTAATTTAAAGTCTTTCAAAAATCTAAGTGTGTCTTTTCCAAAGAACCAGAACCAAGAAAGAACCTTAGATGTTCACAAATCCCAAGTGCTAATAGCTTTCTACAAATGAGATTACAGTAACTGTGATTATATGTTGTAGGATATCAATAATTACCAATAACAAGCCAGAGGGTATCAAGGCGGTAAGATTAACAATAAAGGAGAAAAGAATAGGATTAAACTTGGGTACAATGGGTTGGTAGATGCCAAGAGCAAGAGAAGCCAAAAGAGTATTATTCAGAAAGGAATTAAAAAATAGAGGTACACACTTTCAAAGCAACAAGGGAATAAAGCATTATTTTAAAGATGGAAGGGAAAATTAACAGTCTTATGTCTACATTTTAAAGGGAAGATTAAATGCAACCAACAAATAAAAGAGGATGGGAATTGAAAGATCCCTTGCATTCGGAAAAAATGAAGGAAATGTTAAGTTCCCAGGGAACAGTTTCCATAAACACAGGAATCCATGAAATCTGCTACCATAGAGCAATAATGTTGATTTGTGATACTGTTTGAAGACTATTTCTCTCCAAAACTCCCTCTTCCTCACACAGCTCGAGACCTCGGTGTCCTCCTTTCTTATTTTACCCATCCTCTCAACTCACTTCCCCACTTACAGCCACGAAGCTAGAATATAAGGTCTTGAAAATCAAGGCTGCTTTTTTTCTTTTCATTATGCTTGCTGCATCTAGTAGACATTTAACCTAGAAATGAATTGAAAAAAGGAAGTCTTAACTTGAAAAAAAAACTTTCATGATCTCTTTATACAGAAGACTATTCATCTTAATCATGGGAAACCAGCCAAATTATGACAATGTTAATTTTATCTTCAATGTAGAGTCAATGTATCTACTATAATTATATGAAAAATAAATGTAAATATCAGGCTTTTCAGATGTTGTAGAGACAGAGTCCCTGGCCAAGGGGTCTAGACACTGAAACTCCTCTTCCTTCTATCCCTTTATCCCTAACCCTAACCTTGAAGATACAGTTTCACTAGTGGTATATTTTTTCATGAACTAGGAGAGCCTAACATATTTAATGATTCCCCTAAATGGAACCCATAGTTTATAAAGTGTGAAATTTTCTGGAATGGTTACATAACTTTGAGAATAAAAAAGCAGTGGTTAGCAAGAACTTAGCTCCTAGACACAGGAAGACCTTCTCTTGCAATGGCAGGTGTATTTCAGGCTATTAATAGAAGACCTGAGGCCAAGAGAAGCTACAGTGAGACAGGCTGCATTTTCTCCTGCCATAGTCACACTTCCTGATATCCATATCCTTTGGGCACTGTGCTTAGTCAGTCATGTGACTTGTTTGACCAAGGAGATATGAACAAGTGTGCCATAAGCTGAGGCCTACATGTTGAGGCTGGCTTCACTAAACCCCTGCCAGTTGTCACATGAAAAAATCTGGTTAACTTCCTAGAGGATGAAAACTTTATTTGTATTCATAGGTAATGAGCATTCTGAGTTCATGCATTAGAGCCCCGTGTACCCATAAACTTGTGAGAAATAATGTTTAAAATCACTGACTTTGGGTAACACTTGCCAGCTAGCAGTAGACAGCTAACAGAAAAGTGGCCATTTCTCTTTAAATATTTTATATGCCAAGCTATTTAAAGTAGACATGTTCAGTGGGCAAACTCACAACCCACCCTAAATTCTCTAACAGCTTTCCAAATGGACTTTTCCTTTATGAAGGACTGTGAGGAAATTTTACAATATTTCAAGAATGTCTCAATCCTCCATTTATTTGAGACAATCATCTATTTTACACCACATATATTTTAGATACTGTAACTACAAAAATGAATGAGACTTTACATTTAACAATGGCCAGATACATAAATAAAATAACTTCAGAGAGTGGCAACCGCTGTGAAGGAAATAGAGGTTATTGAAAATAGGGTAACTGGCAAATGAGGGGAAGCTACGTAAAGTAGTATGGTCAGGGGAGATGCTTTTGAAGAACCCATTCTCAACTTACATCTGAATAATGAGAAAGATCCAGCCATAGAATTATCTGGAGGGTGAACAATGCAGGAAGATGGGTCAATAAGAGCAAATGCCTGGAAGGGAGAAAAAACTTAATATGTGAATAAATAGATCAATGTGGTGTCTGAAGAAAATGAATCACCCAGAGCGTTGAATGAGATGAGGTAAAAAGAGGTAGGCAGGGATCATTTTATATGAGATTTTTATGTATATAGGAGGCATTGGGAGCAGAAGGAAAAAGGGACGACAGAGGATGAGATGGCTGGATGGCATCATTGACTCGATGGACGTGAGTCTGAGTGAACTCCGGGAGTTGGTGTTGGACAGGGAGGCCTTGCGTGCTGCAAATTCACGGGTTTGCAAAGAGTCGGACACGACTGAGCGACTGAACTGAACTGATATGTAAAATATATATCTATAGATTATAAATACATACGCATGTAAAGACAGACAGATAGAGAAAGAGAGCCAGAAAACAGAGAGCAAAAGACAGACATATACATATACACATACATACAGTGGGGGAGACCTTAAACATTTGAAAAACTAGGATGAGAAAAAAATATATAAATTTCATTTACTGAGCTGTCACCATCTGACAGTCAATCTACAAATGTCTCATGGAAGCTTTTTTGTATATATATCATATCAACACCATGAGGTAGTATTATTTTCCTTCTTTTACAGTTGAGAAAACTCACCATGTAAGCAAATTTTGTAAGCAGATTTTCTAAAGTTACATGTTTACTTCCAAATCCATTTCTCCAAACCAGGTTCATTTGACTCAACCTATAGGCAAAGAGTAGCACATCCTTTGTGATTAGTTGCAAACAGTTTAATCTGCTCCCTTCTGGAAGAGTTCCCAACTAGCATAAGTCACCAAATGTTGATGTGGTTGTGATATGACTTTAGGGAACAAAGTGATATCACAAGCATGTTTTATGTCAATTACAACAAAGGTGTAAGGCACAACATAATCTCAGAGGTGCAGTCACGGAGCATGTGGGCCTATTGATATGCTAAACCTTGCCAGCTACCTAATAGATCTTGCTGACCTGATGGAGCCATGATCCCAAATATTTTTGACACTTTTTCATTAACCAGGGACTGAAAGAAGTTTGAATTAATCCCACCTATGTTAATCTTGTTTGGGCCATAAAACAGAAATTTGGTAATAAATATTTTCAGTTCCCTGAATAACAAGGAGCATAAGTAGGTTTTAAAAGTCCTTGAGAAACCAACACGAGGTCTCTCATCTTACACTTGTAAAGTGTTAGTCGCTCAGTCATATTCAACTCTTTGCAACCCTATGGACTGTTGCAACCCTATGCAACCTAAGCCTACCAGGTTCCTCTGTTCAGGAGATTCTCCAGGAAAGAATACTGAAGTGGGTTGCCATGTCCTCCTCCATGGGAATCTTCCCAACCCAGAGATCAAACCCACTCTCCTGCAGGTCCTGCATCATAGGTGGATTCCTTACTGCTGAGCCACCAAGGAAGTCCCTGACCCCCAGCCCAGCACCTCCCCACCCCCCAAGAACTAAGTTTCCTCAAGTCAAAATCACATAAGCTTTTCATTTTATCATTTTACTGAATAAGCTTTATCAGGACTTCTTTTAAAACTGGAAATCTTTCTGTTTTTTGTTGTTCTTGTTTTTTGGTTTTGTCCTGTAAGAACAGAAAGCCACCACTTAATTCTGCTATTAAGGCAACAAAATGCGGTTATAATTTAAATTGACATCAGGAAGATTGTACTAATTATCAATTTATTGCCCCTGAGCTCCAATTCACCCCTTTTGCCTGCTCTGTAAAAATGGATTTGGGCCTTTCTGCTGCTTCTTCATACTAGATGCTCAATGCCGGGCATTGACAGTAGAGGGCGATGGAGAGACACTGAAGAAGAGAAGGATTTTCTCTGTAGTTCTGGTATGTTCACTTCTTCAGCCTCAGACTCTTACTGAGTAAGGGGGTTGACAGTCTCAGGCTCCTGCAGCTTCCCCAGGGCCCTGCTCCTGCAGTGCATAGCAGCCAGCAATACCCAGATTCCAGAAGTTCTCTCAGTCACCTCATTAAGGTTTTGTGAGATGCGACAGCGCCACGTGGACACTTTTCTCAGTACCCTCGGGAGCTGAATTCCCACATGGTCTGGTGGGCAGGTTTCCAGCAAGTGCTGTCACTCACCCCATAGTGGTTTCTCTGTGGCTAGTACGTCATGACTGTGTCCTCAATGTCAAGGCCTTAATCTCAGTCCTGGGCCAGGGTGGGGAGGGGCTTTTTCCCAGGGGTAATATCTGCCCCTTATAATCAGCTCTTCCTGTAATCTATATGGAAATAGATTTTCCCCTATTTCTTACTAGCCAATCTCTCATTACTCTAGTTGTGTGCTATAGTCATTAATTCTTTATAGTGCAGTTTCCTTTTTGTTTACTCTTTTCAAATTTCACCCAGCCTGATTTGACTCAGACTAATACAGATACATATGTGTATCTGGTGTGTGTGTATGTGCTCAGTCACTCAGTCCTGTCTGACTCTGTGACCCCATGGACTGCAGTCCACCAGGCTCCTCTGTCCATGGAATTTTCCAGGCAAGAATACTGGAGTGGCTTGCCATTTCCTACTCCAGAGGAACCTCCCTACCCTACCTGGGAAGCCCATTCACACACACACATAAGTTTTAAAATTGAACTGTCAATGTAATTTTAAATTCTCTTGCTAACTAGAGTAAGTAGAGTGTTCCTAAGCATTGCTCCATGCATCACAGTCATCCTCTCATTTACTCATCACAATATACAGTTGTTACTTTGGAGTGGATCTATGTCCCTAATTGCTATATTTCTAAACTCAAAGAGGGACATAGATTTACCCCAGAGTAACAATTGTGTATTGTTATAAGTACTATAGGAAAATCATATAAATTTTTATGCTACTTAAGTGACTTAAGTTTTATTATTGGTTTGCTTAAGCATATCACCTATAGGATATGAGAGGTGGTCTGGACTAATGGAGAAGCCCTGAACTTGGTGACTGAATACCTGAGTTCTAGCTCCAGACTGTGTCAACTTAGGCAAGTTTTATTATTCTCTGGCTTCCCTTATGGCTCAGCTGGTAAAGCCTGCAATGCAGGAGACCTGAGTTTGATGTCTGGGTTGGGAAGATACCCTGGAGAAGAGAAAGGCTACCCATTCCAGTATTCTGGCCTGGAGAATTCCATGGACTGTACAGTTCATGGGGTCACAAAGAGCTGGACATGGCTGACCGACTTTCACACTGGCTCTTTACTAGGTAAGGGACAGGGTGAACAATACATCAAGAAAATAAAATCAACGTGATATCATACAAAATAGAAATTACCTACCACAGTGTCTGCCTGCATCTTCAGTAAATGTTTACAGACCTATCATTCCTTATTCACATTCACTTTTGTGAGGCTCAAACTAAAAATAATGATAATATATATCAAAGTACTTTGAGTAGTATGAAACACTCTATGAAGGACAAGTGTAGTTATTTCATTTTCGCTGTTTTTTGTTGTTGTTGTTGTTTTTTTCTCCCCCCGTATTTTGAAAGGCCATTTTTAATGTTAAATAAAATCCAGTGAGCACATGGCTGTGGCAGGACAAGCGGAGGGGACAGATGAGAGCAAGATTAACTGGTAACTGCCGCATGACGAGTTGAAGTGTCGTGACAGAAAAGAGGTTAGAGAATTTGTTCAAAGGCACACTGAAGTGCAGCTTCAAAGACAGAACAGGGATGTGAGTGGCCAGGAAAAACAGCAGCGACAGACAGCTCACCCTGGCATTTGGCAATCAGTGATGGGTGACTGAGAACAAGGGCTCTGAAGAGAACAGGAGGCAGAGGCATAAATAGTGCCATGCTCTGCAAATAGCAGCTGCAGCTGCAAACCCACGTGCACCTTGTCGAAAAGATGATGTGTCGCATGTCAGTCCCTCAAGTCCGCGTGCGCTGGCTGTTACCATCGTAGTTCCACACAGCAACATAACTGTGCTGCTGCTTATGCACTAACAGTATTTTCAATGATTTTTAAAAAAACGATATCCTTTAATATTGAACATTTTACATGAAACTTGAGGACTGATTAAACTTCTATTAGTATTTATGTAAAGTTTAAAAATAAAATAAAATTTAAAAAGCAAAAAAAAATAAATAAACTTCTCTTAGTATTTTGGGAGAAGTCAAGAAATGTGTTGCCTGTTTAAATAAATTTGTGGTTTGACCCTATGCTTCTATTTTTGATGTGAACATGAAAGTGAATTTGTAGAGGAGTTGGTTTCTCACATATATACATCATGTATGTTTGTGTACATAATATAAATATGTTGGTTGAGTATAATAAAAAATGCTGTGTGTGCGTGTGTGTGTTTAAATGACATAAAAGTTACTTTGGAGATAAAACATTGATACAAATACAATCAATGATTTTCAAATTTGGTAAATCTCATTTTCATGAAGAAATATAATTTTCTACTATTTAAGAAAAAAGCAATAGAATATAGATGAATTACCTGAATAATATAAGGTAAGTTTTTTTTTTTTTTTAAAATAGGAAACTCAAACAGGGGCTCTGTAACAACCTAGAGAGGTGGGATGGGGAGGGAGATGGAAGGGAAGTTCAAGAGGGAGGGGATATGGTTGAATCAATCATATCGATCAACCATACATATGGTTGATTCATGTTGATATTTAGCAGGCAACAGAAAAATTCCATAAAGCAATTATCCTTCAATTAAAAAATAAATAAATTTAAAAAGAAAATAACAATACAAAATCTACTTTTTGTAATTTAATAAAAAATGGAATCACGCACTCATACACAAAATAAGCTTTATTATTGAATCGCTTCTTTGGACATCCTTTGCACTAAAATAGCCATCTCAAAAGTCACTGAAGAACCCCCGTGTGTGTATGTGCATGCACGTGCTCAGTCATGTCTGACTCTTCGCGACCCCATGGACTCTGGCCCCCAGGCTCCTCCGTCCATGGGATTCTCCGGTCAAGAATACTGGAGTGGGTTGCCACTTTCTTCTCCAGGGGATTGCCTTGATCCAGGGATGGAACCCATGTCTCTTGAGTCTGTATCCTGCATTGGCAGGCAGATTCTTTACCAGATGCATCACTTGGGAAGCCCCAAAGAATTCCTAATCCACATATTAAGTGTGATGTTGCCACCTATCCCTGTAAGACTTTCTGCTACATGTTAAATTCTTGAAAATCACCATCCACTCTACACCCCTCTCCCCCAACCCGTTTTGATTTATGCTCTATGACCTTTGACGTTAACATTAACATTTCCTAGTTTCCCGAGACAAACTGTCTGAAACAAAGCTTTCATCTAAAGTATTGGTGGATATAATTCTAGAGCAAAAAGGTTAAGAGGAAAAACTTGTCAGGTTTAAGTGAGGGAAAGTAAAACCAGAGAGTGTTTTACTAAGTTAACTACAGCTTCAAATGTGAACACAGCTGGTCATGCAGCCATATTAGATGTCTGTGAAAACTATTATACTTCTGAGTCTTGGAGCAGACCATCAGAGAACAGGGAGAGAAGGATAAGAGTGCTATCCTGTTTCCTATCCCTTACTGGTAATATTTTGACCATGGGAACACTAAATTGTCCACATTTCCTGCTGTGCTGCTGTACTCTCCCTAGAAGATAAACCAGATCCCACACCTCAATAGTGCTGTGATTCACATGGGTCCATACGGATGGAGGAAACTTCCACAAGCCTGGTCAAGAGGAGCCGTTCACTAGGCCTGTCCCATTTTCTTCTGTGATAGTTGAGGTGGTGCTGTGCCACAGGCCAGCCCTCACACAGGGGCAGGCTAAGACTTCAGTGACGTCAGAAAATGATGCAGTGAGGGTGCTGTCTAATAACCCTCCCTTTAGCAAGTGGCCACCTGCAATGCAGGCGACCTGGGTTTGATCCCTGGGTTGGGAAGATCCCCTGGAGGAGGGCAAGGCAACCCACTCCAGTACTCTTGCTTGGAGAATCCCCATGGACGGAAGAGCTTGGCAGACTATGCCCATGGTGTCACAAAGAGTTGGACATGACTGAACAGCTAAGCACAGCACAGCACAGCAAGTGGTTGAGGACCTGGAGATAAGTGGATTTGGTAACTGAGACAAAGGAGGAGGAAGTTACTTAAACGTGGTCCAGTTCAGATGTCTATTCTTCACACACTCTTTCTCTAAAAGAATCTCATCAATGTTTAACGTTACAACTATCATATCTATATAAAAACGAAGCAAATAGATAAATAACAGCACAAATCACTACCATCAAAGCAGCTTGTAATCTTAAAATTTCTAACTTCCTGAAATCTCTGCCAATATATCAAACTGACCTCTTAAATTCCAAAAATGACTCAATATACCAATCTGTGAAATGGATATAGCATCCTCGGAAATCTGTACAGTATTAAATGACTGTTGAAAATAAATAAAAATTGTATTAAGTGAAATAATATATATAGTATAATAGCACAATGTAAGGACACGTTATGCATTCAATGAATGCTAATTTCCTATGTTCTCATGTTTCATTCTCCTTCACAATATGTCTTAAAATTATGATTATCTTCCCAGTTCATAAAGAGGAATGAGCACTTTGTTTTCTATTTCAACCATACTCACATCTGAATAACACTAAAATAAGATCTGGCATTCTTAGAATCTTAATCTTAACTTGACAAAAGACCCTGTTACTGTAGTCCTCTAGGTGGGAGAAACAGTACACTTTGGCTTGAAGTAACCCAATTTTGGAAAATGTTTTCCTTTATAGCTTTATCAGCAATCTCTATACAGCTGTTTAAATGGTCATTATGGAAGAATCAAGGAAGGTTTTGAAGACAGAAAATAAAAATTCTCCTGTTACATGTGCTCTGTTTTCTATGCAACCCTCAGAGGTAGAGCTTGTAAAAATAGTTTCTTTACAAAGATACATAGAACAACTGATTTGAACCAGATGTTGCTGTAACTGTTAGTTTCATTACAAAGAAATAAATATTATTAAGAATTGGGAAATATATATGTGAAACATTTAATTAAACTTAATTAATTCCAGTTAAGGGGTTTTACTTATTATTTTCTTGATTTTTTTAATGCTTTGGCAGTCTTTATAGCCTAGAAAAATACTGAGTAAAGAAATTATATCACTTTTAATACATTTTGAACAAAGAATCCTGCAAATATCAATTTAATATTGAATTGGATAGGCAGATTTGAAAAATAATGAATAAAGCATACCAGTAATGAGAACTGCAATAAATGAATTTTTTTTAAATGGTCAGCCATGCAGCATATTAGACATAACCGAAGACTTAGTGATCTGAAAGATAAAGAGAAATACTCAGAATGTTACAAGAGAGATAAAAAAATAGTTAATATGAAGGGGAAGATTATATACATATATAAACAGATCACAGGTTTAAAAAGTATAACAGATGTCTAATCAGAATGAGATTATAGAGAGGATGGAGGTAAGCAAAAGGACTGTGGCTAAAAATATTCCAAAATTGGTGGATACCCTAAAATCATGAATTGAAGAAAACCTGTAAAACACAAATATTGTTCAAAAAAGAAACTCACACTTAAACACAATATAATGACACTCCTAGAGTTCTAAAAGAAAGAGAATATCTTAAAAACAACCTGAAGATAAAAGATGTCCAACAGAGGATTGGATGTTAGATTAAAGTTTTTTTTGTCAACAGCTATGCATATTAGAAGTTTAGATAATAGGAGAAAACATAACTGTCACTGGAAAATTTTACAACCTGTGAAATAATTTTTCATGAATGATGTCAGAACCAGGATTCTTTAGAACAACAAATTGAAAGGATATATTACTCAGAGATCAACTGAAGAGTCTGCTAAAGGTTGCACTTCAGGAAACTGGAAAATGAACCTAAAAAATGTTCTGAAAAGGCATAAAGGAATATTAGCAAAAATAATCATAAACAAATTAATCTATCAGATCAGATCAGTCACTCAGTCGTGTCCAACTCTTTGCAACCCCATGAATCCCAGCACGCCAGGCCTCCCTGTCCATCACCAACTCCCGGAGTTCACTCAGACTCACGTCCATTGAGAATCTATAAATATCAATATATAGTGCCTGCTTTAACCAAGAACAGTAATATTTAATGATCTTTATTCTCAATGATAAAAAATAATGATCAAACTAAAAGCCTGTACATGAAAACATATTTGAGAGAGAGATAAGTTGAATCAAAGAATTCTTCAGTTCAGTTCAGTCGCTCAGTCGTGTCCGAATCTTTGTGACCCCATGAATCGCAGAACTCCAGGCCTCCCTGTCCATCACCAACTCCCGGAGTTCACTCAGACTCAAGTCCATCGAGTGGGTGATGCCATCCAGCCATCTAATCCCCTGTCGTCCCCTTCTCCTCCTGCCCCCAATCCCTCCCAGCATTAGAGTCTTTTCCAATGAGTCAACTCTTCGCATGAGGTGGCCAAAGTACTGGAGTTTCAGCTTCAGCATCATTCCTTCCAAAGAAATCCCAGGGCTGATCTCCTTCAGAATGGACTGGTTGGCTCTCCTTGCAGTCCAAGGGACTCTCAAGAGTCTTCTCCAAACCACAGTTCAAAAGCATCCATTCTTAGGCACTCAGCCTTCTTCACAGTCCAACTCTCACATCCATACATGACCACAGGAAAAACCATAGCCTTGACTAGATGGACCTTTGTTGGCAAAGTAATATCTCTGCTTTTGAATATGTTATCTAGGTTGGTCATAATTTTCCCTCCAAGGAGTAAGAGTCTTTTAATTTCATGGCTGCAGTCACCATCTGCAGTGATTTTGGAGCCCAGAAAAATAAAATCTGACACAGTTTCCACTGTTTCCCCATCTATTTCCCATGAAGTGATGGGACCAGATGCCATGATTTTCGTTTTCTGAATGTTGAGCTTAAAGCTAACTTTTTCACTCTCCATTTTCACTTTCATCAAGAGGCTTTTGAGTTCCTCTTCACTTTCTGCTGCATATCTGAGGTTATTGATATTTCTCCCGGCAATCTTGATTCCAGCTTATGTTTCTTCCAGTCCAGCGTTTCTCATGATGTACTCTGCGTAGAAGTTAAATAAGCAGGGTGACAATATACAGCCTTGACGTACTCCTTTTCCTATTTGGAACCAGTCTGTTGTTCCATGTCCAGTTCTAACTGTTGCTTCCTGACCTGCATACAAATTTCTCAAGAGGCAGATCAGGTGGTCTGGTATTCCCATCTCTTGAAGAATTTTCCACAGTTTATTGTGATCCACACAGTCAAAGGCTTTGGCATAGTCAATAAAGCAGAAATAGATGTTTTTCTGGAACTCTCTTGCTTTTTCCATGATCCAGTGGATGTTGGCAATTTGATCTCTGGTTCTTCTGCCTTTTCTAAAACCAGCTTGAACATCTGGAAGTTCATGGTTCACATATTGCTGAAGCCTGGCTTGGAGAATTTTGAGCATTACTTTACCTGCATGTGAGATGAGTGCAATTGTGCGGTAGTTTCAGCATTCTTTGGCATTGCCTTTCTTTGGGATTGGAATGAAAACTGACCTTTTCCAGTCCTGTGGCCACTGCTGAGTTTCCCAAATTTGCTGGCATAATGAGTGCAGCACTTTCACAGCATCATCTTTCAGAATTTGGAATAGCTCAACTGGAATTCCATCACCTCCACTAGCTTTGTTCATAGTGATGCTTTCTAAGGCCCACTTGACTTCACCTTCCAGGATGTCTGGCTCTAGGTCAGTGATCACACCATCGTGATTATCTGAGTCATGGAGATCTTTTTTGTACAGTTCTTCCGTGTATTTTTGCCACCTCTTCTTAATATCTTCTGCTTCTGTTAGGTCCATACCATTTCTGTCCTTTATCGAGCCCATCTTTGCATGAAATGTCCTCTTGGTATCTCTAATGTTCTTGAAGAGATCTCTAGTCTTTCCCATTCTGTTGTTTTCCTCTATTTCTTTGCACTGATCGCTGAGGAAGGCTTTCTTATCTCTTTTTGCTATTCTTTGGAACTCTGCATTCAGATGCTTATATCTTTCCTTTTCTCCTTTGCTTTTCGCTTCTCTTCTTTTCACAGCTATTTGTAAGGCTTTCCCAGACAGCCATTTTGCTTTTTTGCATTTCTTTTCCATGGGGATGGTCTTGATCCCTGTCTCCTGTACAATGTCACGAACCTCCATCCATAGTTCATCAGGCACTCTATCTATCAGATCTAGGCCCTTAAATCTACTTCTCACTTCCACTGTATAATCATAAGGGATTTGATTTAGGTCATACCTGAATGATCTAGTGGTTTTCCCTACTTTCTTCAATTTAAGTCTGAATTTGGCAATAAGGAGTTCATGATCTGAGCCACAGTCAGCTCTTGGTCTTGTTTTTGTTGACTGTATAGAGCTTCTCCATCTTTAGCTGCAAAGAATATAATCAATCTGATTTCAGTGTTGACCATCTGGTGATGTCCATGTGTATAGTCTTCTCTTGTGTTGTTGGAAGAGGGTGTTTGCTATGACCAGTGCATTTTCTTGGCAAAACTCTGTTAGTCTTTGCCCTGCTTCATTCCGTATTCCAAGGCCAAATTTGCCTGTTACTCCAAACTTGTCACCTCGAAGTCAAGGTGTTTCTTGACTTCCTACTTTTGCATTCCAGTCCCCTATAGACCAAAGGACATCTGTTTTGGGTGTTAGTTCTAAAAGGTCTTGTAGGTCTCCATAGAACCGTTCAACTTCAGCGTCTTCAGCATTACTGGTTGGGGCATAGACTTGGATTTCTGTGATATTGAATGGTTTGACTTGGAAACGAATAGAGATCATTCTGTCGTTTTTGAGATTGCATCCAAGTACTGCATTTTGGACTCTTTTGTTGACCATGAGGGCTACTCCATTTCTTCTGAGGGATTCCTGCCCGCAGTAGTAGATACAATGGTCATCTGAGTTAAATTCACCCATTCCAGTCCATTTGAGTTGCTGATTCCTAGAATGTCTACATTCACTCTTGCCATCTCCTGTTTGACCACTTCCAATTTGCCTTGATTCTGGACCTGACATTCCAGGTTCCTATGTAATATTGCTCTTTACAGCATCGGACCTTGCTTCTATCACCAGTCACATCCACAGCTGGGTATTGTTTTTGCTTTGTCTGCATCCCTTCATTCTTTCTGGAATTATTTCTCCACTGATCTCCAGTAGCATATTGGGCCCCTACTGACCTGGGGAGTTCTTCTTTCAGTATCCTATCATTTTGCCTTTTCATACTGTTCATGGGGTTCTCAAGGCAAGAATACTGAAGTTGTTTGCCATTCCCTTCTTAAGGTCCCTGTATTATTCCACAAAGTATATAATATTGGCTCATATTAAATTTAGATTATATGCTCATTTGTGTTTCAGCAAAGCTACTGAAAGAATAAAAATACACTATTAGAAAAATTGTAAGGAAAGAAAAGGAAATGTGAAAATATTCAACTTAAAAGAATTTACAAAAAAGAAAAGCTATATTAAAATATATTAGAAAAACAGCAGGCACTCTAATGCTCAAAATTAATCCAAATATACAAACATCATAATCAATTAAATGAACTGAACATGCTTAAAATACACAGGATATCAGTCAATCTAAGGACACACAAAGGTTGTGTGTGTATTTTCAGCCACCTGACATTGCACTAAGTTAACTTATCGTGCTTGGCCCAAGTGAAAATAATTAGAGGTGACAGGATGTGGTATCTGAGCCCAGGCTTAAAGAGTAGTCATGTTATACTACTATTGCTGCTTTCCCATTGGCATAATAATTAGTGTTTTAGGCTGGATCCCAATAAGGCACTGATACGTAGAGCATAGCCTTGTACCACAGTTGACTGGTAGTCAGTAGGCAACATGAATGAGAAACATGTCTATTCTCCACTGTATATTCTTGCCTCTTATGTTGTTGATTAATTGACCATGATGTCAAGAGGAGCCTGCTAGGCTCCTCTGTCCATAGATTTCCATTCCCTTTTCCAGGAATCTTCCCGACCCAGGGTCTTCTCCATTGCAGGTGGATTCTTTACCAGATGAGCTACCAGGGAAGCCCATCACATATATATAGAATCTAAAACATACAAGCTAGTGAATATAATAAAAAAGAGACAGATTCACAGAGAACAGATTAATGGTTATCGGTGGGGAGAAGAAAGGGAGGAGGGACAAAACAGGGGTAGAGGTACAAATTATTATATATAAAATAAGCTACACAGATAAATTGTACAACACAGAGAATATAACCAATGTTTTATAATAACTATACATGGAGTATAACTTTTACAAATTGTGAATCACTATTTTGTACATACAATATATACTATGTGCAATATATTCATACAATACTATGTATTGTGTAATACAATACTATATAGTCTATACAATAGTATGTAAGTTATATAGTGTAACTTACATAGTATTATACACCAACCATATTTCAAGAAAAAAGATTAAGAAATCACAACAGACATCAGAAGACTTAGGTTTAAATCTATGACATTACTTATAACTTGGGGGTGTAGGCAAATTTATAGCTTTAAATGGTGTATGCTTAATTCAAGGTGCCTTAACTGACTCACACCAGAACCTACCAAATAAAAAATAAAAAGCCCTTCCCATGGCTCTTCCCTATATTTAAAGGAGGTTATTTGTTATGCCTATGTATATGAAAACTCATTATGCATGCAGCCCTTTAATAATGTCTTCCTCTTTCCTTACAGATCTTTGATTCTTCCCCATCTCATAAGAACTGGAGGCTAAATAAATTACATATACTCCCCTGGGATCCATTAACCATAGGCTATCCTAAGGGCCAGACACCTGCACATTTGGTATAGGACCCATTTGAGCCTGAACTTTTGCCACCCAAAAGACTTCCTCAACATTTAAGTTAAAAGGGGTGGACAGTTAATCCACATTTCTCTTTGATCCAATCTCTCTTTGATCTCTTCTACAAAATTGAAATTAGTAGTCGGGCCATTTTCCCCAGAAAACGTGGTCTGCTAAGAAGAGAAATAGAAAACCCCACTTACTAAATAAAAATCATATTTGGAGATAGTAGTAAAAGCAATACCATAATCCATAATGATGAAACCAGGCACTCCCCACTTTGATAATCATTCAAGGAGAATCAGCATCAGGCAACAAAGATCTGTCAGGCGCAGCCACAGACCATTATGTTGACTGTTGGTCTTCTTACTATCTGTCTGGGTTCTTTCACTGGTTAGTAAACCAGAGGCTCAAACACTTCAGGTCAGATCAGATCAGATTAGATCAGTCACTCAGTCGTGTCCCACTCTTTGTGACCCCATGAATCGCAGCATGCCGGGCCTCCCTGTCCATTACCAACTCCCGGAGTTCACTGGGACTCACGTCCATTGAGTCAGTGCTGGCATCCAGCCATCTCATCCCCTGTCATCCCCTTCTCCTCCTGCCCCCAATCCCTCCCAGCATCAGAGTCTTTTCCAATGAGTCAACTCTTCGCATGAGGTGGCCAAAGTACTGGAGTTTCAGCTTTAGCATCAGTCCTTCCAAAGAAATCCCAGAGCTAATCTCCTTCAGAATGGACTGGTTGGATCTCCTTGCAGTCCAAGGGACTCTCAAGAGTCTTCTCCAACACCACAGTTCAAAAGCATCAATTCTGCGCTCAGCCTTGTTCACAGTCCAACTCTCACATCCATACATGACCACAGGAAAAACCATAGCCTTGACTAGATGAACCTTTGTTGGCAAAGTAATGTCTCTGCTTTTTAATATGCTATCTAGGTTGGTCATAACTTTTCCTCCAAGGAGTGAGAGTCTTAATTTCATGGCTGCAATCACCATCTGCAGTGATTTTGGAGCCCAGAAAAATAAAGTCTGACATTGTTTCCACTGTTTCCCCATCTATTTCCCATGAAGTGATGGGACTGGATGCCATGATCTTTGTTTTCTGAATGTTGAGCTTTAAGCCAACTTTTTCACTCTCCACTTTCACTTTCATCAAGAGGCTTCTGAGTTCCTCTTCACTTTCTGCCATAAGGGTGGTGTCATCTGCATATCTGAGGTTATTGATATTTCTCCCGGCAATCTTGATTCCAGCTTGTGTTTCTTCCAGTCCAGCGTTTCGCATGATGTACTCTGCATAGAAGTTAAATAAACAGGGTGACAATATACAGCCTTGACGTACTCCTTTTCCTATTTGGAACCAGTCTGTTGTTCCATGTCCAGTTCTAACTGTTGCTTCCTGACCTGCATACAAATTTCTCAAGAGGCAGGTCAGGTGGTCTGGTATTCCCATCTCTTTCAGAATTTTCCACAGTTTATTGTGATCTACACAGTCAAAGGCTTTGGCATAGTCAATAAAGCAGAAATAGATGTTTTTCTGGAACTCTCTTCCTTTTTCCATGATCCAGGGGATGTTGGCAATTTGATCTCTGGTTCTTCTGCCTTTTCTAAAACCAGCTTAAACATCAGGAAGTTCACGGTTCACATATTGCTGAAGCCTGGCTTGGAGAATTTTGAGCATTACTTTACTAGCGTGTGAGATGAGTGCAATTGTGCGGTAGTTTGAGCATTCCAGGGAAGTCTTTGTTTAAATCAAGCATGGCAAATTCTGAGGCCTGGATGCCACGGACTTTGGTTAATTCAAGCCCCGGAGCCCAAAGAACTTGATTGCTGGCCAGTCATCAACTGAATGAAAAACTGAGGCAAATAACCCATTATAATCATCTAAATTGGAGGACTTGCCTACAAAGACTGGAGCTCCAGGCTCAGATACAGACATTTTAATTGGCAAACAAGTACCCTGTTAATATTTATATCATACACCCAAATTAGACCATGTCATTTAAAACCTTTTCCAGCATAATTCTCTCTTCCCTCCCTGAGGTAAAACCTTGAGCTATTGGAAGCCTTTAGACTTGATCACCAGAGAAGGCAATGGCACCCCACTCCAGTACTCTTGCTTGGAAAATCCCATGGACGGAGGAGCCTGTTAGGCTGCAATCCATGGGGTCGCTGAGAGTCGGACACGACTGAGCGACTTCACTTTCACTTTTCACTTTCATGCATTGGAGAAGGAAATGGCAACCCACTCCAGTGTTCTTGCCTGGAGAATCCCAGGGACGGGGGAGCCTGGTGGGCTGCCGTCTATGGGGTCCCACAGAGTCGGACACGACTGAAATGACTTAGCATAGACTTGATCACACTTACTTAGGTCAGTTGGGTTCTGGCACTTTTGTTCAATTCCTGCAGTACCCCTGATACAGGCATCACCTTTGTCGGGTGTATATTCATAAATCCCCTCGACTTAAAGATATTTTTAAGTCAAGCTCCAAGGTCCAAAAATGTTATCTTCAAATTCTACGAGTAGCTGTATAATAACACAGAGCCCCCCAAAACATACTTATATCAACTCAAGTTGATATTTACTTGGAAACATACCTCAGTCCCACATCCCAAATAACCTAGCCCCAGCCCAAGATCTTGCCTTGGAGATGACTTCAGCTCAGCATCAAGACCACTGCCCTAGCAATGTCCATTGACCCTTTCCCCTAAGGTGCTGACAAATTGGACACAGAGCGTTTATTATTTTTCTTCCTGCCAAGTTAGGGATTATGTTACATTTCCTGAGCTTGCTGTTTGCTTGGTCTATAATCCTGGTATGCTCCTTGTTCTCTGCTGAAACATATATCCCTACACTCCATGCCTAGAAGGACATCTTTAAAGATTATTACTACTATTTGTGCTGTCCTAAAAAGTAATGTAGATGTTTGCTTTCCCCAGGAGACAACTGCCTCCTGTTGGTCCAGCTCTTGATCCCTGGAGATAAGACCACCTGTCCCTTAGTGCTTTCTACTCCCCTCATCCCACTTGCCACCACGACCATTTGCCTTGTGTCTGTGACCATAACCTCCACAATAACCCCTTCCTCTTTGTTTTAAATAAATACCACTAATCTTTACATATACTTTACTGGGCTATAAGTTTACAACGTCCAATAATTTAATGGCAGAATCTTCCACTTAATCCAAGGAATATACCAAGATACTGTCATAAAGAAGTACCTCATACTTTTAACATACTTTACAACTTCACTGTGATATTGTTAGAGACCCTGAACATTTTCAGTGTTTTTTTTTTTTTTATGTAAATAGCATGTTAGTGGGGAATCTGGTTATGGGACCAGCCTCCAAAGTCTTCTAATACTTGTTTTACTCCTTTTTACTCTCATAATAGAATGTTGTCTATGCTATTAAGGGCAATGTATACCCTACTCACTAAAATTCTCCTCTACTCTTTATGCTACACAAATACTTTACATATTTAAAACTGAAAACTCACATCAAGACATCAAGGGATCAATTGTAATATAGCTTTTTCTTAATGCTGCCTGGACCCAATTTTTATGTCCTGGCTAGAGACCAGTCAGTTTCTCATCTTTAGCAGCTAATTAAGTCCACAGTCCAACCATTTCCGTTATTTGAGTCTCACTCTCCAGGTCACTATGCAATGTCCTAACTGTCCCAGGACCAGATACCAGACAGCTAGGAACACTAACCCTAGAGAGTGAACACTTATTCAAATTAGCCAATCTAGGGAAGTCCCTGGTGGTCCAGTGGTTAGAACTCAGTACTTTCACTACAATGGCCTGGGTTCAGTCCCTGGTTAGGAAAATAAGATCCCACAAGCCATGCAGTGAAAACAAAGAAAAACAACAATAACAAATTAGCCAATCTACTGGGAGCCTGTGAAACATAGCTAACCTTCCTTTTTGCCCCCTCCCCTTCCCACCACCATACACAAGTTCTTCCCAGTGACTCTGGTTTGCTGTTGTCCTGTCCCATATTTAGGTCCCTGGATGGCCCTGCTAGCCACCTTCTTTTCTTTGGAGTAGTAAACAGAGTTCTGCCTTCCATTGAGCCAAGCATCAGTGTTTTGTGTCCTTCACCAAAAGAAACCTGCACACACACAAAAAATACCCCTGGGTTATCTCCTCAACCAGACTTGGCTTCATCTAGATGTGGTCCACACACACCAGAAGTAAGGGAATCTAAGTCAAACCACACGAAAAAGCCTGCCACTCTCAGGTTTTCACAAATGATGCTTTATCTCAGGCGGTATCCTAAAAGATGATCCTCCTTCAGAGTCTCAAATGGCTTGGATATATCTGGATGGTTCTAAATCCTACTATCTGACTGGAGCTCCCATTATCTGACTGGAGTTCAGCTCAAGCTTCTGGAGTGGTAGGGGACAGGATGGAAAGGAGAGGTGGGCACGTACCTACCGCTTCCTTCCTTGATGTCTACTTCTGTCTCTTGTCTAATTGCTATTCCCATTATTGGCCCAGAAGTGGGAAGTTCTCTTTTGTTTTCAATTAACTTTGGGAATGCACTCAAAAATATACATTTAGGAGTCACCTGGACGTGATATTGTAGTTCTTGAAGAGGTCTCTTTGAAGCTTGAACTAGTCAAGAGAGGGCTAATTTGAAGTGTTGTATTCTGTGTTGTGTGTTAGTTGCTCAATCTTGTTCAACTAATTATGGAAAAATTGAGCAATCTCATGATCTTCTTATACTGAAGAATATCCTGAACTATATTCATACTAATTTTCTTCTATCAGAGAAAGGCAGCTAATTTTAAAGCCATGATCAAAAACTCGTCTTTTTCTACCTTAAAGGTCATATCCTTTGGCTGAGCAGGTATATTTTAAAGGAACTCAAAAAGAATATTGAGCAAGGCAGCCAAAACAAACAGGGTGATCTCTGGACAAGAAATATCTCAGACAGATCACTTCCAAACAATTTTGATTGACTTGAGGCCTATCTCCTTTCTTTTCTTTAGATAAGCTGTTAATAAGCAGTCAAAAAAAAAAAAAAAAAAAACACACACAACAACAAAAACAAACTCAAAGTATAGTAAATCCTCAATACAGATAAAATAAATGTTTAAGTAGCTGGAACCTGATTGTTCTTTCTATTGAAAAATAAAAAGCAGGTTTATTAAAGTATTAGCAAATCATAACAAGTGTTAGCACAGAGATCTTAAAAACATCCATTCAAGACTTTGGAGTTTGGTGCTATAATTAATCTCCTGTATCCTCTATTCCAAATATTAAATACACATTGTGAACTTAGTTTAAAAACTTTGAAACATATCACAAGATAATTCTTAATAGATTCCTGGAAACAAGTTGAATTTATCCACTTATGTATATAAAATATGTCACAATGAAAATAACCACCTAAGAGATCATGTTTATCTCTGAAATCTGTGGTCGCACCACAGGTTTATGTGACCATCTAAATCTCTTGCAAGTCATGTAGGATTATGTTGAAATACATTTCCAGAAAAGATATTTACATAACCACATGTTCATTGTAAATCTGCAAAGAAAAAAATTCATTTGGCAGTCAATAAAGTTTAATTTTAAAAGTTTAACTTTTAAATATTTTTTAATTCTTTGTAAAAATGAAAGCATAAGAATAGGAAATAGACCAAATTTATCTGCAACATCTCAGTGAAAGACTCCGTTTGCTTGTAACTTGATACATTGGTCTTCTATCATATAAACTGGATAGTGATTATATTATAAGCTTCTCCATGAACAGAGAATTATTTCTAATCAAAGCATTCACAAATATTTATAACCAGTAGCTCTGATTGGAAACTAAAGTTGTGGATTTTAGAGTGCAATCTGTAGAATTCTGATTAAATTGAGAAAAAAAGAATCTCATAATGCATAATAGTCTTATTTGTGGAGTCTCCAGACTTATTTTGGCTTGACTCTTTTTTAGCCTAACTGAATGTGGCTATAATTAAAAAGATGGAACACTTAACTACAATACTATAAAATGTTTACTGTGAGTATTATTCTTTAGAAACTTCCTTCTTAACTATTTCTTGTAGGATTTATTAATATTTATGCCCTTGAATAAAGAAGGACTTATGGACAACTATGCTGATCTGAGCTATATTGCACTCCAACTATTAAAAACAACAGCACCAATTTACTGTCTTTGATTTACAAAGTACATTAATAAATGTTGCCTCAGTTACTTTCACGGAGAAGGCAATGGCACCCCACTCCAGTACTCTTGCCTGGAAAATCCCATGGATGGAGGAGCCTGGTAGGCTCCAGTCCATGGGGTCGAGAAGAGTCGGACATGACTGAGTGACTTCACTTTCACTTTTCACTTTCATGCATTGGAGAAGGAAATGGCAACCCACTCCAGTGTTCTTGCTTGGAAAATCCCAGGGACGGTGGAGCCTGATGGGCTGCTGTCTATGGGGTCGCACAGAGTCGGACACAACTGAAGTGACTTAGCAGCACCAGCAGCAGCAGTTACTTTCAAGGCAGACAAGATAGTCTGAAAAGTCCTCATTACTGTCATTTTTATAAAGAGTAAACTGAAATTAAGGTGAGATTAATATGAACCAAAGGTCACAAACCTCATCTGTGATGGAACCAAGAATATAAGCTTTGTAAACTCTGTAATTTTACCCCTTCTGTCTGTCCTACCTTTGTGCCTTAGGACACCCTCTGTGGCATGAGTATAGAATATATCTGTGTTTGTATATCTATTTCCTTCTTTCACTTGCCCTCTCTCTCTCTCTCTTATATATGCCGCTAAGTCGCTTCAGTCATGTCTGACTCTGTGCGACCCCATAGATGGCAGCCCACCAGGCTCCCCCATCCCTGGGATTCTCCAGGCAAGAACACTGGAGTGGTTGCTCAGTTGTACATACATATGTATGTGTATACACATATATGGGGCTTCCCTGGTAGCTTAGATGGTAAAGAATCTGCCTGCAATGCAGGAGACCTAGGTTTGATCCCTGGGTCCAGAAGATCCCCTGGAGAAAGGAATGACAACCCACTCCAGTATTCTTGCCTGGAGAATTCCATGGACAGAGGAGTCTGGTGGTCCATGGGGTCACAAAGACTGGACACGACTGAGCAACTAACACATACACACACACACATTTATATAGCTATGCTTAATATATTTAGAAAGTATGAGCAAATATTGCACCAGATGTTATGTACATATATACATATATATGGAGAAGGTACTCACTTTTGCCTGGAAAATCCCATGGACAGAGAAGCCTAGTAGGCTGCAGTCCATGGGGTCGATAAGGGTCGGACACGACTGAGCAAATTCACTTTCATTTTTCACTTTCATGCATTGGAGAAGGAAATGGCAACCCACTCCAGTGTTCTTGCCTGGAGAATCCCAGGGACAGGGGAGTCTGGTGGGCTGCCGTCTATGGGGTCGCACAGAGTCAGACACGACTGAAGTGACTTAGCAGCAGCAGCAGCATATATATATATATATATATATATATGTATTTACATTTTTTGTTCACTATCGTTTGACAAACCATGAGAAAATGTTTAATAACCTTTTTAATTCTATAGGATTAAAATTCAAAATGTGATAGAACTCATAGAGATCTAGAGAGGCTAGGTGAGTTATTCAAGGTTCCATTGCTATAGAAACATCATCTCCAGAAACACTTCTTCATCTCCACCTGATGTTCCCTATTCATACATTTCTTGTTTTCAAATGCTACTAAAAACTGTGATTAGGTTCATTTCTTTCTTTAAATCTTAAATTGTTTTTGGTTTTCAAACTGTATGGCATGAATTAGTGTATTATTTTATATAATCATGTTGAGAAAGGTAGACCACATGAAATGTCTCCTTTTCAGTGTAAAATATGGAGGTTCCAGCACATTAATGTCAGCTGTAAACAGCAGTCCTCTTGGGAAAGAAATGAAGGTTCTTTTAGTTATTATAACAATGATCTCTGAAGTAAGTTTTGTGAGCAAATCATTGCTTTAATTATTTTGTGTACATAATGGTCAGCCTCCAAATCTGTTGTTGTTCAGTTGCTCAGTCCTGTCTGACTCTTTGCAACCTCATGGACTGTAGCACACCAGCCTTCCCTGTCCATTACAAACTCCCAGAGCTTGCTCAAACTGATGCCCATTGAGTTAGTGATTCCATTCAACCATCTCACCCTCTATCATCCCCTTCTCCCCCTGTCTTCAATCTTTCTCCGCATCAGGGTCTTTTCCAATAAGACAGTTCTTCGCATTAGGTGGCTGAAGTATTAGAACTTTAGTTTCAGAATCAGTCCCTCCAGTGCATATTCAGGATTTATTTCCTTTATAATTGACTGGTTTGTTCTTCTTGCAGTCCACTTCATCTCAGTTCAGTCACTCAGCCATGTCCGACTCTGTAACCCCATGGACTGTAGCATGCCAGGCTTCCCTGTCCGTCACCAACTCTTGGAGCTTGCTCAAACTCAAGTCCATCAAGTCCGTGATGTCATCCAAACATCTCATCCTCTGTCATCTCCTTCTCCTCCTGCCTTCAGTCTTTCCCAGCATTAGGGTCTTTTCCAATGATTTGGGTCTTCCCATCAGGTGGCCAAAGTATTGGAGTCCGAGTATTGGAGCCAAAGAATTGCAGTCCAAGGGACTCTCAAGAATCTTCTCCGGCACCACAGTTCAAAAGCATCAATTCTTCAGTGCTCAACTATCTTTATGATCCAACTCTCACACCCACACATAACTACTGGAAAAGCCATAGCTTTGACTAGATGGACCTTTGTCAGCAAAGTAATGTCTCTGCTTTTTAATACACTGTCTAGGTTTGTTATAACTGTTTTTCTTCTTATAATTTTTTTGTTATAACTTTCTTCTCCAAGGAGCAAGTGTCTTTTAATTTCATGGCTGCAGTCACTATCTCCAGTGATTTTGGAGCCCGAGAAAATAAATTCTGTTACTGTTTCCACTGTTTCCCCATCTATTTGCCATGAAGTGATTGGACCCAAATTTGTGGTTTATTATTCTCACTGTTACTTGTGTTGGCTGGGACTTCACTGATCTAAACTGATCTCAACTGAGCAACTGTTTTTTTTTTTGTTTGTTTGTTTTTTCACTGATGATTAATAATAAATGAGTGGCTCTATTCCAGGTTCTTCCCATTGTCTTCGTCCCAGCTGGTTACAGGAGGGGTGTTCCTTTTATGATGGTGGCAGAGGTGAGAGAGAACAAGCCTGATTGCACAAGTATTGTTCAGGCCTCCATTCGCTTCACATTCATTAAATTCATTGAATAAAGATGCTGCATGGCCAGGCCCAGAGTCAAGAGGCTGAGATGAATACCCTACTGACAGTGGTAGATTCCTTCACAGTTAATGTGGCAAAAGAAACGGATGCCTAATAGTATTACTGAGGAGGGAGTAAAGAGTTGGAACACTAACGCATTCTACCAATTATTTGAAGAACTGTATTCAGGTGTGATAAATCACTCAGTGTATATCCCTGAATTTCTCATCCATATTCTGAGAGCTATTTTTCTCCTAAGAAAAGGAAAAGTTTCCTATGAGATCTTTCAATTCTTACTTGAAATGAGCACAGCTTACCAAATAACTTCTAGATTCATGATTTCAACAAAACTCCTGGACTTGCTTAATCTGGTCAGAGAGTGCACTACTCCCATACTGCTGCTGCTGCTGCTAAGTCGCTTCAGTCGTGTCTGACTCTGTGCGACCCCATAGACGGCAGCCCACCAGGCTCCGCTGTCCCTGGGATTCTCCAGGCAAGAACACTGGAGTGGGTTGCCATTTCTTTCTCCAATGCATGAAAGTGAAAAGTGAAAGGGAAGTCGCTCAGTCGTGTCCAACCCTCAGCAACCCCATGGACTGCAGCCCACCAGGCTCCTCTGTCTATGGGACTCTCCAGGCAAGAGTACTGGAGTGGGGTGCCACTGCCCTCTCCCATACTAGAACTACGGTTATCTCACAACATCATCTTGTTGGAAAACTTTGTTTTTTTACCATGATAATTTTGTAGGTTACTTCTGCAGACCTTTGGGAACTGCAGAAGTTCCCAAAGTAGTAGCCACTACGGTGCTCCATATCAGCCTCTTTGGAAGGCAGAATACTCATCGAGGCACTTGTAAAACAAAAATTTGCACAGGACCAGTTAAATAGGCAAGGAAGACTATACTTAAGATTGTTGCAATTGGAGAGAGAGAATAAACTCAAGTCAGCTGAAACAAAAGGCTGGAGAGATTTTAAAACCTTCAGTGAGTTAGTGGAAAATTACTGGAGGATGTTAAGTGGGGAGATTGGTTAAAATGATTAGACTCTGTGTTGGCTAATTGTCACTTAGGGAAGCCAGGCTCCCATTTCCTGAAGAGACTGGGAGAAAAGGGTTCTATCACCTTTGCTGATTATGTTCAAATAAATGAATTCCAGGTCCTAGAGAAAGGTATTTTTGAGTTGTAAAACTGGTAGGAGGCTGTGAGAAGATTCTCATCTCAAATGGGCAGAGAAGAATGTGAAATTACAAGTTTTCTGAGATAAATGCTCTAACAAAAGGGAAATCAAAAGCCTAGAGACACGAAGAAAGATGTCTAAAATTCTGTCAAGCTGATTGAGACTTTTAGATCTTTTGTTCACACTCAAGTTTGGCAAAGAAGAGAAAGAAGACTAAGAATTTGAAGCAGAATCTGACGATTTAACAGCTTAAGACCTCAGGATTTTCTTTGACTGTATCTGTTACATTTGTAGAGAATACATATATATATATATATATATATATATATATATGTGTGTGTGTGTGTGTGTGTGTGCGTGTATTAATATATATGTGTACATATATATGTAGAAGGTAATGGCACCCCACTCCAGTACTCTTGCCTGGAAAATCCCATGGATGGAGGAGCCTGGTGGGCTGCAGTCCATGGGGTCGCTAAGAGTCGGAGATGACTGAGCGACTTCACTTTCACTTTTCACTTTCCTGCATTGGAGAAGGAAATGGCAACCCACTCCAGTGTTCTTGCCTGGAGAATCCCAGGGACGGGGGAGCCTGGTGGGCTGCCGTCTGTGGGGTCGCACGGAGTCGGACACGACTGAAGCGACTTAGCAGCAGCAGCAGCAGTGCATATATATTATGCACACATTATGAGCTTCTCTGATAGCTCAGTTGGTAAAGAATCTGCCTGCAATGCAGGAGACCTTTATTTGATACCTGGGTCAGGAAGATCCTCTGGAGAAGGGAATGGCTACTTACTCCAGTATTCTTGCATTTTCCTTGTGGCTCAGTGGGTAAAGAATATGTCTGCAATGCGGGAGACCTAGGTTCGATCCTTAGGTTGGGAAGATCTTCTGGAGAAGGGAAAAGCTACCCACTCCAGTATTATGGGTGTGTGTATATATATATATAGATATATATATATAAATTCTGCTCTTTAGAGTAGTTATCAGGTAGATAGGTAAATATAAGGGTATTTTGATGAAATCAGACTTTTGGTTCAGTAATTTTAAAATTTATGTCCTAAATGCAAACAAGTTGCCTGAAAAATCGACAAGACCACATATTTCAATTCTTGGCGAATTAAAAAATTATCATTCTTTATCTCCATGTCTCAGTCCTGAACTATCTGTTAAAACGGAGATAAATTATTTCTCAAGGCAAGTTAGACCTTGGAAAATCTTGGGTCATATCTGCAGGGACCTGGGCTTCCTAATACTAAACCCAGACCCAGAAAGACTTATCCTTTGTGTCCTGTATGGACTCTTGACACAGGGCAGAGATGACCCAGTAAGACTGATGATGACATGGAAGAGCAGAGGAGAATGTGTGCTCCCTCCCCACCAAAGAGTGAAGAAAAAAGACAAGGCTGGTCCTGTTTACGCCTCTTTCTAAACCAGCCAATCAGATTAAGTGACTTGGCCTCCCCTTGGAGAGAAGCAAGTGAGGAGATTGAGAGGACCTGGAAAATGAAACAGGGAGAATTCATTCTAACTATCATAGGAGGAAAAAAAATTGCTCAGTGACCTTAGCTGACCCACAACCACACACTAATAGATGCTTACTTGTGAACTTTTTGTAACTGGAGTGGTTATATGCCCGATGGGGCTTCCCAGGTGTCACTAGTGGTGAAGAACCCACCAGCCAATGCAGGAGATGTAGAGGTGGGTTCGATCCCTGGGTTGGGAAGGTCCCCTGGAGAAGGGCATGGCAACCCACTCCAGTATTCTTTCCTGGAGAATCCCGTGGACAGGGGAGCCTGGCGGGCTACAGTCCATGGGTTTGCAAAGAGTTGAACAAGACTGAAGCAGCTTAGTACAGCATGGCACATATGATTAGTGGCTCATAGTCCTGGTATATTACCCTATATGTACATATACATTCTGGGAGAAGGAAGTTCTTTAAAAGTGTAAATGTACACCTGAAACTATTATGTTGTAAATCAACCATAATTCAATAAAAATAATATTTTTTAAAAAGAAATTACATTTGGAGTATTTCATTAGTTGTCCTCTATTATGTAATTTTCCTCTCCAAGGGAGGAATTAGGCTTGATTTTAACCTATGAAATTCCTAACTGGGAAGACAAATCTGATGAAAAAATACACTAAGTTCAAAGCTAAAGATATAATTCCATTCATTCACTGTTTTTTATTTGTTATTTGGAGTTTCATAACTATCTGCTCTTATTTTCTTGGATAATTTAGGATAGACAGGGATGTTGGATAAAGTATATGATTATTAAACGAGAGTAAGTATTGATATGTTCTCCTCTGGTAAACAATCTGGGGTTTTCTCAGATCATCAACAGAAATACTGGTACTTGATGAAAGATACCTTAAAGTGACTTAAGGTTATAATTTCGATATTGTAACACTCTAGTAAAATAGAAATAACAAAGCTGATTTTTCTCTCAGATATGATATTTCTTAAGTAGTGATTCAGACAGCCATACAGTAATTTTTTAGGACCAAAGTCTGGACCCTTAGAAAATCTTCCCCATGTATAAAAGTTTTCAAGGAGAAGGAAATAAAAGTTGAGAAAACTTTCAGACAGAGTCAAAAGTAATAACACTATTCTTGGTACATAACCCATCATTAGTTTAACAATAATAGAGAAAAAGAATTCCCAAAAGCACTAGAAGAGTGTTGTCATTATGGGAGTCATGAATTGATGTGAAAACACAGGTCTCAGGATAAATAAGGATGCACTGTTGGAAAATCACATGGTAGAGTGTTACAAGAGAGTGTTACAACAGATGAAGCTTGGAGTTGAACAGTATTTCTAAAGGTACATATTGATTTAGTAATGGATATCTGGATGTATGCTGTGTCCATGTTTATTTAAGTAACTATATTTAAGTCTACACTCAGAGTTATTATCTATATATCTATACTTGTGCACATATTTATTTCCTAAATTGAAAGTTATTTACTAAAGATTTTTGTACTGTTATTTTAAATAGCATTATTAAAATAGTTTTGCTCATAGATCTAAAGTGAGCACATTCATGAAGCATTTTTAAATAGCTCTTTTAAATTTTACTTTTATTTTATTTTTTGGTCTCACTGGGTCTTCTTTGCTGCACACGGGCTTTTCTCTTTTAATAGTTGCGACAAGAGGGGCTACTCTCTAATTGTGGTACACAGACTTCTCCTTGTAGTAGCTTCTTATTGTGGCTCATGGGCTCTAGGACACAGGCTCAGCAGTTGTGGCACAAGGGCTTTGTCCCATGGCATGGTTGGATGGCATCACTGACTCAGTGCACAGGAGTCTGAGCAAACTCAGGGAGATAATGAAGGGAAGTCTTGTGCTGAAGTTCATGGGGGTCACAAAGAGTCGGACATGACTTAGCAACTGAACAGCAATAGCAAATGTGGAATCTTCCTGCACCAGGTATTGAACCTGGGTTCCCTGCATTGCGAGGCAGATTCTTTACCACTGGATCACAAGGGAAGTCCCGTGAAGCATAATATTCTGCATCTGGGTGAGGAAAATCATTACTCCGAGTGGCATATATTTTATATTTAATGAGGAAACATGGATTTACACAACTCCTTGGCTGTTTCTATTATTCAAGTAGTTGATATTACCTTGAAAATGGTGCTCAGAAAAAATCATGTGTTAAAATTACCTGGTTTATTTCATGATATCTACATCATTCACTTTTAAATTTTAGTTTGCTATGAAATATTGGGAACCTCACACTGGCAGAATTCAAGTGGTGGTATTTTAAATGTAGACACATTGCATCATTAGTCTACACAGTGAATCTTACCCCCAAAGATGCAGATTTCTTCTGGCTGGACCCCCTGGGCGATTGGCATTCTATTTGGGATGCTTGCTATTAATGAGAAGGGTTCTTGTGGAGCTGTGTACCTCCCACTAATCAGTGTAAGACAGTTGAACAAACCATCTTCAAGTTTTCTATTCTTTAGCATTTTATAAAAATAAGGATATCACTTTCTTATACAGAATTTTTTTTTTTTTTGAGTCAAACAGGTAAAATGGATTTAAAATGAACAAACTAAAAAGGTACTGGCATATGGCTCATTAGTGAAATAAAATCAGCTGTTTCAAAACCTCAATTTCATGTTGTGCAGAAGATATTTTCTTAGTAAAGAACAAACAATGTTAACTAACCCAGCTGGAAAGTACATTCTAGAAGACATTTGGATATTTGGTTACTTTTCAGTTACCACTGACTCATTTGTTATCTGGAACTTTGAATCTGACTTTCCCATCTAAATGTTTAAAAACCACTTTTGATGATTAAACTAAAAAATCTGTAACTGATAGAAGAAAAGTAGGAAATTTTTGCTATTTTATTGTGGTAGCTGACCAGATATAATAATAAGCTCTTAAAATTATAGGAATCTGAGATTTCAAAGTAGCCTTCCAGGCTCCCCTGTCCATAGAATTCTCAAGGCAAAAATACTGGAGTGGGTTGCCATTCCCGTCTCCAGGGAATCTTCCCAACCTAGGGATCAAACCTGGGTCTCCTGCACTGCAGGCAGATTCTTTACCATCTGAGCCACCAGGGAAGCCATATATATATATATATATATATAAAACATCTACTTATGTAATTTAATTTGAATTATCATACAGCATAATCATAAAACCAATCCAATAAGATAGGCACTGTTTGCATTATTAGTGATACTTGACTAAAGTTGAAGTGATTTAACCAAGAATACAAAAGCAATCATTAATAAAACTAATACCATAATCTCAATCTTATGGCTCCCAGTCCTTTTTCATTAATATGCTTTTGCCTTATTAACAGTTTAATTTTCCTTCATTTACCAGGTATTTATTGAGTATTTGTATTATATAATCCCATTGCTTATGTAGTTATGAAACCAAAATATGAGTCTTATGTTTAAAAATCATTATTTATTTGGGGACACTGATAATGAAAGAACATTAGTGCCTGGAATGATTGGTGTGAAAATAGAGAAAGATGTCAGTAAATGTGATGGTTGAAGGGAGGAAGTAATGAACTCTGAAGGACTGGACTAAGGAGAATTTTCAGGGGGAAAGCGATTGGACAAGGTATCGAAGGATGAGCACACGTTTCCTATGGAAAGGAAAGCAGAAAGGACTTTCCACTTACACAAGAATCATCACGGGCTCATGAAGCAACTCAGGGTCTACAGAATTATCAGTAATTCTCTGGCTGGCTGGACAAACAGGAAGGGGCTGGTAATGAAGGGCTCTCTCTTTTGAGGAATTATTTAGAAAGCAATATACTTGGAGCATTATAGAACTGCAGGAGATTACTCAGATCACAGAATCCAATTTCTTTATTTTACCCATGAGAAAATCTAAGCTCCTAGGAAAAAAAAAAAAATAACCAACTGTCTAAGACTAAACTAGTTAAAAGAAAGGCAAAACTGACCCCCTGAACAGAGATTGGCTTATTCTAGTTGGAGAATCATATCCAACTAGAGTCATACCTGGGTCTTTTTGAATCATATTTGAAGGCATGTTTCTAAGGAGATGTGAAAAAATTAGATGATGAAAATAATCTGTGTGAAATAGAAACTTAAGAAAAAAAACAACTTACTAATTTTGAATTCCTGACTCTTAGGGAAATAGCCAGATATTCTACCTCTGGCTAAGTGGATTCTACTACACAGAGGACCAGTATATTAATATTTTTTTGTATTTACACTAAAGAGATTGGGTAGCAACTACTTAAAATAATAGACTTCACCCCACATGGAAAAATTCAAAAATTAATTCATGACTTAAAAACATTAAATTTCTAATCATCTTCTAATACCTTCAAGGGCAGTTCAGTTGCTGAGAATTCTCAAGATGTCGTTATTATCATTATGCTGAATTATTTACAAACTTGTATCAAAGCACCAGATTAAATTGCTTTGGTCTTATGTAAAATTCCTCTGATCTTTGGCAATCATTACTTATTTACAGCTTCCATAATTTTCCCTCTTTGCAGAAAAAAGAAAGTTTCTTAACTATAGCTAAAAGGCCCTATTTTACTTTTATAGTAAAAACTGTCTCTAATATGAAAAAAGTTAAAATGAAAAGCTATAGTCACTACGATTTAGAAGCATGATTTTCTATGTGAAAAGCAGATTGTCTAAACAGTTTCTTTCCCTGAGAGAGATATTCATAATATTTATTATAAAATATAAATATTAGGTTTCTTGCTTTGTGTAAACTATTTGTAGGTATAGTAAATATAATACTTTTAAAATAAAACTAGGATAATAGCAACAGTTAATGTTTACATTTATTGGAACACATGTGAAGAGTACTTCAAGAAAATGTTAGAAAATTAAATAAAAATTTCCCATATGACTGGAAAAATATTCAGCATGTGATCTTGACCTGAAATTGGCTGTCGTTTCATACTGTGGCTTTAAACAGAAAGGGTCTATGTTTAATATGGATGTTTTCCTAAAACCTGGAGTTGAGTAAGTTTGTACAAGAAAAATTGATGCTGAGTGTTCTAGTTTACATATTGATCTCTAGCAACCAATTTGTCTTTAACTTAGACCTGTCTACTATTACCTTGACAGCCTTAAGCAACTTAAGGAACAACTTAGATAAATAAAATGATTTTTTTTTTTGTATTTTTGATTCATCATTGTTGCTAAAGCCTCACAAAAAGTCTCTATAAGACTAAGCATTTTTTCTAAAGAATTAAATGAAAATGTCTATGACAATTACAATTCAGAACCTTTTACTTAAACAGAAAACCAGATTTCTTAGGATAAAATTAGTCCCAGAAATTAAAATACTGTTAATATCTGATTACTTTGTAATATATATGATTTTAGACCAGCAGAACACCATCTACAAGTGTAACTTATTAATAACTAAAGTTGACCTTTAAATATTTGGAGAAATTTGTGGTTGTTCAGTAGGGATAATTAACAGGAATAAGCTATGAATCAAATGTCTAAAATATTCAGAGTAGTATGAAATGAGAGTTTGCTACAGTATTTTCTATTTTGTCCTTCCTCCCTGCCTGGATATGAGAATAACGTGGTAGGAACAGCATTCAGGTGAAAACAACAAAATTTAAGTCCAGCTTTGTCCATAATTAGTAATTTGATTTTGAATAACTGAATGAACTCTCTGAGTACACTTCTTCATCAGTAATTTGGAGAACAATACTAATAATAGCTAGTAGCTGGTGGAATGAGCACTATTATTAGCTTCCTTAGAAAGATGAATAAACTGAGGCTCAGAAGAAATGCTGGCATTGGTTTCATATCAAGCAGAGCATGTGTCCTTAGACCCTGTGAAGTACTGACACCCTGGCTGATTTGTTCATTTGCACTTGGTTGTCAATTATTTATTATCAGGGCTTGATGAACTAGAAAGATTTTGGTGAATTGAAAATCATATTCCACATGTTTCCTAGATCATTTTCTTATTTTTCCAAATGGAGGATGAGCTCATTTTGTTCATAATATATCTATTTGGGACAGGGTAGATAGAGGGAGTGGTCTTTAGTCAACTGTAGATTGTCAATGTCATTTCCTGGTTTAGCTCTGTAAGATGTTATTAGTAAGAGAAACTGGATGAAGGGTAGACAGGAACTTCTCTTTACTATTTTATGCAATTTCTTGTGAGCTTATAATTCTTTCAAAATAGAGTTTAAAAAAGAATTGGTTTTCCAGGTTGTTTTTATAGAAAAGTGCACAAAATATTTCAGCAACATAAAGCAAAAAAAATATTAGAACCTCTATTTCTATCTTTTCTGTCTTTATTCCTTCAAATTTTCTGTTTTTATGTTTATTTTGTAATGTACATAACGTATTGCAGAAATACATTTAACTTTAGAAGTTAAAATACAACTGGGCATCCTAAATCAAAACTATTATTTTCTTTTTACTATTATGTATGTGATATGCTATGAAAAATTTAAAGATCTCTTTAAAGTAGAAAATCAGATACTTTGGAGCCAAATTGGGGTTATAAATCAGGCTCTTTGAGTTATTAACTAAATAATTCAAGACAGGGTTCTCGAGTCTCAATTTCCTCATCTAGTTAAAAAAGATAAGAATAGTACTCCTTGTGTTGCAATATTCACATGAGATTTTTATTTTTTGCTTAGCATATAAAGACCCCAATAAATATTAGCTTGTTTCCCCCTCTCTTTGAGAAAACAAAGACTTCTACAATACATATTTGTGCTATGTCTCCATTCATTACAATGAGCGGTTGGAGAATCTAGAGGTAATTAGAGAGTACTATATCCATACAGTATCTTTAAAATTAACTAAATTCCCAAATATCATGGAATTCCTGCTTTGGGCAAATCACTGTTCTCAGTCTGCATTGCAATATCATTGAATGGTCCTCAGTTAATACTTTCCTCCCAAATGAAAGACAATTCTATTGAGGAGGGAAAAAAAAAGAGAGAGAGAGAGACTGCCAAGTTTTCTACTGTTGTTTTATTTTTTAGTTTCCAAATCTTATTTTATTTTAAAGTGGTTGGAACTGACAGAGTAGCATGTTAAACTGGAATGTAAACTGTGTTTATACAATGATGAATGTGTTGACTTAAGAAGTGACAGGTTACTCTTCCATGCAGATGACAACAAAATCAGTGAATGCAATCTTTCAAAATATTGAATTCAATACTTCTGTCTCTCTTATTAGGCCCAATAACTTACAATGTTTAATTGCATTTGTGGAGTTAGGTACCATATTCTTTTTTGATGAAAACTTGTCAATGAAGGTAGAGCTGTGGTGGAGAAAAAGAAAGACTTTCAATGTTGATGTTCTCACATCAGTTACATGCATTCATTTGTGTTCCCCAGCTAACCTTAGAGTTAATTTGGGGCCATAAAAGTACTTCTGACCAATGAAAAGTAGAGAAGGGGCATGTGTCACTTCTGGGCTGAGTCAATTAAAAGCCACTGTGCCTCTAGCACCAGGCTCAGGATACCATGAGTTTCAGAAGACATGGCAAGCAGGAGGAGGACCAGCTGCCTGAATCAGACTTCATCTCAGGAGAGCCACTGAGGTTTCAGAGTTTAGTTATTACAGCAGCGAGCTACCCTGATTTGAACGGTGGTTTGGCTGTTGTAAAATTTACAATTTGAGAAGTTAGCAGGTTTGTTGAACCATTTAAAGAACTGATTTTTAGTTCTTTTTAGAGAATGTAGTTAGTTTTTGTTAGGACAAAAATATTTTTTGAGTAAAATGTGAAGCAAGGTGGAACTCAAAAATATATTCCAAATTATCAGTAAAGATGGCATGATTCAAAACATCTCTATATACAGCCCACACCTCTCAGAGATTTGCTAAATTTCTCCAGAATGCTCAAAGTGAGAACAGATCATCACAGGAATGAAAGAGGAATTCTGCATATATTTGCTATTTTTCACTTAAGATGAATTATCTTCTCCAAATAAATACAGATTTATTGGGCTTCCTTGGTGGCTCAGCTGGTAAAGAATCCATCTGTGTCTATGCCATATCACCCTGAACGTGTCCAATCTTGCCTGATCTCAGAACCTAATCAGGGTCGGGCCTGGTTAGCATTGGATAGGAGAATCTGCCTGCAATGTGGGTAGACTTGGGTTGGATCCCTGGGTTGAGAAGATCCACTGGAAGAGGGCATGGCTACCCACTCCAGTATTCTTGCCTAGAGAAGCCCTGTGAACAGAGGAGCCTGGCAGGCTAAAGTCCATGGGGTTGCAAAGAGTCGGACATGACTAAAGGACTAACCAAAGATTCTCTATGACAAATTTTATTTTTTAGTAATGAATAAATGAAAAAGTCATTTTCACTTGCAGATGTGATGTTATTAGCAGTTTTTGATATCTCCATCAAAGTACTATAAAATAATTCTATTTAAAATATATTTTCTGACAGGCATAGTATATATTGTACTTTGAGATAGAAATATAATCACTTTGTTATGAAAAATGCTTCTCTTGGTTACAAACAGCAAAATTCATCCTTATGCCCTAAAAACCAATCCCAGGAAGTAAGTTTTAAGCTCAAAGACCTGGGTAAAAATTGTGTCTCTAGGCAACTAGACTAAAACATTTTTTCTATAGAAATATATAGCATATCTTTGGAGTTTATAAATCTGAGACTCATCAGGAAATTAAATGAATAATGTGTCTCTACAAAAAAAATACTCAATATGTAGAGCCAATTGCTATGAATGATAGCAAATGAAATACCATTTAATTTTTTTCTAGTTCAATTTGGCTTCAAAAACAGGTGAAAAAGTTATTTACTAAAGGACAAGTTCAGAAAAGCCTCTAGAAAATCATTTGGTTTTAGATGCATTCTCTTTACCAAATCTGCCTAGCTCCCCAAGGTAAATATTCTGAGAGTTTTGTAAATAGCCAAGGAACCTCTGATGCTCGAAAGCAATCAGAACCTCAGCTATGCAACTGATCCCAAATAAAACAGATTTTCATGGAGAACAGCAAAATAACAATTCTTATAAGGATACACGTTCTGAAAGCATAACTTCTGTACAACTGAATATTAAAAGCTGACCCATTTACTTTATTACCTAAAACTTTCTGAGATGATTCAATTCAGTTCAGTCGCTCAGTCATGTTTGACTATTTGCAATCCCATGGACTGCAGCATGCCAGGCTTCCCTGTCCATCACCAACTCCTGGAGTTTGTTCACACTTGTGCGCATCGTCAGTGATGTTGTCACCTTCTCCTCCTGCCTTTAATATTTCCCAGCACTGGGGTCTTTTCCAGTGAGTCAGTTCTTCACATCAGGTGGCCAAAGTATTGGAGTTTCAGCTTCAGCATCAAGTCCTTCCAATGAATGTTCAGGACTGATTTCCTTTAAGATTGTTTGGTTTGATTTCCTTGCTGTTCAAGGGACTTTCAGGAGTCTTCTCCAACACCACAGTTCAAAAGCATCAATTCTTCAGTGCTCTGCTTTCTTTATAGTCCAGCTCTCTCATTCGTACATGACTACTGGAAAAACTATAGCTTTGACTAAATGGACTTTGTTGGTAAAGTAATGTCTCTGCTTATTAATATGCTGTCTGGGTTTGTTACAGCTTTTCTTTCAAAGAGCAAGTGTCTTTTCATTTCATGGCTGCAGTCACCATCTGAGATGGTAAAAATAAACGAATGATACATATTGAGACTTAATAAAGGAAGGTATTCCCTCATTTTTCGCCCTGAAACAAACTGAACAGAAAGGAATATTGTGGAATGTGATTTTTCAGAAAGTACCTCTGCTTACATTTTCTTTTTAATACTAGATTATGCATTATTTTAAATTTACAGTAGAGCTGCAAATAGTTTGAATGTTTTACCATGCACTATTTCAGAGATAAGTCTCAACCTCCAGGAAGAGAAAGTAACACTAACTTAAGCAAAATGTACCCATTAGGAGTCTATTGTTGCCTCAAAAGTCAATTGAACTTCAAGCTAAGAAATGGTTAAAGTATTAATATATCAGACATCTGGAAGCCTAGTGAGCATGAGCCACAACAGTGAATTTATAGAACAAACAAGCTGGTGAGAATGCAGTATTCGTAAAGACTGACCTCAGCCTTATTTTGCCTTTGCCTCACTGTCCTCATTTTGGTAAAAGCTGTTCAGCAGGCTTAACTTGTGGCATAATCCACCCTCTGGATGAACTCATATTCTGATTAGTTTGGAGTGTGTGAGTTTGCACATATACATGTGTCTATGGGGTGAGCAGAGGGGAGGGAATTGTCCAACACATTCCACCCCTTTGACTACCCAACATTTTTATAAACCCTTCTACACATTTATATTCTCAAAAGTGCCCCTGTTCAATATAATGGGGCTTCCCTGGTGGCTCAGATGGTAAAGTGTCTGCCTGCAATGCAGGAGACCTGGGTTCAATCCCTGGGTTAGGAAGATTCCCTGGAGGAGAAAATGGCAATTTTCCAGTACTCTTGCCTGGAAAATTCCATGGACAGAGGAGCCTGGTATGCTACAGTCCAAGGGGTTGCAAAGAGTCAGACACGACTGAGCAACTTCACTTTCACTTTACTTCAATATAATGAAAAAGTCATATTGAGCTAAAGTTATACTTGTATCATCCATTTCCACATTATTCTTCAAGTTCAGATAGTCATTCCTACAGTAGTGATATCTTCTGCATTTAGTATTATTTTTGAGTAAACTGGGTATGCATCTTCCTACCTGAGCCAACAAGAACATACACATACTAATTTTATATATATGGAATAAGATCATCAACACCAAAGAGAAGTCTTGGTGGTGCTAATGCTAAAGAACTGGCCTGCCAGTACAGGAGATGCAAGAGACACAGATTCAATCCCTGGGTTGGGATGATCCCTGAAGGAGAAAATGGCAAAGTACTCCAGTATTCTTGCCTGGGAAATCTATGGACAGGACAGCCTGCCAGGCTACAGTCCATGGGGTTGCAAAGAGTTGAACACATCTAAGCAACTGAGCATACACACCTTAGCCAACAAGAACATACACATCTAATTTTGGACATGTGGAATAAGTTTATCAACACCAAGAGAAGTGTGGAAAAATAGATGACTCATACAGAGATACATTTACCAAAATTAATATTGCTGCCCTGGGCAGCATTCAGTTCAGTTAAGTTCAGTTCAGTCACTCAGTCGTGTCCGACTCCTTGCGACCCCATGAATCACAACACATCATCCCTGTCCATCACCAACTCCCAGAGTTTACCCAAACTCATGTCCATCAAGTCGGTGATGCCATCCAGCCATCTCATCCTCTGTCGTCCCCTTCTCCTCCTGCCCCCAATCCCTCCCAGCATCAGAGTCTTTTCCAATGAGTCAACTCTTTGCATGAAGTGGCCAAAATATTGGAGTTTCAGCTTCAGCATCAGTCCTTCCAATATACATCCAGGACTGATCTCCTTTAGGGTAGCTGGTTGGATCTCCTTGCAGTCCAAGGGACTCTCAAAAGTCGTCTCCAATACCACAGTTCAAAAGCATCAATTCTTCGGCACTCAGCCTTCTTCACAATCCAACTCTCACATCCATACATGACCACTGGAAAAACCATAGCCTTGACTAGGCGGACCTTTGTTGGCAAACCAATGTCTCTGCTTTTCAATATGCTATCTAGGTTGGTCATAACTTTCTTTCAGAGGAGTAAGCGTCTTTTAATTTCATGGCTGCAATCACCATCTGCTGTGATTTTGGAACCCAAAAAAGTTTGACACTGTTTCACAGCATTACCAAATTTTTAAACATCATTTTAATAAGACTTCTTTATTCATGTATTAGATAGTTCATTATTACTTTACAAATGTATTAATTTACAAATTAATTTCATACTACACCAGTATACTACACCTAAATTTTATACTACACCAGTATTATTTTGTTAGCTAAACTCTTGATTATTAAGACTTTTCCTTTGACTACCATAGAATATTCAGTTATTGATCAAGTAACTTTTCTAGTACCTCACAAAAACTGACACTTTTTTTTTTTTTTAGAATAATGTTGGGTTAATCAATAAGGAGCACATGATTGACATGAGATAGCCTGTCTTAGCAAGGATTTAACAATGCGGTCCATCCTTGATGTTATTCTATTCTCACTCTGTGGTTACTGGGTGAGTTCCTAAAAGCTTGACTTCAACTACCATTTCTTTTTTGGTGTCTTCTAATTCCAAAATAAAATCATATCTTTTTTTCCCCTCAAACTTGAAATAGTTTATATTCACAACAGTGTCCTGTTCATTTTCCAGGCTCTTTTGAAGTCAATTAATCTAAAGAAGAATTCATCTACTTTCTAAATCTGCCATTTTTCCTGATGTATTTTTATATTGGTGAGTGGAATTATTATTAAACAAGACACATTTATCAGAAATTTGTAAATTAATACTTCTCATGTTTTCTTATTCAATCTATATCTAATATATCAAATATAATTGATTTTAACTCAACTATTTTTCAACTCATTTCTGTCTTTTTCAAGTATGTTGTCATTAACTTAATTCAAGCTAAATATTTTCACCTTATTTTAATAAATCATATTTAATATTTAAATTTGTCATATTTATCATATTTAATAAATCACATTTATTTAATAAATCATATTTCAGATTCCATTACTTCATACTTAAATTCCACTTTTAATTTTTTGGCACAGTAATTTTTTAAATAAATTATTGAATGAGGTTATGATTTTCTCTGGCTTAAACCATTCAGTGGTCCTCCCTTACATTAAGGACAAATTTAGAATGTTTGGGGAAAACCATATAAAAATCTTTATAAAATAGTCCATGCCTAACATTCTAGGTTCCTTTGCTATCATCACTATATATCCTTTCCTTTAATTATAACAATTTTAGGTCTTATGATATATTCTGTCTTTGCTCATTATCTATCCTCTTTCTATTTTTTTAATTTTATTTTATTTATCTTTACAATATTGTATTGGTTTTGCCATATATCAAAATGAATCTGCCACAGGTATACATGTGTTCCCCATCCTGAACCCTCCTCCCTCCCCATACCATCCCTCTGGGTCGTCTCAGTGCACCAGCACCAAGCACCCAGTACTAAAATCAAGTGAATAATTTCCCCTTCAAGGGAAGGAGTACCTGCATCCTTTGGAAATGACCGGCTGCGAAAGGCACACCCTCTCTATTTTTTCTGTCTCTTGTATTGAATGTGGATGTGGATTTCCACAAATCTTATTCAACTGAATGTCATCAGGATCAATCACATTATATGAATTAACCCTGACAACAGAATAACACCAGCCTTTGCTGACAAAGGTCTGTCTAGTCAAGGCTATGGTTTTTCCAGTAGTCATGTATTGATATGAGAGTTGGACTATAAAGAAAGCTGAGCACTGAAGAATTGATGCTTTTGAACTGTGGTGTTGGAGAAGACTCTTGAAAGTCCCTTGGATGGCAAGGAAATCAAACCAGTCAACCCTAAAAGAAATCAGTCCTGAATATTCATTGGAAGGACTGATGCTGAAGCTGAAACTCCAATACTTTGGCCACCTGAAACGACAAACTGACTCACTGCAAAAGAGTGAAGGCAGGAGGAGAAGGGGACAACAGAGGATGAGATGGTTGGATGGCATCACCAACTTGACAGACATGAGTTTGAGCAGGCTCCAGGAGTTGGTGATGGACAGGGAAGCCTGGCATGCTGCAGTCCATGGGATAGCAAAGAGTTGGACATGACTGAGCAAATGAATTGAACTGAACAAAATAATAATACTAAACGTTTATTATATTCCCATGAACTAAATATTAGGCTTATTGGTTTACTTGTCATGTCATGTATCCTCACAAGAATATTTATAAACTGGTCATTGTTATTACTATTGATGGCTCTGTCTTTCTTTGCATTTTCTGGCAGCATTTAGTAAAGGTGACCACAACCTCCTTTTTGAAGTACTTTTTCACTTGAATTCCAGACACCACTACCTGTTCATTCCATTTCCTCCTTACTAGAGCTAGAAAGAAAGAACCTTCCTTTCTGTCTCTCTTTCGACTCCCTTTCTTCTTATACTGTTATATTTTGGAATATATGAGGGCTCACTTATCATATATTTCTCTAATTTTCAATCACTTCCCAAGGTACCTTATTCAGTTTCAGGGATTTAGATTTATTAGAAATGCAGGTGATTCCATATATTTATCTTTGCATAGACCTTGTATTTTAACTTCAGACTTAAAAATCCAGCAACTTACTCTAACTCTTCACTTAAATAGCTGTTCAACCTTTCAAACGGCACTTGTCCAAAATGCAACCATTCATTTCCAACCTTTCACCCTACTTCTCCAACTCAATAAAGAAACAACTTCATTCTTTCAATTTATCTTATCACAAAACTTGGAGCCACTTTTCATTACTCTCTTACTTGGACATCCTGATACATTTGGACATTTTGTGGTCCGTAGCTTCTAAATACATTCAGAAGTAGTCCACTGCCTACCACTTATCTCTACCACTCATCCTAGAGTAATTTTCAATTGCTTCTTGCCTGATTTCTTACAACAGCTTCTTATCCCACCTTCTATTCTCACTGCCAAAATCTATACTCCACACGGCTGGGTAATACTTTTAAAATTTTAGTCAGCATTTCCCTGGTGGTACAGTGGTAAATCATGTGTTTGTCAATGCAGGAGACGTGGATTTGATCCCTGGTCTGGGAAGTCTCCACATGCCACAGGGCAACTAACTTGGCACACCATAACTAATGGAAGCCATGGTCTAAAACCCACACACCACAGCTAAAGGGTAGCCTCCACTCACCACAACTAGAGGAAGCCTGCACATAGCAATGAAGACCAAGTACAGCCAAGAAAAGTCAGTCAAATCATACCATCTTTCTGCCCAAATTCTTGACTTTACTCAAAGCTAGAGCTATGCACTTGCCAAGACCTTTGAGGCCTTACAAGCACTCACCTCTCTCTGCCACTCTGCACTCTTTGTGTTTATGTTCCTGCTGACTCATTTCTAGCCACTATGCCTACTTATTTGCTTCTTGATATTCTAAGCCAGTCTTACGTTCCACATAAGCCATTAAGCTGCACAAAAATAAAATCATAAGCACCTACTGCCAGCTGCATCTTTCATTTTCTATCCAAGTTATCCTAATTTCTTTTCTCCCATAATGCTTAGCACCTTGTGATTTATTGTACATATGTTTATCTTCTGTTTGCCTTGCCCTCACCACTATGACTACAAGATTCATGGTCTTAAATTTATACTTTTCTGTTCATAGTTCTATCTGTTGAGTTAAGAATGGCATCTGACACCTTAAAGGTGATTGTGGTGAGCACTTTTACAGCCTAATGAGAACCAGTCCATTCTTTTGTCAGATGGAAGAACAACTATTTCCTAACACTCTGAAGTTAAAGGAAGACATATCACATAATTATTAGTCTCTCAGTCATGTCCAACTCTTTATGACCCCATAGGCTATACAGCCCACCAGGCTCCTCTGCCCATGGAATTCTCCAGGTAAGAATACTAGATCTTCCCAACCCAGGGATCAAACCCAGGTTTCCTGCATGGCAGGCAGATTCTTTACTGTCTGAGCCACAGACAGTAAAGGGAAGCCCAGACATATCATGTGCTCACATTTTTTGAGCAAGACATATCACATGCTTTCCCCAAAAACCATGAATGAAGACGCTGAATGTCTCTTCTAGGTGGTTGCTTGTAATAATTGACTCTTGACTCTTCAGTCCTTTTTATGTCCTCCTTGCATGAAGATCTTGGAAGCTCATGTTCATAATGGAGATGCCAAAAAACTGAAGCAGCTTGGAATGCTGAGTGGATTCATGGTGGACAGCTGTTCTGGAGAACTGCCCAAACCCTGAGTGGATTTTCGGGGCAGTGAAGTAAACTAGTGGTATGTAGCCACTGAGAATTGGGGAGTTTATTACCACAGCATAACCCATCCTATGTTGACAGGTGTAATAATCAATAAATATGTGTGGAATGAAGGCATAAATGATCCCTATTTAGCAGAGGGGGAAGCAGAGTCACTGTAAAAGTATGTTATTAGCTCAGAATTGTCAAGGGCAACCTGGAGTCAAAGTCAGGCCACATATAACATGTAAAACAAGCAGTGATCATTTTTAACCAAGAAAGATAAACTGTGTATTTTACAGTTACTTCTAATACAAATCAGTGACAAATAAATCATGATCCAATAACTTACTTAAGGCGATGTTGACAGAGACATACTATAGGACAATTATCTGGCATTTTCAAGCTTTTTCTTTGTATGCTTAAGTCATTGGAAAGTACATGTGTAAGCCTTTAGCCTAGCACCCTGGTGGCTCAGAGGTTAAAGTGTCTGCCTGGAATGCAGGAGACCTGGGTTTGATCCCTGGGTCAGGAAGGTTCCCTGGAGAAGGAAAAGACAACCCACTCCAGTACTCTTGCCTGGAGAATCCCATGGAGGGAGGAGCCTGGTAGGCTATAGTCCATGGGGTCCCAAAGAGTCGGACACGACTGAATGACTTCAAAGAGTAGCAAAGCGCTATAAGGTCTAGATAAGTATACATCACTCTGTCTTTACAGGTCAGTGCAATACTCATAAGATGGTAGTTACTTGTTTCATATATCTACTTTATCTATTTTTGAGTGGAATGTGTTGTACATTATTGTTTCTCTTATAAGGATTTAATAATTCTTACCTGGGGCTAATTCTAGGAAAAGTTTGTATGTACTAACAAAAATGTTTGCTTTCTTTTAGGAAAAGAAAAAATTAGATAAGACAATATATCTCTAACAACTTTAGCTTTTAGCTCTTGAAGCCAATTTATTATTTAATTATAGAAAAGAAAGCTCTTGGTGGTGTTTATGTTTCTCTTAATTTTATATTCCAGCAGCCTTTTTCTTTATTTCTCTCTCTTTTTCTTTCTCCTTTGTTCCTTTAAAAATCCCTATTTGACTTCCTTTGGACTAAATTCTACATTTTAAGCACTTGATTTCAAAATGAACAGAATCTTCATTCCAAATGAATTGAAAATTCATTAGCGCTTATCAATGAATTCAGTAAAGTTGCAGGATATAAAACTAATACACAGAAATCTGTTGCATTTATACATAGAGCAAAAGATCAGAAAGCAAAATTAAAGAAACAATTTCACTTACCATCACATCAAAAAGAATAAAATACCTAGGAATAAACCTGCTTAAGGAGACAAAAGACCTGTACTCTGAAACCTGTAAGACATTGAAGAAAGAAAACAAAGATGACACAGAGAGATGGAAAGATGTACCATATTATTGAATTGGAAGAATCAATATTGTCAAAGTGACCATACTACCAAAAGCAATCTATAGATTCAATGCAATCCCTACAAATTACCAATGGCATTTTCACAGAACTAGAACAAAATGATTTTTTAAATTTCTAATGAAACACAAAAGACCCCAAACAGCCAAAGCAATCTTGAGAAAGAAAAAAAGAGCTGGATGAATCACTCTCTCTACTTCAGACTATCCTACAAACCTATAGTCATTAAAACCATATGGTGGTGGCACAAAAACAAAAATATCAATGAATGAACAGCATAGAAACCCTAGAAATAAACCCACATACCAATGGCCAATTAATCTATGACAAAGAAGGTAAGACCATACGAAGAAGAAAAGATTCTTCAGTATATAGTTCTAGAAAACTGAACATGTGCATGCTCAACCAATTAGTCATGGCTGACTCTTTGTGACTCCCATGGCTCCTCTATTAGAATTTTCCAGGCAAGAATACTGGAGCGGGTTGCCAAACTGAACTGCTACAAGCAAAAAATGAAACTAGAACATTCTTTAACACCAAATACAAAAATAAACTAAAATTGAATTAGAGATCTAAATGTAAGATCAGATAATACAAAACTCAGTGGAAAATGTAGGTAGAACACTTTTTGAAATTGTAGCAATATATTTTATCAAGCTATCTCCTAGTGTAATAGAAATAAAAATAAAATTAATAAATTGGACCTAATTAAATTCAAAATCTTTTGCACAGAAAGTAAAACCATGAATAAAATAAAAAGACAATCTACAGAATGGGAGAAAATATTTGCAAACAATGCAACTGATGAGGGATTAATCTCTGACATTTACAAACATTTCATATAGTTCAATATAAAAAAAAAAATCAACAAAAAAATGACTGGAAAACCCAAATAGATGTTTCTCCAAAGAATATATACAGTTGGCTAAGAGTAACATGAAAAGACACTCAACATCATTAATTATAAATGCAAATCAAAACTATCATTAGTTATCACCTCACACCAGTCAGAATGGCCATTATCAAAAAGTCAATCAACAATAAATACTGAAGAGGGTGTAAAGAAAAGAGAACACTTCTACTCTGTTGGTGGGAAAGTAAATTGGTATATCCACTATGGAGAACAGTATGGAGGTTATTTAAAAACTAAAAACAGAACTACCATACTATCTAGCAATCCCACACCTGGGCACATATACAGACTAACACATTATTCAAAATGATACAAGCACCTAGTGTTCATTGCAGAGCTGTTTACAATAGCTAAGACACGGAAGCAATCTAAATGTCCACTGACAGATAGATGCATGGCTAAAAACATAATACATATATACAAGGGACTATTACTCAGCCAGTAAAGAGAATGAAATAATGCCATTTGCAGCAACCTGGATGGACCTGGAGAACACCATACCAAGTGAAGTAAGTCAGGCAGAGAAAGAAATGCTGTGTATCACTCATATGGAGAATTTAATTTTTAAAATGATACAAATGAACTTACCTACAAAACAGAATCGACTCACAGACTTAGAGAATGAAACTTATGTTTACCAGGGAGGAAGGATGGGAGAGAGGAATAGATTGGAAGTTTGGGACCAACATAAACACACTACTATGTTAAAATAGGTAATCAACAAAGACCTAATGTAAAACACAAGGAACTCTGCTTATACTCTATAATAAACTTAATGGGAAAAGAATTTTTAAAAGAACAGGTACATGCATATGTATAACTGAATCACTACTGTACACTTGGAACTAACACAACATTATTAATCTACTATATTCAATATAAAATTAAATTAAGAAAAATGTTCATTTAAGTAATTTTTTATTAGTGAATGCTGGAAAATTCAAGTAATCAACATTGGATTTTTTTTTCTTTATACACTGAAACCTGGTCATTCTGTAAATTTAGAGAAGTGAATAGAAGGAAATAAAAAATGAACAATATCTTATAATCCAAAGATAAAGGGTGTTATAATTTAGCATTTTATTTTTACCTGTTATACATTTTAATGTTTTGATTTATAATATATTTTATTTGCCTCATGTGAATATAGAATAATTAGAAAACACAAAAAAGGGAGAAAGAGAAATATTTTATATTATTAAGCTCTTCCATATTGCTCTACTCTATGGCATTTAAAGACTTTTAAACTATCTCTTCCTATTATCACTCTCATTTTAACAGAATTAGCTTCTTTGAAGAAGTATGGGGATGAGGATTTCTTTTTAGGCTTTTACAAAGTAACTGCTATCAATCTCTCATTGTGTTGATTTTTATCAACTTGTGAATATTTTTGATGTTAAAAAATGTTTAAGTTGAAGTGTAGTTGATTTATGATGTTTTGTTACTTTCTGGTGTATAGCAAAGTGATTAAGCAACTTATGAGTTTATCAGCCTGCTAAAGCCCAACATCATAAAATTTCTATTAGCTAAGATTTTATTAAATCATTGACCATTTTATAATTAATTGTAAACCATTCTGCCTAAACATACACTTTTGTAATAACACTGCTACTGCTGCTGCTAAGTCACTTCAGTCGTGTCCAACTCTGTGCGACCCCATAGACAGCAGCCCACCAGGCTCTGCCGTCCCTGGAATTCTCCAGGCAAGAACACTGAAGGGGGTTTACATTTCCTTCTCCAATGCACAAAAGTGAAAAGTGAAAGTGAAGTCGCTCAGTCGTGTCCGACTCTTCGAGACCCGTGGACTGCAGCCTACCAGGCTTCTCCGTCCATGGTATTTTCCAGGCAAGAGTACTGGAGTGGGGTGCCAGTGCCTTCTCCTATTAAGTATCCTAACTGCTAATAAAAACTAACACATCTCTAGTGGACTAAGCTGGCAAAATATTTTAAATACAGTATGACATTTTAAGTCCCTGAAGGCTGTCAAGTCTCCTGAAGTTATTAGAAAGGTAATATTACATAATCCCATTTTACAGGTAGAAAGGCAGATGCAAAGGGGCTGTGCCCATCTGTGAGATGAAAGAGATGTAGCTGAGTTTTTCACTCCCAAAATTCTATGAGCCTATGAGCACTACACAGATTAGAACTCAGGGTTTGTGATTTCAAGATCTCAGTTCCCTCATAATATCACAACACCAACTAATATATTTGGCTCCTGTGGAGTAGGTAATGGCAATTCACTCCAGTGTTCTTGCCTGGCTGGTATCACAGAGAGTTGCTTGTTGTGGGGAAAGACCCCACATATCTGGCATCAGAAGTGGGGCAATAGTGTGATGGTAAAAGAGGAAAACTGAGTTTTTCTTTGATATACCTACAAGTGTTACTGATCCTTATAATGATGTTTCTGAGTAACTTTGATATATTAACTGTGATATATATAGTAACTGTGATATATTATACTTTCCTGTCATCAATAAGAGGTAATAACACTAATCTCATGATATAATAAACCACCTATGTTGTATGAACATAGTCTATTTATTCATGAAGTGAAAGTGAAAGTGAAAGTGTTAGTCTCTCAGCCATGTCCAGCTTTTTGCAACCCCATGGACTGTAGCCTGCCAGGCTCCTCTGTCCACAAAATCCACCAGGCAAGAATACTAGAATGGGTTGCCATTTCCCATGTATGTCTACAAAAAACCTTACTTTCATACATGCAGAAGATGTACAGACATTGTTTTAGAGACTTGACTCAATATTTTCCATCTTCATCCTACTTTTTTGATTTACTAATATATCTACTTTTAAACTTATCTAATAATTACAATCATCTTATTATTGAATGAACCATTTGGTAGATCCCTTGAAAATACTCATACATATAATATTCCTTGAAATTTACTGGTTCATCAGTTGTGTGTGTGTGGAGTTGATTACTGGGGGACAGTTTGGCTGGATATAAACTCCTGACATGACAGCTGACTTTCTGGTAAATACTACTTCATTCTATCTTTTGCAATCAGTGTTGCAGAAGTATTTGACATCATATTGATTTTCTTTCCTTTGTAAGTGATTTAGTCTTTCTGCCTAGAGGAACTGGAGATTTTTTTTCTTTGAAACCTAATATTACTGAAGTATTTCTCAAGTTGTCTAACAATTTTCTCAATCGAAAGGTATATTGTCCCTATATGTACATTGTCTATTCAGGAACATAAATTTTCTTATTCAGGAAACAACACATTTTACATTTTGGGAAGCATTTTACTTATCTTTTTTCTTTTTCTCAGCTCTCTTCAGTTTGATCTTTTAAATCTCTTATGATCACTTAATCTACTTTGGCTCATCATATTCTATATTTTAAAATTTATTCAGCCTTTAATTTCTTTCCAAAGTTTTACAGTTTCACATTTTTCTGATTACTTGTATATCTTCTTTGTTTTTCATTTATAATTTTATTTATTATTATATAATGATATAGTTATAATATATAATATATAACATTTATGCTATATTATTTTATGTTCTATTTATACTGTATTATAATTATGTATTGTACAAATAATATATTATTATATGTATAATTTTAATACTTTAATCATTTCTTTCATATGCTTTTCACACATAATTATTACTCAATTCATTTTATTTCATGACGATTTCACAGTCTGCAACCTCAAATATAAAACAGTATACCTATCTCTCTCTCAGCCTCCCTCTTGTTCTCTCCTTCTCTCTTTCTCTCTTCCTTTCCCTCTCTCCTGTTGTCTTGCTTTCACTGTCTTGGAATGCTTCCATGATCATCTAAAGAAGCTTGCTATACCCCTGGAAGATGGGAAATCATACAGAAGAGAACCAACTTAGCCACATTAAGAGCCCAGAGATCAACCAGATATGTCCATGTGGCTATCCAGGACAATCCAGCTCAAGCAGATACTACAACTGACCCAAACTGCAGGACCGAGATCAGCCAGAATGATGTGATACACAGAGGAAGCATCCTAGATCAGTCCTGTTCAAGCTGCTAATCTACAGAATTATGAACATGTGCAATGTTATTGACTTAAACCACCAAGTTTTAGTCTAGTCTGTTATGCAACAAAATTAACTTCTACAATGAACATTTATATTTACCTAAAGAAAAATGAGGGAAAATGCACATGAAGTTTTATAGTGGGTAATTAAAGGAAGAAGAAATTATCCCATGTCTATGTAAAGCAGAAAATATTAAACTGTTTTTTAAAGTAGTATGTCAGAAGAGAATGCTTATTGGCCATTTTCACTCTTTCCTCTGTGTAGACGTGCTCAAATAGTGGGACCCTCCTTTTTCCACCAATATACTCATCCTGCCCAGGGGAGAAGTTATTTGAAGAATAAATGAGTCTGCTCAGCAGATAATTTCCATTTTCAACTTTGAAGTTAGCTGACTTGTAGCAGCAGTCCCCGTGTCAAACTGCATACCAGGGGCAGATTCCGCCCCGGAGGAGTAAGAAAGCAGAAGCAGGAAGACCTGCTCTGGTCAAGATCCTAGAACAGTGGTGGTAGTTTTGCCTAAGGCAGTAGCTTTGTATAGAAAAGCCATGTCTAAGTACAGCAAAAATTGTAATGATTTGGCCCCTCAATTGCAACTTGCTTTGTTTTTCAATTAGTTCAGAAATATGTGTTACTTTCTTACAGACATTGTACAATAATATAATAAAGTGAAAATTGTATAGTTTGAAAATATATTTTATAAGTTAATGCTTTTATTATGAAAATTAGTGGTGCCCTCCAGGGCAAAATGATATGCTGTTTTGTTAAATTAATTTTTAAAATATATCTCTGTAGATCTTCATTCATTTTTCCTCTGAAATTTTCAGTGGCCAGGACAAATATCTAAGCAGATGATCCATTTACTCACATTCTTTAAATATCTGAAGAATTAATATTTAGACAAAACAGTAGATGAAATAAGTGTTTATTCAATTCAGTTGTATTTTAGACTCCCCTGGAAAGCACACAGAGCAGTGATCCAGAGTGGCTTAAGTGTAATTGATCTTTTAGATTGGTCACATAACCCTTTGACTTTGGTTACTATATAAAGCTGCAGACTTTCCCAAAATATTTTTGTATCATCACGTTTCATTTATTTTAGAAAAGGATGCTGTTTCCAGCCAAACTAAATGGATATACTTGAGTTTACAAAAGCATTCTATACTGTGACCTTTAAGTCACCTGGAATAAAGCTCAAAGCACCTTTGACTACCTAATCAAATTATGAAACACTAAATTTCACTTCTTTCCCAGAAGCAAAAATACACAATAACCATATTCTGAAATAGCTAATCTCTCCATAGATTTAGATGTTATATAGAACAAATTCTGTCCCCCTCCCAACCATCACCACATGTATATCTGTATTCTATAAAAGCTGAATTAGCAGTTCACTCAATGTCTTCCCTGTTGACACCGAATGACTCAGTAACCACAATAGCAGCAGACGATTTTGGAAAAATGTCTTATGTCTTTGAATAGGGTTACTCAATTTACAAAATAATGTAATCATCTATTGTAATCAAGACAGGTAACCATTTAGCCCATCTTTAAATAAGCACTTCTAGAAAAATAAATGCTTCAGCATCAAATCAGCATTAGCGAACACCAGTTGTGTGACCCTGCAATGACCAACTCCAAAGTCTCAGACTTGAAAAGACTGAGTAACTTAAAATAGAACAAGATAACAGCCAGCTGGAAACCAGTACATCTCAGTGTATAGAATGAATCTACCAAGGCGGCAGGAGATATACCTGCAGACTGAAAGATCACAACAGTAGTTTAGGGCAACACCTTGCAAAGTCTAGCATGAGCCCCTCATGCACTGCACATGTTCAAAATGAAATCCGGTTTAACAAAGCAATGGGGCAAGTGCATTGCTAGTATATTGTTCACTTAGAAGCAAATATTCACTTAGGGTAATTAGCTTGAATAGTGAGATTTTAATCATTTCATTCTCAACATAAATATTTGGCTAACCGATATGAAAGGTATTTATTTTCTCTATAGCTGGCTCTGCTTCCCAGCATTAGTACTGTGTGACAGATGGCTGATGTCATCCCTGCTTGGAAGAACTCAGTTGGCAATATTAGCTCGGCATATTTCTGGGGACTCATGATACGAGATGAGATGATGAAAAATAAAAGGGTCCAAAAGGGAATTCCCCAAAGCAAATATATTTATATGATTTGATACTGTAACTTCCTGGTTCATCATAAAGAGATGTATAGGCCAGTTAATTAATATTTTACTTAAACATATTCTGGCGAGTATTAGAAATACTTTAGAACATATTTTTTTGAACACTGGTAGTTAGCAATATCATCAGTCCATTGGTTGTTTCTATTTTCTTTGTCTTCATCTTTGTTCTATACACAGATAGAACAATCTCAGTGCTAGCAGCCTGGGCTCACACCGAATACCAACAGTTATGGCAAGGAAACAGATGGGTAGAGTTCGCTGTGCCAGAAGTAGTCTTTTATGAAATTCTCATCTGATAAGACAAAAATGAAAGTATTTTATGAAATGCTCATCTAATAAGGCAAAATTGACCTTCCTACTTGGCCCAATGTCCTGCAAGTTGCTGTTGTTGACAGAGGGTCGATAATGATACACTTCACTCTGCACTGCCTTTCCCTCACTGCCTGCTGCCACTGAGTGACCTCTGTTAAAACCTTTGGTTCTGGAAAGGAAGAAGATGGGGGTCAAAATTCTGGTGTATAGTGGGGAGGCTAGAGGAGGGAAAGATCTACAGACATTTTCTTTTAGTGGAAGAATGAATAACCTTTAAATAATAATAAAGCACTGACTATGTTCTCGACATTTCACATAAGTTAACTTATGTGTTGAACAACCTAGTGAGGTAGTAGTCAATAATATTTCTGTAAGGAAACTAAGGCTCAGAATTCTTTAGTCACTTGTTCAGGTCTCAGACCTGGTTTGTGATAGAGTTGACTTCAAACTGAGGCACTTTGGCTTCAGAGTCTGTGCTCTAGAAGACAAGAGACAAGAAAGGCTAGAGACAAGAAAGCTGACTCCATCTTTGAATGGAAGGGCAGAGTAGTAATTGTTATCATCAGACTTGAATATTTGATTTTATGCCTTATAGGAGAGTAGAGGGCTGCCCTGGTGGCTCAGATGGTAAAGAATCCTTCTGCAATGCAGGAGACCTGGGTTTGATCTCTGAATCCAAAAGATCCCTGGGAGAAGGGAATGGCTAGCCTTCTCTGAATACTGGAGAATGAATACTCCAGTATTCTTGCCTGGAAAATCCCATGGACAGAGGAGCCTGGTGGGCTACAGTCCATAGGGTCACAAACAGTCAGACATGACTGAGAGACTGACACACGCGGAAAATTATAACCTCCTTGAAGAAAGGGGTTATGCTTTACTATTTTTCTCTCTCTTTTGTTCTGTCTATAATACAGTACACTACCTTAAAAAAACACATACAATAACTATAATAGAAAAGCAGAAATTTTATAGATCTGAAGAAAATTTAAAAAATGTTTTATAATATACATCTATGTTTAGGTGAAAGTAAAGGATGAAAATAACAAGATAATATTTCCTTTTATAATAAGACCATTTCTTGTAAGGAATTATTATTCCATTGATGCCTACACATACCTTGCATACAGTTGGAATCTGTTTGTGCTGTTAGCAGTATTTTTGAGAGGACTGTTAACTTAAATAATTTTGACAAGTTTCCTGAATTTAAGACTAGACTGCTACTAGTAATTCCTTTCCTGAAGATCCATGTAATCAAGTAGAGGATCCATGTTTCTTTTCTTTCTTTCTTCATTATTTTATAGCTCCAATCATTTAGGTACCTCTGAGTTATTCCATTTTTTGCTATTATTTCAATTCCCCACCAAGAATCTCCCAAGTAAAATATTCATTATCATTCATTAAAGAAGAAGTAAGGTAATTTTCTAAGATTTCACGTTTCCAACTATTTAGTTGCTTAATGGCAACTGCATAATGTAAAAATATGATCCCAAATATTTGTATTTAAAATATCTTTTTCAGACACCATAGGAGTTTATTATTAAAATTTTAATCTCAAGTTAAAAGCTAAAAATCATTATATACACACACACACACATTCTCTAACCAAAAATACTATACTGTTGTTCAGTTGCTGTTGTGTCTGACTCTTTGCGATCCCATGGACTGCAGCACACCATGCTTCTCTGTCCTTTACTATCTCCCAGAGTTTGCTCAAACTCATGTCCATTGAGTCAGTGATAGTGTCAAAGTGAGGTATTTAGCAGATGCAACATAAAGATGACTAATACCTTGAGACAGATGACTGTCTCTCATATTTAGCTCTCTCTGTGTACCAGAGGAAATGTACAAATAAAATGTGACCCTGACACTTATCAGAAAGTGTTTTATTAATTTTCTAGTTTTGTATAGGGAGTAAAGTGAAATTATTCAAATGACATCATTAAGGAATAAGGAAAGTTTATCTATTATCTGAAAAACATTATATCCAACAAATTAATATTAGCCCATGACACTTACAAGGATCTATGTCAGCTTTGACCATGAATTACACCGGCAAATTTGAAACACATCAGCCTTATAATGGCTGCAAAAATGTGCTGCCTTTTACCTTGCTGGTGTTCACTGCGCATGGCTGACAGCCCCAACCCCTGCAACGGAGAGATGGAGACTGACAGGAAAACGAGGAAACGGGCTTAATGGTGCTGTGTGTTTCTTCTCTAAGGATGATTAAATAATCATAAGAACTTCTCTACGGGCTAATCTGCTATATTTTCCAGATTTTCACCTTGGGGACATATTGTCCCTTGTCACTGAAACCTCGGGGACAGAAGGGAACGCCACAGGGTGGCACAACAGGAAGCTGAGGCTCTGATGAAACAGTGTTCAGTTAATGAAGGCATGGCCCATGGCCTCCGCTGCTCTGCCATATGTTTCAAGATATGCTAATGACTACAATTCAAATACCTTTTTCATCTTAACTATATGTAAATGTGTTTATAAATGCTCTCTTATAAATATACGATCACATTTTTAAAAGCCAAGTGCTAATGTTGCTTTCAACATCTATAATACACAATAATTAAAACTTAAGCAATTCTGCTTAATTATACCTTATGGGAAACTGTACAGTAATTTATAGAAATTAAGCAGAAAAACAAAGATCAACAGAAATAAAGCAGCAGTTGAACAACTGAATAATAAATCACTTTAATCATTAATTTACAGCAGCAAAATCATTGTAAGTAAAGAGACTTCGATCCTAATTCTTAAACAGCTGACTTGTGAAAAAGAAGGTGTTAGAAATTTGGGTATTCCTTGCAAGAGCACAGCTTGAACCAATGCTGTCATTGTCTGTGTCTACACTATTTGTTTTAATGCTGCCCCTCCAAAATCAAGCAGCAATTTGGGGTTGAAATTTTTCATTACCATAGCTCTGATATGAATTCCTCTCCTGCCCATTTTCCTGTATTTACCCTTCACATTATAGATGATTATTTACTAGAATGTTGCCCCTTTAGGACTAACCCATCCTTCAGTTACCCATCCTTCATAATGGCTGTTTATTTAAAAGAACCAGTTGGCAATTAGCTTGGGATGTTTTGTACATTATACCTTTTTTTAAAAGCTATTCTGAGGGCTCACCTGATTAAATCTATGACAGTTCAGCTAACTGCATTCTAATTATCAAAAATGGCACATTTTCCCAGAAATCCTCCTTCTCAACACTAAATACAATGGCACCCCACTCCAGTACTCTTGCCTGGAAAATCGCATGGACGGAGGAGCCTGGTAGGCTGCAGTCCATGGGGCCGCTAAGAGTCGGACAGGACTGAGCGACTTCACTTTCACTTTTCGCTTTCATGCACTGGAGAAGGAAATGGCAACCCACTCCAGTGTTCTTGCCTGGAGAATCCCAGGGACGGGGCAGCCTGGTGGGCTGCCGTCTATGGGGTCACAGAGTCGGACACGACTGAGGTGACTTAGCAGCAGCAGCAGCAACACTAAAAATGCTCAGCTTTATGGATGATATTTCCATTTAATTAATGAAAGCAATACATATATGTATATATTAACAGAAATTAAAAATCCCAAGTTTGAATAGCCATCATTTTTAAATGTTTCAAAAGAAATATTTTTTGTCATTTGTTTTAAGATCTAAAAAATATTTAAACTCTTCTTCACTGCATTTCTCTTTTCTTTTATTAATAGAAGTTCTTTTTAAATGTTTATATGATTAATTCTTTTATCTTTCACAGCTGCTGAATTTCTACCATTCTTAGAACTTCCCCCACATGGAAGTCTTGAAAGTATCACTTAATTTTATTCTAGTGCTTTATAGTTTCTGTTTTAATAGTGATAGACCTAATACATTTGGAATTTTTCAAAAAATATGATGAAAGTTAGGGATCTAATTTTATATTCATTTAAGTAAATAGTGTTTCAGTACCATTTATTCCATGAATAAATCACTAGATTAATCTGCAAGCCTCATCATATACTAATTCCCATATATACATGTATCTGTTTCAGAATTATCTGTCCTGCTTCACTTGTCTGTTATTTGTCTTCTAATATTACACTTTAAATTTCAGAAGCTATATAATTTAATACACAGTAGAACCGTCCCTTATTCTTTCCTCTTTTTTTATCCCAAGTTTCCCAATATTTCCCTTATATAACTTATAGAATTTTTGATCTTGATCCACACCTGCCTTCCCCACAATATCATGCTTGGTTAAAAATTTAGGTACAATATTATGAATGAGAAAAAAATATATCACCCTGAGTTGAAGATCTGTCCCAAGAGCTAGATAATTAGAGATGAAAATGAACCTATGCTATGTTTCCCAAACCCCAACACTCTGACTTCAGCTAAGAGGTAACTACTATTTTGAAGTTTGTATTTATCATTCCCTTTATTTAGTATACAGTATACATAAATAATACATATTTGGGAGAATATTTAAAATGATATCATAATGTGTTCGTCCCTTATACTTGTTCTTATCAACATTATGTATCTAAGGTTAATCTTTGTGATTTCATGTACATAGAGTTTATTAATTTCTACTGCTACATACATATCATTTCACTATGGGAATGTGCCTCAGCTTGTTTTTCCATTTATTTTGGCAAACATTTCAGATATCTTTTATGATTTTTTTACTATGACCAGGATTGCTATTAACATTTTATACATATTCTGGTACACAAATGCAAGAATTTCTCTAAGCCAAATATCCGTTGGTGGATTTGTGCAGTCATAGTATGTCATTATTCAACTTTACAAAACAATACTATATTGCTTCTTAAGGTTTTTGCACTAAATATCCATGCATTTCTATTGTATCTATATGTGTGCCTGTGTGTTTATGTAATGCTTGTTGTTTTGCTATAGTATTTTAATTTGACTATGCCTTAAATTATTTCACTTTTATTCCACAAGATACACTGATTAGAAATTTTGTCCCATCCCATTTAAAAGAAATTTCAATCACTACTATCACTGAAAAAATTATTTAATATCTGTAAACATTTCTTCAAAAAATGCATAAGGAATGGAACCTATTGCTAAAATGAAATAAAAGGGATAGTTCAGGGATACATTGAGCACATAGTCTGAAACAGAAAATGCTCAGTGAACGCCAGGTACTTATTTCAGTTGTTGTTGTTATTACATAGTGAATACAATTTCTGGGCCTGTTTTGTTCAATGATTTGAGGGAAGCAAATCATTTGTATCAGTTTGACTATATGAACATTGGAGAAGGGAAAAGATTTACCTAAACAATTTTTAATCTAGACAACTCTACAGCTCATTCTCCAGTGAAAATTTAAAAAATCAATTATCCAGATATTTTAGCTATGCATACTCAACCACAAAATATTGCTATAGTATTTATCTGAATGTTTAAGAATTGTGTTAACAAATTTGGTAAAGTTTTCTAATTCCTCCTGAAGTCTATTTTCTTAACACACCAAAAAGATTTACTTTATTAGGAAGACAAAAAAAATCGAGGTGGAAGATGACTAATGCAAGCTAAAAAACAAAAAATAGTTAAGCAATTTTCTCAATGCAGGAAAAAGAATGAGTGACGAAAAGCCATTAGGCTGATCTAGAAAATAAAGGTCAATGATGCTTCTCTAAATGGGTTTGACCACAAATTTATCAGGATGTATTTGAAAACAAGCTGATACATTTTTGTCCCTCCCTAGGAATATCATACACGGATATATCCCTCTTATCAGTTCTCCTTTGCTTTAGGTATGTACTAAGGAATTCTGATTATCCAGGGCCACCCTGTACTTTTTCTAGCAAAGGCCTCTTAGTAAAGATATGCCACATGGGCAAGACAAAAGGTGACAAGGGCAAATTCTTCTTCTTTCTTCATTGAAGATAATTAGAGGGTGGAATACATTCAAAGACATAATGTTTGCAATTCATTTCCCAGACAAGACTCACAGGAAAGAAATATGAAAGGATCAGTGATAGAAGTGGACATTGTTTACTGGTAAATCATTTGCATAATGTTTACATCTGAATATATTACTTATGAGTATGTACTTTTCTCATATTATTTTTCTTAATGAATTTGATTTTTTTTTTTTTTAACTACAAGGGTCAGTGTCTCTCTTTCTCCTTCTGTCTGGTATTGTTCCGGGTTGTAATAGATTCTATCAATTTATTTTTCTCCTTATGGCCACTTAGAGAAGGGAAAATGATACATTTGTCCTGAGGTTTGTTAAAATGGCTTAATGATGCAAAGCATATGGAAATGCTTCCAAACAATGTGTAATAGCAGGTTAAGGAAGTGAAGGCTATCTTGAAGTTTGATGACTTACTAGGGAAAAATTGATGATTGGGAAAGTTGGAGGTTTAAGGGGAGAGAATTAAATAATTTACATATGTGACCTGGAAACTTAATACCTGTTCCTTGGGCCTCAGGGAAGATCTATAATTCTCTTTTTTGAGAAAAGTAATCTTCCTTATGGTTCATATTCTGCCTGGTGAACCACCCAAGTGCTTCCTTCACTGTGAAACGAAACACGAAAATATTTCAGCACAGAGGGAATAAAGCAGAGATCTTGGGAATGGGATTCTCTCTTTGCATGGAAATAGAATTTATGTAAGAACTTGAAGTGCCAATGAACAATTACTCAAAATTCCCAATAATTAAATACAGATTGCAGAGAGTGAATGAGAGAAAACTAGGATGTCATATAGGGGAATATTACTTGCTGGTCCTGAAACTGACCTGACAAGAAAAGAGTCTTCCTCAGTCAAATTTATACCTGGAAAGAATGTTGCCATCTTCCCATTAATTTCCCCTCCCCACAGGCCGTCTCCTTTTAACTCTTAGCCTTCCTTTCCACATATAATCCGTACTTTAGCAGTTGGCAAAACTCCAGCCTCTTTCATTGGAGACTTCAGTTTTCAGAACATGTCATAATTGAAAGCTCTCTCTGTTTTGGAGAAGGGAAAATTTGAAGTCCAGGGTAGAATAAACATGGAAGCAATCTGTTTTTGTTTTTTTTTTTGCATAATATATTTTAGTTATGCCTCATTTATTAAAAAGTAAACAAAAAACTCCCCAAACACAAAACAGACGTTTTTTGCTAAGAGTTAACCTCTGCCAAAAGTCTTCCCTAAGTCTACATAAGAAATGATAAACTACCCCAGCTGCACTGACTCACTATTAACTCTTGGAGTACATTAGACCGAAAGACTGAAATCCATATTCATTTTGCTAAGTCCTCTGTTTTACTCACCTATATAAAAATTGGGCCTTCTCTGAATAAGTGATTGACTTCAGTTATTTTAATTAATTGTGAATTCAAGTTTCTTTGATGAAATGAGGATGAAACTAAAACAAGAGCATTTTTTAAATAAATGGTCTGTTTTGCTAAGTCTTTTAGCTAAGTCTATGCATTTTTCATTGTTTTCTAATCATTTTATCTATATTTGAAGTCCACTTGCATTTTATATGCAGTTTTTCGTGTAATTCAAAAGAATAAATAAAGTACAAGTAAATATTGGCCATGAATATCCTTCTAAATAATGTTTTAAAAAGTTAAGAGACTAAAGCCATTGTGTTTAAAGTAAGTATGAGTTGGAGAAAAAAAATTAATACCCAAGTATCTGAACATCTATACCTGGCTTTAAAAAAAGCTTGGTTAGCCATAACAAGAAGGAAATAACAAATATGCATTTTTCAATAAAACCATATGTCAAATGCATGAATTATACTGCCAAAAAACTTAAGCTTCATAAGAATATGTATATTGATATATAGAATATTTTATGTACATAAAATCATTTATGAGGTACAATGTACCAAGTATTCTAAACCACATAAGCCAAACATTTTAATAAGACTATATACCAATCTTGAATTTAAAAACTTGGAATACTAGGGAAGAGCCCAAATATTATTAACCCAAATTTTATCCCTGTGTTACAGTTTCTAATGTGTTGGTCAACATATTCATTCAGATTTTTCCATAAGATATTATACAAAAATCTGAATGGAATTTTTGACCAAGTCACTATTTTTAGAGCATTCCACAGTCTTCCCAGGTGGACTCAGTGGTAAAGAATCCACCTATCAATGCAGGAGATGCAAGTTCTATTCCCTGGATTGAGAAGGAAATCCCAATTGAGGTTGCCGTTGAGGAGGAAATGGCAACCCACTCCAGTGCTCTTGCCTAGAAAATCCCATGGAGAGAGGAGCCTGGTGGGTTACAGTCCCTTGGGTCGCAAAGGGTTGGACACAAGTGAGTATACACACATGCACGGAACATATATATTTCAACACAGTGATATCTTAACATAGAATGGTGGTACATAGGCCAGACACATCAAACAACGGACCATGTTTGAGGGAAGGTAGTGAATGATCAATCAGCAGAACTAGTCAGTAGAAAGTGTTGATTATCAAGTACGTTTTAAGAAAATATTATAAGGTTCTATAGTAGATACATTAATGTCCATGTATATAGAACACTTAGGGAATTCTACTATTCTTTTCAAAATGAAAGTAATAAGATATATACCAACTATTTTTGAGCTTCATCATTTTAACAAGCGAGTTAAGAGTCAGAGACACATACACAGAGAGTAAAGGGTAAAAACAGGATTAAACACGAGTCTTCTGCCAACTATATGAGTATAATTAGTGGTATTTCTTACTCATTAATGAGTCACAAGAGACTGCCTTTTCATTTCAAACAATGGATATAAATGTTGCTGAATTTGGCCCAGTTAGAGCTTGATATTGTTAGAAACTATAAGAAACAACCTAGATAGCTGGTTATCTAGAAAAACAAACTATGAAGGTCAATTTTAATGTCATTATTTCCTTATTTCTGAGTTTTGCTTTCCTCCTATGTAAATGTGGGAATTTGAATGCTGATTTTTAGTCTTTTTTCTAATTAAAATTTGAAAGTTGCAAAATAAAAAGACCAAAATTTAACATCTTTAGTTGATAGCTGGTATTGCACATGTGTATGCTTAGTCGTTCAGTCGTGTCCAACTCTTTGTGACCCCAAAGACTGCCAGCCAGACTTCTCTGCCCATGGGGATTCTTCAGGCAAGAATACTGGAATGGGTTGCCATGCCCTCCTTCAGGGGATCTTCCCAAGCCAGGGATCGAGTGCAAGTTTCCCTCGATGCAGGCAGATTCTTTATCATCTGAGCCACCAGGGAAGCCCAAGAATACTGGAATGGGTAGCCTGTCCCTTCTCCAGGGGATCTTCCCATCCCAGGAATCAAACCACGGTCTCCTGCATTACAGGTGGATTTTTTACCAGCTTAGCTACCAGGGAAGTCCAGCTGTTATTACAGATCCCCGTATTTGATGCATTATAGGCAGTTTTGGTTTTCTGTACTGATAGGTTATTTTTCTTCCATCCAACTTGTTGCAAAATTCTGACAATTAATTGGGCAGCATGCCACCAATCAATCTCTGTATACATGTATATGCGTGTTTTATTTTACATTTGTTAGGTGGTAGAAATGAGCCATATACCATAATGAACCATATACCAAAACTATAAGAATTTTTTCTGTAACTGACACTAATTTCTTAAAAATCCTAACTATGCCATAGGGCTGAAATTCAGTTTCAACACACTTATAGCGCCTCCCCCCACCCCGCCCCCATATTTCCTCTAAGGGTTACTTTGAGGTGGATGAAAAGTCATTTAGTGCCAAGCCACTGGGATGGACTCCTTGGCCTAGGTCGGTCACCTGTAACTGCTGGCCCTGATTTAAGTCCTTGTTCCAGTGGGGGCTTCACACACAGGCACCGATTACATTAGCACTTATAAGTTTCTCTCAGCTTGCACCTACATTTTATCATCTGAGTCAAATAAGTTCCTGTTTGATGTTGCATCAATAGCTTCTTGATCATGAGGGCCCATGTGATACTCTCCAAGACGTAAACATTATTTCTCTGTTCTCATGCCACGTTTGGAACAGGGCAAACTACCTGTGGCTGTGTCAGGCCCATCTGTCTATACACAGCAGGTGATCTTTGTTGCTCTGATGTCTTGATAATTTGAAGGACTATCCTTAGAAAATCAAAGAGCGAATCATCTCGGCACTAAGACCTATTGCTATTGTTTTTCTTTTTTTTTAATTGGGGTAGAATTGATTTACAGGGCTTCCCTGGTGGCTCAGAGTGTAAAGAATCTGCTTGCAATGCGAGAGAACTGGGTTCCATCCCCAGGTTTGGAATGTCTCCTGGAGAAGGAAATGGCAATCCACTCCAGTATTCTTGCCTGGACAATTCCATGGACAGAGGAGCCTGGTGGGCTATAGTCCATTGAGTCACAAAGAGTCAGACACGATTGAACGAGTAACATACACTGATTTACAATATTGTGTTAGTTTCTGCTGTACAATGAAGTGAATCAGCTATATGCATACTTATATCCTGGAGTAGGAAACGACAACCCTCCCCAGTATTCTTGCCTGGAAAATCCCACGGACAGAGGAGTGGGCTATACAGTCCATGGGGTCACAAAGAGTTGGACACAACTGAAGCGACTTAGCACTCACACATACATATATCCCCTCCATCTTGAAACTTCCCCCCAACCCAGGCCACACCCAAGTACCAAACTGAACTCCCTGTGCTATATAGCAGGGTCCTATTAGCTATCTATTTCACACATGGTTCGGTTTTGTTAGCCACTCAGTCGTGTTCAATTCTTTGAGACCCCATGGACTGTAGCCCACCAGGCTCCTCTGTCCATGGGCTTCTCCAGGCAAGAATACCGGAGTGGGTTGCCGTTCCCTTCTCCATCACACATGGTAGTAGAGATATGAATTATAAAAACCCAGGCAGGTGGTTTTTATATTATAACTCATATCCCTACTACATCATGCATTGGATCCAAGCCCACTTTAGTCATGGATTTAATACTCATTCTGTATGACTGTATTTCCTCCACCCATTTTTGACTACTTTTTATCTAAGCTAGTGTCTGAGTTACCACATTTTCTCAGTGTTTTGAGTACCCCCTGAGGGGGGGTGTTGTCTAGGCTGGCTTTTAACAACCAGGAACACTTTTAGTATTTTAATCTCTAACAATGTATTTCACTGTCAGTGCATGTCTCATAATCTAGTTTCCTAAATTAGAAAAACAAAAAGGAATCATAAAAGGCAATAAAGTTAATGTTTTGAAATTCTACCCTGTCTTGTCTATATTTATCTATTTCAAAATGAGGAAAGAAAATTTGGTCAAATTGGACCTCCCCAGTTTACTGATCATTTGCAGCTTCACACCAAAGAAAAAAAGTTATCAATTTTCTCAACCTATGGGCTATTATACGTTATTCAGTTTACCTTCTGACACTTACAGTTCAGGTGTCATAAATGTGAGGATTTGGAATGATTTTGTTAAAACACCATATAAGATTTTCTTTGGAGAAAGGTTTATTAAGGAAATACACCTAGAATAATCATCCTGAAAAGGAACATATTCATAGACAATTATTCATTTTAGTTTATTAAAGTTAATGTATTAATAATACTTTTTCTAAATAATTATTAATGTATAATTTATTATTTTGTAATTAGTCATTCAGTGCTTGTGCTTAACTCCATCTCCTTAAGCTGAAACAATATAAGCAGGCTGTCCCAATTTTTTGATTTGCTGGGAAAATCCTGTTTTGCCTATTGTCCTAGGAAATTATTTATCATGTCTCCTTTTATTCTGAAAAATGCTTGCTTTGAACTAGTTTATTTAGTGCCCTAGTTATAAGGTATTATATTTGTCTTACATTTTCTTGTGTAGAGAATGAGTAGATTAAGGAATTTAAAAGTTTCTCTTGGACAGATTATACTTTGTTACTGATGATGATTCTGGAGTATTTAAAATTCTCCATTGTCCAAAATTCTGGGAAACATTTTTTTTTCTGCTGTTCAAAAATAGGGCAAATCGTTAAGGAAAAAGAGGATATTTTGATAACAGTGATTATGGGTGATTTTACAGGCTTCTCTGGTGGCTTAGACGGTAAAGAATCTGCCTGAAGTGAAGGAGATGTGGGCTCAATCGCTGGATTGGGAAGATCCCCTGAAGGAAAAAATGGTGACTGACTCCAGTATTCCTGCCTGAAGAATACTATGGACAGAAAACCTGGCAGGCTACAGTCCATGGGGTCACAAAGAATTGGACACAACTGAGCGACTAACTTTCACTCTCACTTTCACGTGGGTAACCTCAGCATTCACCAACCTTAAACACAGTATCCTCAAAATTGCCTTGAACTGACCTGTTCCTTAGAAGTCCACAACATGGAAACCAAAGATTGGGACCCTTGGCCAAAAGAGCAGCCTTTACTACCTTTAAGTTACAGAAAAAGTCTTTCATATGACTTTTCAAAACTCACCACCAACTTCGTCTAAATTAAGTTTTATAAAATTTCAATCAAGTATCCTACAGGAGACATACAATTTTTGTTTCAATCATCATTCTCTTTTTTGTTGTATCACATAATAAAAAAGGTATTCAAGAATTTGTTGATATGCCATATTTGCTGTATTGATTTTACCTCTGAACTAGGAACTATATGTAAGATCAGTTGTAGAACCTCAATATTAATCAAAACCTTTGAATATTTATCTAGAATTGTTATGACATTGCCCTAAGAATCATGATGGTCAAGAATCAACTTCAGATAGAATAAGTATCCTAGTCATTTCTCTGTACTGTTTAAATAATGCTTGTCCATTTAATGCAGTTATTCATACACACATCTGTAGCAGCTAGGAAGCAAATATATTTCCATATGATTCTAATCACATTCCAGAATTAATCTTAAGAAGTAATTGAACATATTGGGAAACCATTTTAAATGAGAGTTAAACACTACTTTTATTAAACCTATAAAATCAGTTTTAGAAAAATAAATCCTAATTTACAGTTAAAATATACTAAACAAACATTCAAATTGTCATATTTAGCGATATAAGACTAATTTACCTCTAAGACATGGAGAGTCTGTTATTATTTATTTAGTTATGCCCAAAAATGAATTTTATTGCAACCATGTTAATGATAACTTTTAGTCATTCTTTATAATTACTTATAATCATCAAGACAAAGATTGTTTTTATAGCTAATGAAAATGAATTCTGGAATATTCAGTTCAGTTCAGTCGCTCAGTTGTGTCCAACTCTTTGCGACCCCATGAATCACAGCACGCCAGGCCTCCCTGTCCATCACCAACTCCCAGAGTTCACCCAAACTCATGTCCATCGAGTTGGTGATACCATCCAGCCATCTCATCCTCTGTTGTCCCCTTCTCCTCCTGCCCCCAATCCCTCCCAGCATCAGAGTCTTTTCCAATGAGTCAACTCTTCGCATGAGGTGGCCAAAGTATTGGAGTTTCAGCTTTAACATCAGTCCTTCCAATGACCACCCAGGATTGATCTCCTTTAGAATGGACTGGTTGGATCTCTTTGCAGTCCAAGGGACTCTCAAGAGTCTTCTCCAACACCACAGTTCTGTGGCGGATTCATTTCGATATTTGGCAAAACTAATACAATATTGTAAAGTTTAAAAATAAAATAAAATTTAAAAAAACAAAACAAAACAAAAGCATCAATTCTTCGGCACTCAGCTTTCTTCACAGTCCAACTTTCACATCCATACATGACCACTGGAAAAACCATAGCCTTGACTAGACAGACTTTGTTGGCAAAGTAATGTCTCTGTTTTTGAATATGCTATCTAGGTTGGTCATAACTTTCCTTCCAAGTAGAGAACTAATTACAACACTTCAACAGAACAAAAGTGATCCTGAGGAAAAATCAGGTCACAGAAGACTCTACTTTTGTAAAAGTGGTGGGCTATGAGTTTAAAAAGTACAAATCAATCTACTCATTAAAAAAAAAAAAAATTTTTACTGCCTAAAATTCTCAGCTGTGCAGAGTATACACATTATCTTTCAATAAATAACAAAATACCTGTTCTTTGAGTAATTACTGTTTACCACAAGCCTGGTTGATAAGTTGTGTTTTTTTTTTTTTTTCCTTTCTTTATTTTTTTTTACTGAAGGATAATTGCTTTACAGAATTTTGTTTTCTTTCAAACCTCAACATGAATCAGCCATAGGTATACATTTATCCCCTCCCTTTTGAACCTCCCTCCCATTTCCCTCCCCATTCCACGCCTCTAGCTTGATACAGAACTCCTGTTTGAGTTTCCTGAGCCATACAGCAAATTCTCGTTTGCTATCTATTTTACATATGGTAATGTAAGTTTCCATGTTACTTTTTCCATACATCTCACCCTCTCCTCCCCTCTCCTCATGTCCATAAGTCTATTCTCTATGTCTGTTTCTCCGTTGTTGCCCTGTGAATAAATTCTGCAGAACTGTTTTCCTAGATTCCGTATATGTGCATTAGAATATGATATTTATCTTTCTATTTCTGACTCACTTCACTCTGTATAATAGGTTCTAGGTTCATTCGCCTCATCAGAACTGACTCAAATGCATTTCTTTTTATGGATGAGTAATATTCCATTGTGTGTATGTACCACAACTTCTTTATCCATTCATCTGTTGATGGGCATCTAGGTTGCTTCCATGTTCTAGCTTTTGCAAATACTGCTGCAATGAACAATGGGATACATGTGTCTTTTTCAACCCTGGTTTCCTTCAGCACCCATTTATGATTAAAACTCTTAAAAAAATGGGCATAGAAGGAACCCACCTCAACAAAGTAAAGGCCATATATGATAAGACTACAGCAAACATTATTCTCAAAGGTGAAAAACTGAAAGCATTCCCTCTAAGATCAGGAACAAGACAAGGGTGTCCATTTTCACCACTATTGTTCAACATAGTTCTAGAAGTCTGAGCTACAACAATCAGAGAACCAAAAAATAAATAAAAGGAATTCAGATTGGAAAGGAAATAAAGCTCTCACTGTTGGTAATGACATGATACTGTACATAGAAAACCCTAAAGATAGTATCAGAAAATTACTAGAGCTAATCAGTGAATTTAGCAAAGTTGCAGGATACAAAATCAATACACCAGAATCACTTGCATTTCTATATACTAACAATGAAAAATCAGAAAGAGAAATTAAGGAATCAATCCCATTCACCATTACAACAAACAGAATTAAATATCTAGGAATAAACTTACCTAAGGAGACAAAAGAACTGTACACAGAAAATTATAAGATACTGATGAAAGAAATCAAAGATGACATAAACAGATGGAGAGATATTCCATGTTCCTGGGTAAGAAGACTCAACATTGGGAAAATGACTATACTAACAAATGTAATCTACAGATTCAATGCAATCCCTATCAAATTACCAATGGCATTTTTCACAGAACTTGAACAAAAATTCTACAATTCATATGGAAACACAAAGACTCCGAATAGCCAAAGCAGTCTGGTTGATAAGTTTTGATTCATGAGAAACACACTGAAGTTTTCATAGAATATAAGATTTCTGTATTGATAAAATTTCAAAGATTATTGGGGCTTAGGAGGTATCAACATGAGATTATATAAGTGTTCTTTAAAATTTTTCCAAGAAAACACATTTAAAAACAAACATGAAACAAAGTTATGATATACTATCACCATAATTCAATAACAAAGACACCTTAATGTGAATAATTAAATAATAATATTGCTAATATATCAGTAAATTAAATGAACTAGACCTAAGAGAAAATACTAAAAACAACAGTTTTTTTTCTTGTATGATGTATATCATTGAAAATATCACAAAGACACAAAATTCTTTCACCAATTTTGAAGAACCGTGGGACCAAGGGATATAGTAGTTATTGCTGAAAATGCTCAAATACTTCCCTTTCTATTAAACCTCAAGACCAGAAAGCTATGCATATGAACATATGACTCTGGTCAGCTACAGCACCATATTAATAAACTTACATTTAATTATTTTTCTCAATAATCTACTGATTATTAAAGGACCTTGTACACTATTAAAAACTTATCAAGCACACTTTCTATCATGGTATTCAAAATTCTTAAAATTCTGTCGTAAATATCTCTCAGGTTTTGGAAACAATGAAATGGAATGCATTTTCTCTTAGATGACAAGTGTCAGTTTTTGCTCTTATTTTTAAAGAGCTTAAATTTATTTTTTACTACAGGTTGACAACTTTTCTTGGTCTGATTTTGGGAACCTCACTCTATTTTCTTCCTCAAATACATCCCACTAATAGCTGTTTCCTTTTCTTAAAGATTGGATACATATTTAGTTACAAGGTAGTCCCAAATCCTTTGGAAGAATGGTGAGAGACATTTCATTTCAGAGACGTATCATAAATAAATAGCATGGTTTTGATTAGAAATGAAGTGTCTTGAGAACACTGTTCTCTAAGTGAGAGTTGTGCAACTAGCCTGTATGGGAGCTTGAATTCTGATGTAACTTGAATCCCCAGGCTAGGCTTGTCTACTCACTTGTTTGTTGTGGATAAATGTCACACTATTAAGTGTGTTATGCCATTAAGTGTAAATTGTATTCACCCCTCTAATGCTAAAAGACACCATGAGGATTTCTTGTTACTTAAAAATAAGAAGCCAAAGTAGGAAGCGTGATAGTTAGAATTTAATCCACACATTTTATGCCTAACTTTTTTTTCAGAGGGTTAAGAAAAGTTACAGATTCTTCATGAGTCATGAGATTCTAGCATGTATACATGAATATCTCCTCATAGCCTCCCAAACGTTTCATATGTACCTGCACGATATGTGACATAAAGATCTCCCACTTTGCTTTTGTTTTTGTTTGTTATTGTTGCTGCTGCATCTGTCTTCTGGGTCTGGAGATGCTGGGGGTCCCAGGCTAAGCATGTAAGATGTTGGCAAGAAGAATGGCGAGTGAATGATCCACTGTCTTCACTCTTTCAAGTATTGTGTCGTGTATGATGAAAGCACTCTTTCTGCCTTGTTTTCAAGATGTAGCAATGAGTGAAAGTGAAGCATGTTTTCTCTGGAAATCCTACTTCATTCTGATTGGAATCAGACCCTTCTGTAACTTAAAGTACCATTCAGCTCTAAGGTCTCTGTCCCATGAAAAAATCTAAAACTTGTTGAGTTCCACCGAAAGAAGAAAAATTTTAACTCATATATTTCTTAGCATTCTCATCCTGAAATAAAAGAAACTGTAGAGGAGTTAAGTATATATAGGTGACAGTGAGTGGCAAGCTTCCTATTATTCAGCTTTATTCTGAAGATAGCTTTTTTGCTACCTTAGAGCTCAGTTATATCAAGAAAAGAAAATATTCTGTGACAATAAATATTTCTTCCATTTTTATCTGCTGCGATTCTTGAATTTATCTGATTTAAAGGCATTTTCCTGTTACTATTCCTGAGAGTCATTGCTAAAACATAGTTCATTTTATTATAGAAACAGAGTAAGCTAATTATCTCCTGAGAACTTGTGATAATTTTAAGGGTTATGCATAAGATGTTAACTAATCACACAGCTCCCAGATATTTGTAACATGCAGTGTGACTCTGAGGTCGCATTTAAATGAGTGCTAGGCATGACTTGTGATGTGTTGTTTCTGGTGCTGCATAGAAAAAAAAAATGGTGTATTATGCAAAATTAAATTTGTAATACTTGATATGTCTTGTTTCAGATTTAATAGAAGCATACCATATTTCATCACTGTCTAATAACCCACAGGATTTTCTTTTAAATATAATAACTTTAGTTTAAAATATTCATAAAATAAAATAGGAGAAATTAATTGCCAATTGCAAATATGATGCAAATTAATGCAAACTAGCATGAGTTAATATACATGCGTTAAGATAAAGTTTCTTTTTAAATCATATCTTAAAATGATTCAGTAATGTGAATGGGGAAACTTGGGTCCTTTTTTTTTATTTAAACTTAACTTATGTTGAAGTCAGTGCCATTGCTGCCTGTAATATGGAATTCATTAGGACCTGTTCAGCACTGTCCGATTTAAATGAAAATGTGTAGAACTGACATATTTGGTTTGCAAATCTATTAACTGGATATCATTCTGTCAGGACTAATTTTTAATTTACAAATTTCTTTAAAAATATGTCAACATTCTGTATGCTTATTTAGTCACTGCTTGTCTCTTCATTATAGCTATGTATTCGATATACCCTAACCAACTATTGAACTTATTCTCCTTAAAGTCCTAATACTCTTTTAATTCTCAAACATAACAGCAAACGAATATACAGTGATTATCCTCCCAAATCTATCTGAAGCTTGACATGGCTGCTGCTGCTAAGTCGATTCAGTCGTGTCCAACTCTGTGCGACCCCATAGATGGCAGCCCACCAGGCTCCTCTGTCCCTGGGATTCTCCAGGCAAGAACACTGGAGTGGGTTGCCATTTCCTTCTCCAATGTATGCATGCTAAATTGCTTCAGTCGTGTCCAACTCTGTGCGACCCTATGGACAGCAGCCCTCCAGGCTCCTCTGTCCACAGAATTCTCCAGGCAAGAACACTGGAGTGAGTTGCCACTTCCTTTTCCCATTGACATGGCTACCTTTCTATTTTCATTGAAAACTACTTCTCTCAAAATATCTGTCTTATTTCTTTACTTATGACTCAGACTATTTCTCTCTTTCACACACTCTATTTTCCCCAGCTTATATTAAATGTTCTCAAATGTTCTGTTCTTACAACTTTCTCTTCATCAACATTTTCCTTTGCTCATCTTATTCTCTCTTTCAATCTCCTCTCGTATTTTTTAACTCTAGCAGCATTTTCCATGTAGTAGCTTGTATTGTGTTTATGTACATTTCCTCTATGAGATTTATACACACAACAGATTAGTAGACTTACCCTAAATAAGCACAACTCATATATGTATTGTCATTGTTGTTCAATTGTCCAGTCATGTCTGACTCTTTGCAACCCCATGAAATGCAGCACGCCAGACCTCCTGGTACCTCACCATCTCCTGAAGTTTGCCCAAGTTCATGTCCATTGCACTGGTGATGCTATCCAACCATCTCATCCTCTGACACCTTTTTCTCCTTCTGCCTTCAATCTTTCCCAGCATCAGAGACATTTCCAATCAGTCAACTGTTTGAATCAGATGACCAAAATACTGGAGTTTCAGCGTCAGCTTCAGTCCTACCAACAAGGATTCAGGGTTGATTTCCCTCAAGATTGACCAGTTTGAGTTCTTTGTTTGTCCAAGGTACTGTCAGGAGTCTTCTCCAGGACCACAGCTTGAAAACATCAATTCTTCGATGCACCACCTTCTTTATGGTCCAGCTCTCACAACCACACGTGACCACTTGGAAGACCATAGCCTTGACTATACGAACCATTGTCGACAGAGTCAAGTCTCTGTTTTGCAACACACTGCCTAGGTTTGTCCTAACTTTCCTGCCAAGAAGCAAACATCTGATTTCATGGCTGCAGTCACCACCAGCAATGATTTTACAGCCCAAGAAGAGGAAATCTGTCCCTACCTCCACGTGTTCTCTTTCTATTTTCCATGAAGTAATGGGGCCAGATGTCATGATATTATGTTTTATTTTTAATATTTAGCTTTAAGCTGGCTCTTTCACTCTCCTCCTTCACCCTCATTAACAGGCTCTTTAGTTCCTCTTTGCTTTCAGCCATTGATTGGTATCATTCACATATCTGATGATTCCAGCTTGAATTCATCCAGTCCATCATTTCTTATGTTGTGCTAAGTGTATAGATTAAAGAAGCAGAATGATAGCAGACATGTATGTATAGAAACATTCAAGTTTTCAAAATGTTTTTACATTCAGTTTATCTTTAGAAGTTAAATACCCCATCTTTTTTATCTTTTATTTTTAATTTGTAACCAAAACACTGGCTTACATCTCAGACTTAAAAACTAGTCATGGATAGAATAAAAAAGATAAAGGTCTTTTTGCTTTGAATTTGGTCCTAAAATTTGATGAGGTTTCAGTCACTTGAGATAGCTTAGGTTACTATTTGTGTTCTCAAAGAAATAAAGACTTTTTCTGTATCTGTCAAATATATTTTTTGAGAATTACAGAATCCAAGAGAATGAAAAATTTTAAATTTAAACAGCTTGTTTTTATTTTATCTGAAATATATTATGGCTTATTTTTAATTCATGTAATTACTCATCAGATCAGATCAGTCACTCAGTCGTGTCCGACTCTTTGCGACCCCATGAACCGCAGCCCGCCAGGCCTCCCTGTCCCTCACCAACTCCTGGAGTTCACTCAGACTTGTGTCCATCAAGTCAGTGATGCCATCCAGCCATCTCATCTCTGTCGTCCCCTTCTCCTCTTGCCCCCAATCCCTCCCAGCATCAGAGTCTTTTCCAATGAGTCAACTCCTCACATGAGGTGGCCAAAGTACTGGAGTTTCAGCTTTACCATCATTCCTTCCAAAGAAATCCCAAGGCTGATCTCCTTCAGAATGAACTGGTTGGATCTCCTTGCAGTCCAAGGGACTCTCGAGAGTCTTCTCCAACACCACAGTTCAAAAGCATCAATTCTTCAGTGCTCAGCCTTCTTCACAGTCCAACTCTCACATGCATACATTACCACAGGAAAAACCTACTCATAGTTTTAAAATAAATTAGAAATTATTTTTATTTTTTAATAAAGCAGTTAATAAACTGTCAACCACACAAGAGCAAAACTCTGCCTTAATTCAGTAGCAAATGGTTTTTTCCTATTTGTAGACAGTATTTTTTTTTTTTTGTAGACAGCATTTTTGTGAAACATGTATACTGGAGTCTACTAGGAAATATAATACATAAATTTTAAAGCATTATTTACAAATATAGTATCTAATGATTCATGTAAACATCTTGAGGAAATAATCAGATATACATATATTAAGGTTAAATATATGCTTAATTTCCTTTTTTTCCCTTCATTCAGAATACTCAGAATCTAATATGTCTATTTCATCTTCTTTTCAGTGCCTCTGTATTTAGCTTATCTTATCCCCAGAATATATACCTACTTTGTAGATTTTATGATTTCAATATATGCTTTTTAGTTAAGATTTTCTTGTCAAGCTCACTTTAAAAAAAATAGAGAAAATGGCATAAAAGTCTTTCTTTTTGTTAATGTATATGACATGGAGAATATATGAAGTCATTCTAGGCAAAACCAGCACTAAGAACCCCATTCTGATAACAAGCAAGGACTCTGCTGAGAATATCAGGTACAGAGAATAATACAATCTACATAAAACAGAAAGACATTCAACTACATGTTCCCATAATGTCTTTCCTTCCCACCATACCCAACTAAGACTTTTCCAGGTTGTAGAGTTTAGAATCAGAGAAATTATTTCAGAAAGGTGATGGACATACTGTTTAAGGGTTCACACGCTACTTCATTTTTTCTGTGCTAATTCTGTCTACATTTACTTGCAGAAGCAGCTCCTCCTCCTGTTCTTCCTGATTCTCACCCAACTGGGCTGTATTATGTCAAGAAAACACACAAAAATTGGCTCTCTTTTTATATTTTTTCTAGTTTTCAGAAAATTAGCTGACACCCAATCTCCCACAAACTGTCTATTGACTTTGGCTAATTCCTTGAACAATGCCTAGAGGTTCTCCCACCTCTGTCTAATCAGATACAAGGAAAGTTAAACTGAAGTTGAAAAGAAAAGAAATGGCAAAGTGCTATGAGGCCCTCAATTTTTACAGGCAGATTATGAATCAAGGTCAAACCATACGGGAAATATCCTTGAGTCTGTCAGTGAAAATGGAACAGATCTTTTACAAACTGGATCAACTGTTTAAAAAAGCATAAGGTGACCATATGTACATCTGTTTACCTTCACTTCCTAGCCATTCTCATATCCTGGGGAGAGAAACAAGTTTCATATTAGTCTTGGCTTCCATCAAAGTGGCAGCACTGCTTCTGGAGAGAAGTTTTTGTTTCTCCCACAAGAAAACTGTTTAAGATGCATTTTTAATGAGAAAACAGAAACAAAAAATCCTGAACAACAACAACAAAACCCACCGCTGACCTGAGAACCAGGATTAAAACAGCACAATGGTCATATATATTAATGTTTGAATATTTTAAAAATAAGCATTGTAAACCTGGGGACTCTCAGAAAGAGTTGGACATGACTGAGTGACTGAACAACAACAACAACAAATCTGGGATATATGTATCCCCAGGAGTATACAATACGGTACTAAAACATGTACAGGTCCACAGTGGATACTTGGAAGGTATCCTTGAGCACCAGAAAATGAAATTTATCAGTAAGTTAATTGGTAACTGATTTAAAATTCTATTTCAAATTTAAATTGTCGCAGATATGATGCCTACAGGGGAAGTACCATCGTGTGGACGCATGCTCAGTTGCTCAGTCATGTCAGATTCTTTGCTAGCCCATGGACTGTAGCCACCAGACTCCTCTGTGCATGGGATTTCCTAGGCAAGAATACTGGGGCAGATAGCCATTTCTTACTCCAGACGATCTTCCTGACCCAGGGATCAAACTCATTTTCTGCACTGGCAGGTGGATTCTCTACCACTGAGCCACCTGGGAAACTGAAGTATCACCATCAAATGCTAAATTCTTATCCATGTAATTGGATACCAGGTAAATAAATCCACAGCATTTTTGATTTACACATAATGAAAGTAATAAAGTCAAAGCTTTCTCCATGGCTGAGACAGCCCTGTGTGAATTCATAACAAATTATTCTTTGGGTTCTAGGCAATATTACCCTATTTTTCATCTGTTTTTTATAAAATTTGGTGAACATGATCTCAAACTATAGTTGTCCCTAAAAAAGGAGAAATTAGATGTGGCCTGGCCTATTCTACATATGACATCAGGAAAAATTTCCATTGACGTTTCTGCCTATTTTTTTGAGTGATCATTCAGACCCTGGTGTTTCGATGGTCATGGTAACACTGAAGCAGGAGTTTTCCAGTCACTACAGTTCCTTAACTTGACTCCTTCCTCGGTGGGCTCTAAGCAGGGAGGCTATCCACCCTGAAGCAGATGTTAGAATGGAAGGGGTGTTAATAACTGTGTTGGGACAGCATGGATGTCCTGAGGCGGTGGGTGTCGGGGTAGGGGACTGAGATCAATTTTCAACAGCTAAAGAGAGGGTATGAGGAAGAGGAATTAAAATCTGAGTTAATTTGACACAATGATTTTGAGAGTGGTTTTCAAGACAAAATGCGTTAAAATAGAAGAGGCTGATGCTTCTCACACTGTATGTATGTTGTAGAAAATGCCACAATCACATCAGATTTAACACAGAGCACACAGGGGCTCACAAAATGTACTTGTTATCTCCGGGACACATTAGTTTACTTCCCCAAGATCTTAGGGTTGCTCTTGTATTCCCCTTGATCAGAAGAATTGCTCAATGAAAACCTTAGAACACATTTAAGAACCTGTAGGAGACAAATAGTAATCATTTACCCTACTCTGCAACCCAAGACTTAACAGCTTACTAAGGTAATTCTTGCATAACTGTAAAGGGGGAAGGGGCAACTGGTCATTTAAGTTAATGTCCATGTTATTTGGTTAAAATACAATAAATAAATTTATCTATTTTAATTGGAGGTTAATTACTTTACAATATTGTATTGGTTTTGCCATACATTAACATGAATCTGCCACAGGTATACTCATGTTCCCTATCCTGGAAAAAAAATAAAAAGAACAATGGAAATAAATAAACTAAAAATAAAAAAAAATACAATAAATAAATTAAATAATGGAAGTTCCTTTCAGTACCATAAGACAAAAAGAAAATTTCTACAAAAGTCAAGTTGTACATCTTGGTGTGAAATACATGACACTGACATATCGGAGAAGCAAAAGTTAGAATTTATTTTTTCTCTTGGAGCAGAATTAACTTTTGAAAGTCATAGCCTTCTCTCTTTCTCTATACACACACACACACACACACACATATAGGTAATACACTAATATAGATCTATGCATTTAAAAATGCTTATATAATTTCAATATGTGGATATATGTGTAAATACAGTAATTTCTCTATATATGTGTATACATTCCTATCTATATATATAAATTATATATACATATATGCATAAAAGTAAAAAAGTGAAGTCACTCAGTCATGTCCAACTCTTTGCGATATGTACATATAAATAATAAAATATCTGAAGTGAATAAGTATTAGTCCTACTGTGTTAGTCTTAGGACAATTGCTTTAAGATGATAATGTATTTTTTTTGTGCAGCAGCACCAAATATATCATGCTTAAATTTTCCCAAAGTATGTGTTGATTAAACATATTTCAATACTCTTTTACTTCATTTTATCAATGTATACCATCCTTTGTTAAAATCTTTAATAATTTTTGAAGTACAGTTTACTTTTTCCTGTGATTCTAAAAGTATCAAATTGAGTATAATTTGCATATAATTTTAACAAGAAAATTAAAGTTGGAAATTAAATATCAGAAAAATATTTATATTAGTATCAATGTTTATGACCCAGCAATCCCACTGCTGGGCATACACACTGAGGAAACCAGAAGGGAAAGAGACACGTGTACCCCAATGTTCATTACAGCACTGTTTATAATAGCCAGGACATGGAAGCAACCTAGATGTCCATCAGCAGATGAATGGATAAGAAAGCTGTGGGACATATTCAGAATGGAATATTACTCAGCCATTAAAAAGAATACATTTGAATCAGTTCTAATGAGGTGGATGAAACTGGAGCCTATTATACAGAGTAAAGTAAGCCAGACAGAAAAACACCAATACAGTATACTAATGCATATATATGGAATTTAGAAAGATGGTAACGATAACCCTGTATGTGAGACCGCAAAAGAGACACAGATGTACAGAACACTCTTTTGGACTCTGTGGGAGAGGGAGAGGGTGGGATGATTTGGGAGAATGGTATTGAAACATGTATATTATCACATATGAAACGAATCGCCAGTCCAGGTTCGATGTAGGATACAGGAAGCTTGGGGCTGGTGCACTGGGATGACCCAGAGGGATGGTATGGGGAGGGAGATGGGAGAGGGGTTCAGGATGGGGAACACGTGTACACTCGTGGGGGATTCACCTTGATGTATGGCAAAACCAATACAATATTGTAAAGTAATTAGCCTCCAATTAAAATAAATAAATTTATATTTTAAAAAAAGTATTTTCCTACAATCTCAGGACAGTTCCAATAAGGGACTTCAATAAAATAAGTTTCCTGTGACATATCTTTTCAAATTTCAATTTTATCATCTGAAATTGGGTTAAAATTTTTGACCTTATAGGATTTGGTTGAGGGACTTGTTAGTGATATAGGTCATTATTTTTATGTCTAACTTAATGATCATCTTGTAGCAGAGTCAGTGGCCCTGAAAAAATGGAATTTGGTACACATATGATTTGGTTGGGGCTCCCTTGGTGGTTCAGCGGTAAAGAATCTACCTGCAATGCAGGAGTAGCAGGAAACACAGGCTTGATCCCTGGGTCAGGAAGATCCCCTGGAGGAGGGCATGGCAACTCACTCCAGTATTGTTGCCTGGAGAATCCCATGGACAGAGGAGCCTGGTGGGCTACAGTCCATAGGGTTGCAGAGTCAGACACAACTGAAGCAACTTAACACACACGCACATGATTTGGTTACTATAAAAGTATAAAAAGTTTGAAGTTACAGGCATTAATGCAGGGTTCCTTTGTAAATGTCATTCCTTTTGTGTGGATCTTCTTTTTCTTTTTTCTTCCCGGGCTAACGCTGGTGTGTCCTTTAGGTTTGATTGGCATTGCCTCATCTAGGAAGCATGCTCCAGTGATATAGATGGTGTTAATTTTAGTGCATTTCTGTAGTATTACACATATAATCCAACACAGCACAGTTGCCACATCTTTTCATAGTATTTAGCATAAAGTGATGTGTTTACTTGGCTTCTGTTAGAATTTGAGCTCTATTTTCACATTGTTTGTTTCTCAATTCTATCACTAAAGTGGTGATCTTAACTTCTGAAACCTATTCAATGACTCAACATTCACCGAGCCCCTACTGTGTTAGGCACCATACAGGCTCATTGAAAAAGCTAAATGCAAAGTACATGCTAAGTCTTTCCTCCTGGTGAAAAAAGTGTGGCTATTCTAAACAATAATGATATAACCATCATATCACTAATGTAGTAGTAAGTACCAGCTCAGTGTTGTAGTATTTCTTCTAAAGGATTATGAAGATTCCCCATTAATTAGAACATATATATCCTCCAAACAAGCTGTATGTGTTTGGTTTGGGTTTTCGATTTGTCTGTCTGTTTTGTAGCTGTTCACATTCTCTTTCTCTCTGTGTAGTAAAAGAAGTCATTTTTTTTTAATCCTAAAATAGAGTTATGCCTTCCAAAGAAGCCCTAAACATGATATGAATTAAATGTAGACTGATTACAAGTTGTTAAATGAAACTACTTTAAAAATAACATGATATGAGATTTCTGTTAAAGTAAACATTTGGGGGAAAAAAAACAGGGGTGATTGTAAATGACTATAAAGTTGAAATTTGAAATATTATTTTCAAAGCATAATAAAGGCATTTAAAACACTATATGAGGATTAAGATTTCTAAAGTGACTCTTTCATAGTTTTATTATTTGTCAAGTTTTCTAGACATTTGCAAATTGCAGGGAATAGTAGTATATTTGGCTATAACAAAGTATTTGGGAAATAGTTTCTCAAGTCAAAAAAACATATTAATATATTTAATTGTTCTAGAAAATTTATAAAAATACAATAAACAGAAAAGCCCATAATTTGACATCTCTAAAATAATTAACTATTAAAATGTTGTATGTTAAATTCATTAATTATTTTCTATGCAAAGCATTTTCCTTGTAATATTTTTACACAGAAACATTCTAATCACCCAAAGACATATTTTATTATTGAGTTATAGTCTTTTAATCATACAGAGCTCATATAACTGTTTAGAGCAGAGATCTCAGAGGGTATAGTCAAATTTAAAATTTTCTTGTGGCATCTGGTCCCATCACTTCATGGGAAATAGATGGGGAAACAGTGGAAACAGTGTCAGACTTTATTTTTTTTGGCTCCCAAATCACTGTGGATGGTGGCTGCAGCCATGAAATTAAAAGACGCTTACTCCTTGGAAGGAAAGTTATGACCAACCTAGATAGCATATTGAAAAGCAGAGACATTACTTTGCCAACAAAGGTTCGTCTAGTCAAGACTATGGTTTTTCCTGTGGTCATGTGCCGGGGTCCAGCCCTGGCTGATCCAGGGTATTTGAAGGGGAGACGGCTTCGGCGACTATTTAAATATTCATCAAAGATATAAAGAGTAATAGAATGAGGATAGCTCAGTAGGAAAATTCAGTGGAGAAAAGAGGCTGAGTAGCTTGGTTTACACGGGAGACCAATAAAACTTCAAGACAAGAAGTTTGCACCACTTACGTAGGCCGCAGGCGTCCTTCCGTTCTCCCGAAGGAGAGGAGACACTGAGGCCTCCCCGGTCGGATCTTAGAAGCCCAGGCATAATTAGTAAGCATGGTGGGTTCTGCGCTCCAGATGGAGACTCAGCTCGAGTGAGAGAGAGAGAGACATGGGGAGACCAGTATTTCGAGAAACTGATCCCAATTCTTTATTTTCCATGGTCTACTTTTATACACTGAGATGTTATACAAAAGTCACGTGGGGACAGCAGTCCTGACTTTTATTAAAGTCAGGTGCTTCATACAAATGTATACAGAGGTCTTAGGGGTGTTACATCATCTTCTGGCCAGGGGGGGCCTGCTGACAATTTATGACCCTCTCCTTGTGACAGCGGTCAGTCAACCAGAACACTTTTTTTCTCCAAGGGTGATTATTCTTAAAACAGACGCCACCCAAATAAAGTTACATTCCTATAGGGTGAGGGTGTAGTGGGTTTTAGTTAAGGAAAGAATTTACTTAGCCTAAGGTCTAACGTGATTTATATCAAAGGTTAATACTTATTTCTTCTATATATTCATTAATGTGTGTAAGGGCAAGGGATGTGGAGTCTTAGCAACAAACATTGGCTCAACAAATGAAAAACCCTTCACCAATACAATTTCTAATCAGCCCACTATACTTATACTAATAATTTTCTAACTTTTCTAAAGAACCTGTTTTTTAGAAGGTTTAAAGCATCTCGTGCCTTTCATGGTTGGGAGGCTGTGAGCAATCACATGTGGCCGGACAAGCCTGTCAGGCAGACTAGAGAACCTTCAGAGGAGTTTGTAGGTTGAAACACTCCTATCACGCCCAGGAATTATTATTAACTGGAACTCTAAGTTAACTCCTTCTCCGAAAGAGGTGGTGGGGGACAGCCTCCCATAAAGTCAGAGGTGTAGGGAAGAGCACAAAATAGTAAAGTAGGCAGGCTCTAGTTATGGGGGTAGACGCTTGAGGATTTCCAGGGGGACTCCTGAGGCTTGATCCCGCCTTTGCGTATGTCGAGCCTCCTTCCTCATGACCTTTGCCATGGGTGGAGTACCTCACACTGGCCCCCAACAGTCATGTATGGATGTGAGAGTTGGACTGTGAAGAAAGCTGAGCGCCAAAGAATTGATGCTTTTGAACTGTGGTGTTGGAGAAGACTCTTGAGAGTCCCTTGGACTGCAAGGAGATCCAACAAGTCCATTCTGAAAGAGATCAGCCCTGGGATTTCTTTGGAAGGAATGATGCTAATGCTGAAACTCCAATACTTTGGCCACCTCATGCAAAGAGTTGACTCATTGGAAAAGACTCTGATGCTGGGAGGGATTGGGGGCAGGAGGAGAAGGGGACGACAGAGGATGAGATGGCTGGATGGCATCACCGACTCAATGGACATGAGTCTGAGTGAACTCCGGGAGTTGGTGATGGACAGGGAGGCCTGGCGTGCTGCGATTCATGGGGTCGCAAAGAGTCGGACACGACTGAGCAACTGAACTGAACTGAACTAAATTTCCTTGTCCATTTACTACTAGAATATTTTTGGATAATAACTTATTTTTCTACTTGAATAAAACCATTTCAGACTGACAGCCTTTCAGAAAGTTAACTGCAATCAACCCCCATGTAAATAAGTAAGCCCTAATTGTTTTTTGTTGTTATCAGTCCCTAAGTTGCGTGTGACTATTTCTGAGCCCATAGACCACAGCCCACCAGGCTTCCCGGTCCTTCACTATGTCCCAGAGATTGCCCAAGTTCATGTCCAATGAGTTGGTGATCCCATCCAACCATCTCATCTTCTCTTACCGCCTTCTCCTCCTGCCCTCAAACTTTCCCAGCATCGGGGTCTTTTCCAGTGAATCGGCTCTTCACATCAGGTGGCCAAAGTATCGGAGCTTCAGCTTCAGCATTAGCCCTTCCAATGAATATTCAGGGTTGAGTTCCTTTAGAATTGACTGGTTTGGCCTTCTTACTGTCCAAGGGACTCTCAAGAGTCTTTTCCCACACCACAGTTCAAAAGCATCAATTCTTAGGCACTCAGCCTTCTTTATGGTCCAACTCTTACATGACTACTGGAAAAACCACAGCTTTGACTATACGGATCTTTGTCAGCAAAGTGATCTCTCTGCTTTTTAATATGCTGTCTAGGTTTGTCATAGCATTTCTTCCAAGGAGCAAGTGTCTTTAATTTCATGGCTGCAGTCACCATCTGTAGTGAGTTTGGAGCACAAGAAAATATAATCTACCATTTCCATGTTTTCCTGTCTCATTATTGGTGAGAAAGTTAAAAAAAAACAAAAACAAAAAACAGATTTAAAAAATCTTGAATTGAGTTGTTCAATTCTTGAGGTTTTGAGATTACAGGTCACCCTTTGAAAATCATAAAACACCAAGAACTCACAGGATTAGATAGGAGAAGGCGATGGCACCCCACTCCAGTACTCTCGCCTGGAAAATCCCATGAATGGAGGAGCCGGGTAGGCTGCAGTCCATGGGGTCGCTAGAGTCGGACACAACTGAGCGACTTCACTTTCACTTTTCACTTTCATGCATTGGAGAAGGAAATGGCAACCATTCCAGTGTTCTTGCCTGGAGAATCCCAGGGACAGGGGAGCCTGGTGGGCTGCCGTCTATGGGGTCGCACAGAGTAAGACACGACTGAAGCGACTTAGCAGCAGCAGCAGAGATCTCCTAAGTTGAAAGAGGATGGTTGATCTCTCTCCTGACAATGTTTCTTCACTCATACACTCCTTTCTCTTTGTCATGTGACTGAAAGCGACTGACATCTAATAAGGTGGAAGAGCTGGGAAGGCACTTGGGGTGGTACTACAACATGGAATTTACATAATCTTTGTGAAACCTTCTATCTCTGAAACATTATCAAAACCCCCAAGGTATAGTACTTAAACTGTCCTGCGATTCTGTCGAACAGAGATCTTGGGTTTTACTTGTATTACCTCAGCAACTAAGGGCCATCAGAGCAACAGCAAGGGAGACATGGATAGCCCTAAGAAATATTGTATGTCCAATACTGTACCTTGTTTTCTTACTTAACATGATGACATTTACACGGATAAATTTGCATGAATGGACACAAACCAGGCACTCTTGCTCAGCTCCCGTGGGAGAAGAGAAAGGAGGAAGGATAAGCACAAGTGTTTGTATTCCACTGCATCTCAACTCCTGCTTTATTTTGCCACCTCAATGTTTACTCTTGATATCCCTCCCATGGCCTTATTGGGGGATGGAGATCTGGTCCTCATAGACACTGTTGTAATACGGTAAAAATTTGGCCACAGATCTTTCCTTTCACCTCATCTTTCTTAGTCACAGGAATATTTGAAGCCTGGTGTCCAAGCCTTGTAATTTACATGGTATGACATACCTATGGATCGATCTGTCACCTCAGCATTCTCCCAGAATCAACTGCCTTAAACATGATGCTGAAGCTGGTAATTATAGAGTTCTTCAGGAGGCCAGCTTCTTGTCTGGGAGGCCTGATTACTAGGGTTCAGCCAAATTAAGTGTTACTTGTTAGTTGATTTGCTTAATCTCAAGAGATGGCCTCTAAATCGAATACACCTTTAAGTTAGAAAACAAACTTACATCACAAGGGTTGTGAGGCTAGTCCCAGGAGGTGCTGGAGAGTAGTGAAAAGTGTCCAGTGACTAACTCCACGGTGTGCTCATATTCATCTGAGCTGGACAGGGGCAGTGGTAGAGAAAACAATCTGGGAGGGATGTTTTATCTGATGGTTGGGTTCCCTAGTGATGAACGCAAATATTGTATGGAGTTGCACATGTCTGGCAACGCAACTCTAAGGCAGAGATCAATTAAAGGAAAATCAGGACCTGCAGCATTCCTCCCAAACTTCTTCCAAAGACTAGAGATCCTGGAGGTTCAGGGTGCCTGGGGAAAGAGAAAGAGAAGTCCTGTGTGACTTCTTCAACCGCAGGTCATAGAGCATGGTTGCCCATCAGGGTGCATATGAAGATCCAGAAATGCCACAAGCAGGATGGCATCACAGGCCACACTGGGATGGTTAACAGCTTCCTTTGAGTGACAGCCAGTACTGAATGGCAGCTCCTGTCACAGGAAAGATTACCTTACCCAGGGAGTTCACTATCTGTGGGGTCTTCCCAGGTAGCACTGTGGTAAAGAAGCCACCTGCTAATGCTGGATATATAAGAGATGCAGGTTCAATCCCTGGGTCAGGAAGATCCCCTGGAGGAGGGCATGGGAATCCACTCCAGTATTCTTGCCTGGAGAAACCCATAGACAGAGGAGCCTGGCGGGCTCCAGGGGGTGGTCCAGGGGGCCACAGTCAGATATGACTAAAGCAACTTAGCATACACGCACGCCACTATCTGTGAAAGATTCACCAAATAACCCAGAGAAGCCTGAGCGATAATGCTTCTTGGGGTCTAATAGCAATACAGTGAGACATGTTCATTTTACGCCTCCAATAGTTTCAGATATTCCATTCTTACAAGGAAGAGGCTCCCCTCGCCTTTTTTCCAGAAATAGCCATATCATTTGGCCCATTCCTTAATCTGTCTCCTTGGCAGAGATCCTGAAGTTATCCCATCCCTTCTATGCTCTGTCACCCTCCATGGTCCTGTGAAGTTGGAGTACACGCACTGGCACCCCTCCCAGACCTGCGATAAATAGCACTGTTGTAACTGTCATGCCATCTGGATATAGAAGTATAGTGTCGCTGTGGTTGAATCAAGTAACTGTAGTGGTTGGGTTCACCAGTAAAAGTCCACCAGGTCAGCAGTGACTCCTGGTTTATACTGATACTCTTAACAAAGAGTGTTCTGGACTTGCAGACTTCCAAAGGTGTTAAGATAGAAGAAAGAAAAGAGGAAGTATGAAAGCAGATGACTATGTCCAACCACTGCAACTGTACCATGTACAAGTGTTTAGAACTAGATGTGAGCAAAGGAGAACTTCCATGATTCAACTGTATTGGGGCTTGTGTTAGACAAGAAGCTCAACTCATTTTCTAACTGCTTTCAAGGTTTTTTCTCTGTCTCTTCTTACAACAGTTTGACTGTGATGTATTTATATGTGGATGCTTCTGTGTTTATCCTAGTTATTAAGTTTCCTATTATATGTATTGAGTTTCTTGAATGTGTTTCTTTATAAAATGTAGCAAATTTTCAACAATTAGATCTTCAAATATTGTTATGGGCCTTTTTCCTCTCTATTCTAAGACTGTTTTTTGAATATGTTGGTGTTCCGGTAGTACCTCACAGGCTTCTGTGGGTCTGTTCATTTAAAAAAAAAAAAAAATTAAGTGTCTCTTTTTTAGGTTAGATTCTTTCTGCTGAAATATATTCAAGATTTTTGACTTCTTCTGCCATGGGAAATATATTTAAGCCTACCCGGTAAAATTTATGTTGTACTTTGCAACCCAAGATTTACATTTCACTTTATTTTAAAATTTCTATTTTTTTGAGGTTTCCTAAATAATGATTCATTGTTGACATATTTTCAGTTAATTCTTTACAAATGACTTCCTTTAGTTCTTGAACAATTTATAAAAATTATGTTACAGTCTTTGTCTGCTAAGTCAACATCTGGACCTGTTCAGAGATAGTTCCTATATCTGCTTTTTTTACCCCTTAGTATGGATAACAAGACTTTAACATTTTGTCAAAAACTCGGCATGTTTATAATACATTCCAGCAGTTTTGAGTTCTGATTACTCATAGGGATGTTGTATTTGTTGGCTTTTGATTTCTGTTTGGTTTCTAGTTCATTGTGAGGACTAATGTTGTAGAGTCAATATCTCTTGTTTCATATGCAGCATCTAAATTCCTTGTATGGTATATCTTTTATCCTCATTTTAATTTTAAGCCTAGATTCCCAGGGATTTTTTTTTTTTGCTCTGTCAGCATAGATTAGTGTTTAATATTTGGATTATTATTGGCCAGACACTGTTCAAATACCTGGAGCCATTACGTCATCCACTGTTTCTCCATGGATCTGAGTGAGTTGAGGAACACAATAATTCAAGCAATTTTCAAGTCTCCTCTATCTTTCCTTTTTCACTGAGCCTTTTTCATGTTTCATATGCCCATACATAAGGTTTCACATTTAGCCAGGGATGTATGAACAGCTAGGGCGCTCTAGTTTCTCTACTGAGGGTGCCGTATAGCCTTCCAGACAGCTAAAGATATTTGGGGGGTTGCCAAGACCAAATTTGTTGGTCTCATTTACCAGGAAACTGTGTTAAATTTCTGACTTGATTTGATGTTTGCTCTCCCCAGGTTTTCAGTGTTAGACTTCAGTGTTTGTTTGCCACTGAAATCACTGCTGCTTCTGATATAGGGTTTCTTCATGTTCCTAAAATTCATACCAGCTCCTCTAGCAGTGATACTCTAGTTTACATGGCTTGTTCTGATTTAGATATGGAGGTGCCTTGATGTACCTGAGAGAGCAAGGGTGAACTGGGAGCGAGAATAGGAATGGTCCCATGCTAACACAGCAGAATTACTGGTTATTATGTAAAGTTCACTGAATATAAACGTGCTTCTCAATTTCTTCAATGCTTTTGATTAATATCCAGAATCTTGAAATGGTTCTCTGACACTTTACTGTTGTCTTTTGGAGAGAGGATTTGCTGAGTTCCTTCTATCATTCTAGAAATGTTCTTTTGCCCACTTTAGAGGACCTTGCCTGGCGATAGACTAGGTGCCTCGCTTGCTCCATCAACCATCAGGATTCAAATAATTTGAGAACACATTCACCAGGTCTTCTAAAATACACTTACTAGAGGAAACAGAAAAAGTAGCAGGTATAGATTCTGGTGGCTTAGTGGTAAAGAATCCACCTGCAAATGCAGGAGTCACCAGTTTGATCCCTGGGTTGAGAAGAACCCCTAGAGAAGGAAATGGCAACCCACTCCAGGACTCTTGCCCAGGAAGTCCCATGGACAGGGGAGCCTGGAAGGCTACAGTCCATGGGGTCTCAAAGAGTTGGACATGACTTGGCGACGAAACAACAACAACATAGTTTCCTTTTTATTTGTTGCATTGTTGGACAACACACATGGATACAGTTGGCTGAATATCAGACTCCAGGAGAGGATCACAAATATTTTTCAGAATGTATGGTTTAGGTTTTTTTGTTTGTTTAAGATAGTTCCTTTAGAGTAAGTGCTGGAAAGCATTATTGGACTAGTGGCAATGAGTATTTTGCAGTCTCTTGATAAATGGCATCAAACCAAATTTTAAATTTTTTATTGCTTTATACTTCTAACCAGCAAATCATGAAAGTGTTTATTCCAGTATATAAAGCCAGTTGAGACTGGAACAAATAAGGTTAAAGACCTTTCTGCATATTTTCCACAATTTGCATTTTTTTTAATATCATCACTCTACTTTTTCCATCTTTTGTCAAATTAATAATAAACATATTTTAATTTATTTGACATCATACCATATAAATCCTCAGTATATTTGTTGCTTTTTAAATTTATATACTTATAAATTAGAGTGAATTAAATTAATATGATCAAACTATACAGTAATTATTTTATTATTAAAATATATTTTATCATGTAGGAAAAGAGATAAGATATAAGAACATTTAAATGGTTAAATTTAAGTATTGTTATTTAACTCCTACTAGAATTAATTTAAGTATGAATTGGTTCATATTAATCAGATATTCTCTATTTCCAACAATGGCAGGAGAAACTGACAGAAGTATATATTTCCATATATGTTAACTAGATTTTAGAAGAGATAAATTTAAGAAAGGGATTGTGATATTTCCTTCATATATATATATAACCATATATATATATAGCTTCTCCAACTACTAAACTATGATATTTTTACTTTAGTGGAAACTTGTGACATAGAATAATACATGTTTAGGAAAAAAATCATTTTAGAAATAAATCAGTGTAACTTTCCCCTGTAGCTAAATACTTAACTATACAAAAATACTTTTTGTTAGTATTATAATGTCAACAGATTTCAATTTCTTGGCTTCCAATAAGGCTTCCATACATTTGCCCCTCACCTATGACTCAGATTATTTTCTATTAATATTTCTCTCATTGTCTGGAAATAGGTAGAATCTGCTTCTACATAGATTATACATAATTTATATGTTTACATGATTTTTCTAATATATTTAATCATATAATAGCAGCAATTTTTACAATATTTTCAACAAACATAATCATTTTTCTTAAAGGCTGACATGGACATCTGTTTATCCCTAGAGTCAGAAGGCCAGATAAGTCTTTGGCTGGACATTCATCACCCCTACTGACTTTAGAGGGAATATCTAAAACTCATCCAAGAACAGAATTTAGCTCATTTAAAAAAAATGAAATATCAAAGATTTAGATTTTATACTCATGGTCCTATTTTTGTTATTTTTAGTTATTAAAAAGTTTGAACACTGGAAAGGAAGACACTATAAATACATGCACATAATTATTATTTTAATTTATAATTAATTCTTTCTTGTTCTAGTGATATTTCTACTCACTGATCTCCCTATCCTAAAATCATATAGTATATCTGTTTCATTACAATATCTAATCTGTTTTAAAGTAGAAAGATGAACATAATAGTTTTTTTTAATGTTTTGCTTTCTTGACTATCCATTTTTTGGAAACACAAGTCTTTTTCTTAGTTTTATCACCCTTCTTTCTATACATTTATCTATTTTCAGAAATTACATAAAAGCATGCCTTGCATTTACAGAAAGAGTTTGACAAGTCTATTTGTATAGCTATTTTCTTTTTAGTTATTTTATTCCTTCCTCTCTTCCTTTGTTCTTTCCCTCTTTCCTTGCTCTGTTTTGAAGCACACTCCTCCATATCCAAGTATTTAACTAGATTATCAACCTCCATAGGAATTATGACATTTAATACGGCATATTTTAGAGCTGAAGTAGCTTCACAGGCAGGAAATGTAAATAAAATATTTTGTGTGCTTTTGTGTTCATGTTATTCATCCACCCATATGTAAAACCTGGCAGCTTTGAGCATACTAGTAGGATTTTAGTCATCTGTTTGTAAGGAGTTTACATAAAACTCAAAAGGGTATTTCTCCCTAGATCTAAATTCTAAGTACAAGTTATGTAATCAATTTAAGCTAAATACACCTGGAGAAGAGAACTGATTTTTTTTAATTAATTCATAATTATTTTATTGCATTGTTCCTATCTCTATTTATTACATAGTGTTTCCATAGTGCTATATTTTCTTTAGGGAAGAAAGGGCAGTTGGTTCTTCACTGGACTTTGCTGTACTTACCTCCACGAATGGTTTCTCATTGGATGTGTTCCTAACAGATATCTCTGTGCTTTGTATTTCTTTCTTTGAAGGGCCTATCATGTAACATATTTTAACTTTATAAAAGCTTGTACTCATGGAAATGGTCACACTTGGTGTGTATATGGGATGCAGAGAGCAATAATAATAAAACATCCCTTGAGAAAGAAGCAAGAGAAAGTTTTCAGAGAATGGGTTCTATGCTTAGAGGAGACCATGTCTCACTCTACCTTAGAGTGTTGGCCAGTTGGTAAGACCTCAAATGATGCAATGAACCAAGAAGGATGACCCTAAGTTAAGGGTTCATGAACGAGGCGGGGCTCACTGCTGCAGAAACACTGAACTGTGACAAGACATTTCACCGGGCTGCTACCAAACAGTAACAGCTGACCGCTAGAGGGCCTCTCTGCTTTTTGGCACTGCAGAATATCCTGACGATTTATTTAGAATGATTCTAGGGAAGCCATGGTGAAAATTAATTTTTTCCCAACATATGAGGATGCTTGAAGTTCAATTTCAATGGATTTAAAGAAAGTTCTGCTATGCAAGAATCATATTTTTTTTTTCACCTGGGCACTCAGTTCACATGCACTTCTCACGCACATGAGAAGTGGACCCAGGAGTGGTCCTTATGGTCACTTTTTCCTTATGGAAGGATGGTGCTCCACCTCAGCTTCCACTGAAACCAAAGACTTTCATCTACTGAAAGAGGGACTATAGAACCCCATACGTTCCAAGGTTTCCAAATCCCTCTAACTGCAAAGAAACGAACTTTTCCAGATAACCCTAGTAAACAGCTGGCACCAACAACCTACCTAATTGTTCTTGCAAAAGAAGGTTATTCTCAAGCTTGCATTATTTAAAAAAAAAAGAGCAAAAAGCGGAGGTTTCTATGCAACAGAATAGTGTCCAAAAATAAACCCAAGCACTTCTAGTCAATCAATGTACAACAAAGGAGGCAAGAATATACAATGGAGAAAAGATAGTCTCTTCAGTAAGTGGTGCTGGGAAAAATGGAAAGCTACATGTAAAACAATGAGATTTAGAACATTCTCTAATATCACATACAAAAATAAATTCAAATAGATGAAATATGCAAGTATAAGACCCGAAATCTTCAAATTTCTACAAGACAACATTAGCAAAACATATGACGTTGAAATAAATCATAGCAATAGTTTTTGGATCTCTTAAGGCAAAAGAAGTAAAAGCAAAAGAAAACAAATGGGGTCTGATTAAATTTAAAACTTAAAATCTTTTACATAGCAAAGGAAATCACTGACAAAAGTAAAAAAAAAAAAAACCTACAGAAATGGAGGAAACATTTACAAATTAATATGACAAATAAGGGGTTGATATAAAAAATACATAACCAGCTCATAAAAACTCAACATCAAAAATGAATAAATAAATAAACAACCTGATTGAAAAATGGGCAGAAGACATAAATAGAGACTTTTCTAGAGAAGACACACAGATAGCCAACAGGCACATGAAGAGATGCTCACCACTACTAATCAGAGAAAGCTAAATCAAAATGCAATGAGTTGTCACCTCACATTTGTCAGAGTGGGTGTCATCAAAAAGACGACAAGTAACAAGTGCTGGTAAGGAGGATGTGGAGAAAAAGGAACTCTTCTACATTCCCATTGGAAATGTGAATTGGTGCAGCCACTATGGAAAACAGAATGGAGGGTTCTCAGAAAATTAAAAATAGGGCTAGTCTATAATCCAACAATATTGCTCCTGGGGATATATGCAAAAAAAAAAAAGGAAACCACTAATTTGAAAAGATACATGCACCCCAGTGGTCATAGCAGCATTATTTACAATAGCCAGGTAGACAGGATATGGAAGCAACCTAAGTGTCCAGCAACAGATTAATGGATACAGATGTGCTGTGTGTGTGTGTGTGTGTGTGTGGGCTTCCCAGGTGGCTCTAGTGGTAAAGAGCAAGGCTACCAATGCAGGAGACATAAGAGATTCTGGTTCAATCCCTGGGTCAAGAAGATCTTCTGGAGAAGGGCATGGCAACCCACTCCAGTACTCTTGCCAACAGAATTTCATGGACAGAGGAGCCTGACAGCCTATGGTCCATGGGTTCTCAAAGAGTCCAACATGACTGAAGTGACTTGGCATGCACACGTGTGTATGTATCTGTGTGTGTGTGTGTGTGTGTATATATATATATACACACACAAACAGAAAATTAGCCATAAAAAGAATGAAATACTGCTATTCACAGCAACGTGTATGGACCTAGAGAATATTTTACTGAGTGAAATGTCAAAGACAAATACATATAGTATCACTTATATATGGAATCTATAAAATAAAGCAAACAAATGTATATAACAAAACAGAAGTAGACTCACAGATACAGAGAACAAACTAGTTCTAAGAGTTACTATATCAAAGAGATATGTATTACTATGCATAAAATAGATGTGCAACAATGATATATTATATAGCACAGGGAAATACAGCCACTATTTTGTAAGAACTTAAAATCCAGTATAAGCTATAATCTCTCTGTTATAACCCTGAAACTTATATAATATTGTAATTTAACTAGTTATTGTTGTTGTTGAGTCACTAAGTCATGTCTGACTCTTTGTGATCTCATAGACTATAGCCTGCCAGGCTCTTCTGTCCATGGAATTTCCCAGGCAAGAATACTGGAATGGGTTGCCATTTCCTTCTGCAGAGGATCTTCCTGACCCAGGGATCAAACCCACATCTCTTGCATTGACAGGCAGATTGTTTACTGCTGAGACACCAGGAAAGCAATTCAACTATACTTCACCTAAAAGCTGTGTAATGGAAGCTTATGTAAGTACCTGATAAAACCTGATTAAAAACAGCATTAAGCCAAAAACAAAAAAAGGTGGAGGGTTCCACTTGGACAAAATTCATTATCTGTTCAGGTCTCACTGGCTCCCTATGAAATAATGGCAGACTGGAGACAGAACTTGACCTTACGAGTTTTCCTTTTCTCTAATGGAGCCAAAGCCCTTACTCATCCTCTGTGACACTGTAAAAAATTTTTTTTAAATTATTTTGATATCCCAGAAGATGGGACTCACTATGAACAAACTTACCAAAGCATTTTTTTTTCAGGTAGAGCTGAATTATTGGACTGATATGCATCTTTGCTATATATATATATATTATATATGACTTAGTTACAAGTGAAATGCCCATAACGAGAGCGGCTTTGTGAAGGAGTACACTGTACCACTGGATACAGGACCTATTATAATTCTATGTTGTTGTTCAGTCACCCAGTTGTGTCCAACTCTTTGCAACCCCATGGAATGCAGCATGTCAGGCCTCCCTGTCCCTCACCATTTCCTGAAGTTTGCCCAAGTTCACGTCCATTACATCGGTGATTGCTATCCCACCATCTCATTTGCTGACACCCTCTTCTCCTTCTGCCTTCAAGGGACTTTTCCAGTGAGTCAGCTGTTTGTATCAGATGACCAAACTACGGGAGTTTCAGCTTCAGCATCAGTCCTTCCAAGGAGTGTTCAGAGTTGATTTCCCTCCAGATTAACTGGTTTGATCTCCCTGCTGTCCAAGGAACTCTCAGGAGTCTTCTCCAGCACCACAGTTTGAAGGCATCAATTCTTCAGCGTTCAGACTTCTTTATTCATGGTCCAGATCTCACAACCATGAGTGCCCACTGGGAAGACAATAGCCTTGGCTGTATGGACCTTTATCAACAGAGTAATCTCTCTGTTTTTCAACATACTCTCTAGGTTTGTCACAGCTTTTCTGCTAAGAAGCAAATGTCTTCTGATTTCATGGCTGCAGTTACCATCTGCAGTGATTTTAGAGCCCAAGGAGAGGAAATCTGTCACTACTTCCACCTTTTCCTCTTCTATTTGCCATGCAGTAATGGGGCCAGACACCATGATATATATATTTTTTAATATTTAGTTTTAATCCAGCTCTTTCATTCTCCTCTTTCACCCTCATCAAGAGGCTCTTTAATTCCTCTTAACTTTCTACTATTAGTGGTATCATTCACATATCTGAGGTTGTTGATGTTTATCCCACTTATCATGATTCCAGCTTGTAACTCATCCAGCCCATCATTTCTCATGATATGCTTAGTGTATAGATTAAACAGAGTGACAGCAGACAGCCCTGTCACGATTCTTTCTCAATCGTGAGCAAATCAGTTGTTCCATACTGGCTTCTAACTGTTGCTTCTTGACCCGCAAACAGGTTTCTCAGGAGATAGGTAAGATGGTCTGGTATTCCCATTTCTTTAAGAGTTTTCCACAGTTTATTATGATCCACACTGTCAAAGGTTTGGCATAGCCAATTAAACAGAGGTAGATGCTTTTCTGAAATTCCTTTACTTTCTCTATGATCCAGCAAATGTTGGCAATCTGATCTCTGGTTCCTCTTCCTTTTCTAACTCCAGCTTGGACATCTGAAAGTTATTGGTTCACGTAATGCTGAAGCCTAGAGTGCAAGATTTTAAGCATAACCTTAATAGCATGGGAGATGAGTGCAGTTGTTCAATAGTTTGCACATTCTTTAGTACTATCCTTCTTGGGAATTGGGATAAGGGTTGATCTTTTCCAATCCTGTGGCCAGTCTTCCAGATTTATTGATATATTGAATGCAACACCTTGATGGAATCATCCTTTAGGGTTTTGAATGAAAAGTGAAAGTTGCTCAGTTGTGTCCAACTCTTTGCAATTCCTTGGACTATACAGTCCATGGAATTCTTCAGGCCAGAATACTGGAGTGGGTAGCCTTTCCTTTCTCCAGGGGATCTTCCCAACCCAAGGATCGAACCCAGTCTCCCACATTGTAGGCGGATAGTTCTACTGGAATTCCATTGTACCCACTAGCTTTATTAACAGCAGCTCTTCCTAAGGCCCACTTGACTTCACTTTCCAGAAGGTCTGGCTCTTGGTGGCTAACTACCCCACTGTAGTAATCAAGTTTATTAAGTTTTTTTTTTTTTAATAGTTCTTTGTATTCTTTCCATCTCTTCTTGATCTCTTCAGCATCTACTAGGTCTCTACCATTTCTGTCCTTTATTGTGCCCATCTTTGGGCAAAATGTTCCCTTGATAACTCCAATTTTCCTGACGAGATCTCTAATCTTTCCCTTTCTGTTGTTTTCTTCTAGTTTTATACACTATTCATTGAAGAAGGCCTTCTCGTCTCTCTGTGCTGTTCTATGGGAATCTACACTTGGTTGGATATGCCTTTCCCTTTAACCCTTGCTTTTCACTTCTACATAATTCTATGTAGTAGAGCATTAAAAATAATGGTAGACAGAAGATAATTAGACTTAAGTCTGAGAAACCTTTACAGAGGCGTTAGAACAGAGGTTGGCAGATAATTTTTTTTTACATTTTTAAAGTAAAAAAGAGTAAGAATAAGGAGGAAGGGGAGGTAGAAAAAAAGGAGGAGGAGGAAATAGATTGGAGAAGTAACAGAGATCAAATGTGGCCACAGACCTAAATATATACCATCTATCCTTTTACAAACAAAGCCCTGCTTTAGAGTAAAAAGAATTTTTTTTTATTTTAGAGAACAATTTAGTATTTTCATATGATTGTGTATGTGCATTTTATAGGGAAGAGAGAAGTGTGGATATATTGCTGTAAAAAAAAATTGTATCCCCATCTAGTCAGCATGATAAACTGTAGAGCAAAGTGGATCAGGACACACAGAGGAGGCAGCCAACCATCAGTCTGAAAGCTAATTTGCGTTTTAACAACCGTAAGCCTTGAACCCCTTGTCTTTACAACACTTCCTCATGTGCATCAAAGCTCAAGAAAGCTCTCTCTTACCAACACTGTGTTAATATTTTCAAATGCTGTCTAAAATGACTCTGTTTCCCTCTCCTAATCCTTCACACCATTTCAAGGCCTCTTTGGAAATGATGGCACGTTCAGCCCCGTGTTCCCTGATAGCTCAGTTGAGTAAAGAATCCGCCTGCAATGTAGGAGACCCCAGTTCAATTCCTGGATGGGAAAGACCTGCTGGAGAAGGGATAGGCTACCCACTCCAATATTCTTGGGCTTCCCTTGTGGCTCAGCTATAAAGAATCCACCTGCAATGCAGGAGACCTGGGTTTGATCCCTGGGTTGTGAAGATATCCTGGAGGAGGGAAAGGCTACCCACTCCAGTATTCTGGCCTGAGAATTTCATGGATTATATAGACCAAGGCACCACAAAGAGTTGGACACAACTGAGACTTTCACTTCATATCACTTCAGCCTTATTTAGGTTAGTACTTCCAACAGTTAAATCTAGCTTTAAAAGGCTTCAAATGGTAATAATTGTTCTTTAGGCTTCCAAAATATATATTTCCCTAGTCTTTTGTTTGATAGTATCTTCAGTTAGGATATAGCAACATATTTCTTATCTGTTCCCTGCCCTGTTTCCAATCTTCTAGAAGCATGACTTTGAATCTTCTCGAAGGATGTGTTTGCTAAGTTGCTTCGGTTGTGTCTGACTCTGTGCGACTCTATGGACTCTAGCTTGTCAGGCTCTTTTGTCCATTGGAATCCTCCAGGCAAGAATACTGGAGTGAGTTGCTGCTAGAAGGATAGGTAGGTTCTTTGCCCTCATTTTTGTTAGCAATAGTCCCTAGAATCTTTGTTTCCTAATCTGAGACCTTAACTTTTCTTTCTGTCTCCTTTGGATGGTCAGATCTTAGAGCCTATAATTTGTTAGGTGAACAAATAGTTTAGGATACAGCCTTTTCTAAAGCTAAAACTATATGAGCATTTTTTTCTAAATTAGGTACACTGTTGGACCGTAATTTTATGTAAGAACTAACACAATTGAATTTTAGTTATTTGAAATTCATATAGCACTATTTTTTAAAATCTGAAGTGTAAATTTTATTCAGAAAATTATAATAAATTTAGTTGTTTATTAAGCCAAATTCAATAATTATTTTAGGCCAAAACCATGTCATTAATTTTAGTCTATTTTAGTGCAGAGTGCATAGGTCATTGATAGCTTTTAAAGTTCTTCCCCATTTGGAGGTATAGATTGAGTGAGCATTTTTATCTGTTTTTGGAAAACAGAAAATGAGATAAAGTGTGGGAGGATGACTCATCAATTGCCACTTGGAAGGTCAAGATATTAAACCCGAGAACGTAATATTTGGTTCATATTCGTTCCCAGAAAGAAGAGGTAGCAGGTATTTTAACCTTACTAATGTATGTACTGTTACTAGTAAGGGAATAGAATTCTTGCATTTTTCTCTCAGTTAATCAGTTAAAACAATTAAGTACACCTAATGATGTTGACCTTGTATATGCAGTTTCTAGATTGAGACTATAAAATCCAGTATACTTGGTACAAAAGAAAATGCAGGTTTAGGATGTTAGTGGCATGTCAGATTTCTTAGCTGACTTGCAAGTTTGATGCTCATCAAGTAACATTCAATTGCTGTTCCTAAATTTGAGTGAAAATCACATATTTTAAACTTTTAGAACTTGATACTATGTTTAACCTGACATAGGAAGAGTGCTGAATTCACAAAAATATTCCTAGCATTTTCCGTTTTCAATGTTTTATATTTGTACAGTCTTCACAATTATTTTATCTGAATTATTTCATTTGATTCTCTTAAAGTCTTAGATGGTAGTAAGGGTATATATATAATTTCCACCTTGCAGACAATTTAAGGTTACACAATAAGTGTGAATATATTGACTCCTTTTCTGAAATGGCTCCATTGTACTCTTTCCCAAATAATTTGAAAGAAATTATGAAGAACAACCCTTAACATTTTTGTTAATTGAGAAAAATAAATTAGGGACATGCGTTTAGATAATTTAACTGTATTTTTCTATTAAAAAATATGAAAAAACAATGAAGTTGTTTTTGAATGTCAGAATATTTAGCTAGACTGCAATGTTGTTAACTGATAGGTGTTATATAGCTCAAGAATTTTTGGAACTGAAACATAATGAACAAGGAGGAGATTATGGGCACCAAAAATCCACTTATAAATCTTTATATTTGGCTCTCCCTCTATGAGACTTCTCTATATAACTGGTTCCTCATGTGTATTTGATGGTCTAGATTATGAATGATGGTTGTTCTAATTAGAATTGTGAGACTCTAGAAGATCTTGTATACACTTTAGATATACTGGCTCAATAAGAACTGTTTTAATACAAGCTGTTCCTTATGGATGCTGTTCAACAGTATCTTTCTGTGCCTTTTTCCTTCAATAACTGCTGAAGTCTTTATTTATACTGAACAAATTATCCTGAGCAACAGTAGGAAGCAATCAGCAAGGTATAGTTGGGAAAAGGTCTATTTTCTTTTCATTACAGGTTGGAAAGGGCCAGGGGATGTGCCATTTGTCCAGCCTGGTAAGGAGGTACTCTATTAACAGGAAAAAAACAGAAACAAAAAAATAGTAAAAAACATAAACATGGTTAAGCTGCTGTCTTGCTGAGAACACAGATAAAGGAAAGTTTGACAGAGTATGTAGTTTATTCTGCAAACATTTTCTGCATATGCTGGCATATGATGGCAAATGAAGACAAGTCTTTTAGGGCAGATTTTCTCTTTTTTTTATAGTAATTTCAATTTTACTTTCTCTTAGGGATGCAACAAATTACATTTTTACGTGTAAATAGAGGAAAAAACAGTGGGCAAAGAAACAAATATTCAAAAGAAATTTAGAAAAAGTATTTTTCAAAAGATGGATAGAGGTTTAGTTCTATTTCTGAAAAAAGTAAAAATATAAAAATTAGATTATAAGGTTGATTTGATACCGAAGGCTGCTGACTTCTTTCTGAGCTTTTCTGAGTAAGAAGATTGCTTATTCTTCATCTGCTACAGTAAGGAATAACCAGTCAAATCCTGGAGACATACTTCATTTCACCATAATAAAAATCCCACAAAATCTTTTACCCCAGAGTATGAATAAAAAGGTTGATTCATCATTTTTAGAAATACTACAACTTTTTAAAGTTCATTTTATCAACTTTTTCCATGTTAGTTATAGAGTCATTATTCTAATTAAAGTAAGAAGAAACCACCAATACTTATTTGGGGTGAATATATATATATATTTTGCTCATCCAAGACAATGCAAGTTTACTTAAAATGGCCATGATAATTGACTATGCTTCATATAATTCCAGTATCACATCTTACTATTTATATGGTGGGTTTCGAGAAAATTTGTAGGTATTAAATTACACTTAGTGGTAGATTAATTTTCTGCTTTAAGATTTAAACAAAGGAAATTCACATTAATAGCAGAGATAATTCTACCTTTCTGAAAGCTATTCCAGTTATTGGATGGTATTGAACACCAAGTAACAGTTTGTGAATGACACTCTACTAAAATCTCTATTATTTAAAAAGGATTATCTGGAATAACTAGTCTACAAAAATTGCTAAGACTAGTAAGTGAATCAGAATTTATATAGCTGATTCCTTGTGGTAGTGGCAGGAATTGGAGATAACACTGGATTATTTAGACACAGAGAAAGTCAAAATTGTATTTGTCCTACTTTGGTAACTTTTAACAAAATTATCTATACTTCTAATTGATATAATTTTACTTCCTGAATCTGATTAGTGACATGAGAAATGTACTCATGCTTATCACTATATTTTCAAAATTTCTTACTATTTCAATCAACATTTCACATCATTTATATTAGGTTGGGAAGAACATAGCCAATATCATTTTTATAAAAACTAATTAGTTTTATTCTTTTCATATTTTATATGTGAGGTTATTATTTGAATGTTATTTTTGTTCTTTTCTTTTTTCTTTCAATATACATAAAATTTTTTGTGTGATTCTATTTAATGCCTTGAGGAAGGAAATGGCAACCCAGTCCAGTATTCTTGCCCAGAAAATTCCATGGACAGAGGAGCCTGAAGGCCTACAGTTCATAGGGTCTCAGAGTTGGACATGACTGAGTGACTTTCACTTCACTTCATGACAGGTTCTAGGTTCATGAACAGGTTCCACCTCAGTTCAACTGATGCAAATTCATTCCTTTTTATCAATCTCAGTTTATTATCAGTTGTCACAAAGAGTGGGACAAAATTTAATGTCTGTAGCTGACAAATGTAAGTAATTCTAAATTTTGTTTCACTGTTTCTTTAACAAATGTTTTCAACTTAATATTTTTCTTCATAGCCTTTGTGTCTTATTATTTTAGAAATAAGTATAATTCTATTTCTATAAAACATTTTTATTGTGAAATCTTTTACTTCTATATCGAAGGGCACAAAATGAAATATATGCTCACTTCAGTTCAGTTCAGTCGCTCAGTCATGTCCAACTCTTTGCAAACCCATGGACATCAGCATGCCAGGCTTCCCTGTCCATCACCAGCTCCTGAAGTGTACAAAAACTCATGTCCATCATGTCGGTGATACCATCCAACATGCTCAATAAATTGTTACAAAGAGAACACATTTCAATCACCACCAAGATCAAGACATAATATATAATTTACTGTAGATTATATGTGACTAACACACACAGAGATTATAGGTTTACCAGCATAAATATACACTCCATAAATACTATGGTTTACACTTATTTTTACATTTTATATACATGATGCTTTAGAATATATATTATTTTGTATTTGGCCTCTTTCACTCAAAATTTTTTTAAATAGCTGTGATATTTAACGTAGCTTAGCTATAGTTTGTTTACTTGAATTGCTCCATTGTATTTCTTATATGAATATCTTTCACCACAAATTCTTTATCCATTATGCCATTAATGGACATTAAAATTGTTCCCAGTATTTGATTATTATGAATAATGACTCATTAAACCTTCTTTTCTTTGGGCACAATGGATATGCATTTCCTTTGTTTATACCTAGGAAGTTTGCTTGGCTATAGAGAACATAGGACATCAGTTCAGTTCAGTTCAGTCACTCAGTCGTGTCCGACTGCGACCCCATGAATCACAGCACGCCAGGCCTCCCTGTCCCTCACCAACTCCCGGAGTTCACTCAGACTCACGTCCATCGAGTCAGTGATGCCATCCAGCCATCTCATCCTCTGTCGTCCCCTTCTCCTCCCGCCCCCAATCCCTCCCAGCATCAGAGTCTTTTCCAATGAGTCAACTCTTCCCATGAGGTGGCCAAAGTACTGGAGTTTCAGCTTTAGCATCATTCCTTCCAAAGAAATCCCAGGGCTGATCTCTTTCAGAATGGACTGGTTGGATCTCCTTGTAGTCCAAGGGACTCTTAAGAGTCTTCTACAACACCACAGTTCAAAAGCATCAGTTCTTCAGTGCTCAGCCTTTTTCACAGTCCAACTCTCACATCCATACGTGACCACAGGAAAAACCATAGCCTTGATTAGATGGACCTTTGTTGGCAAAGTAATGTCTCTGCTTTTGAATATGCTATCTAGGTTGGACATAACTTTCCCTCCAAGGATTAAGCATCTTTTAATCTCATGGCTGCAGTCACCATCTGCAGTGATTTTGGAGCCCCAAAAAATGAAGTCTGACACTGTTTCCACTGTTTCCCCATCTATTTCCCATGAATATATATGAATTTAGGACATAGGACAATGCAATAGAGAAGACCAAATGAATTTTACAGAGTGACTGTGCCAATTTGTACTCCCACCAATGAGACAGAATAGTTGCCTGTGCTAGCTCATTTGTCCATATATGATATTGATGGGCTATCAATCATTTGGATGGGTATGTTGTTGCATTTTATGGCTGCCTTTTGGGTTTCCCTGATAACTAATGATGCCAAAGACGTTTCCATATGTTTATTGCCCATATTGATATCATCTTTTCTGAAGTCCGTGATCAAGTCCTTGGCCATTTTCCTAATTTTGACTAATTTCTTTTTCTTATTAGTCTGTAGGTAATCTTTAAATCTTCTCAGTAGAAACCCTTTGTTGGCTATAGATTTTGGAAATGTCTGCTTGCCATTTGCCTTTTAATTATTTTAATTCTGTCTTCTGTGAATAGAAATTTTTGATTTTAAAGAAAAAAGATGTATAATTTTGACCTTTAGATTAGTGTTATGTTTCAGAAAATTTTTTCCAAGGTCATAGACACTTGCTCTTGTATAATTTTCTAGAAGGTATATCGTTCTTTCTTTTACACTATTGGGCTGCCGTCTATGGGGTCGCACAGAGTCGGACACGACTGAAGTGACTTAGCAGTAACAGCAGTAACAAGCTCACTAGAACTATATTTTCTACGTTACAAAGAAGCGATCATAGTTCATATTTTCCATGTAAATATCCAAATTCCTGAGCAATATATATTGAAGATACCAAACTCTTCTCACTAATCTGCAATATTTCCTTTGTCAAAAATCAAAGATACTTGTATCTGGGATCTGTTTCTAGATTCTTTTGTATGTCTATGACTCATTTCTTTTTATAATTTCATACTGTCAATGATACAAATCAAGTCTTTGTATCAGATAGAAGAAAGACCTCTCAGTTTGTTTTGTTCAAAAGCATGTTGATGGTGATGGTGATTTTAATTTTCACATATATTGTTAAGTTCACTGAAGTTCAAAAAATATTTTAAGAAAACATTGAATCTTCAAATCTATATAGTATATCCTGTTTTATATCACTCTTCTTTAATTTCAATATTTTACATTTTTATACATATGAGCTTACATATCATTTATTTTTCATATATATTTGTAAATTATTTCAAATGTGATCTTTTTTAAATGCCATTTTCTGTTCCTTGTAAGTAGAAATGCCGTTGACCTTTTTATAGCTGAACTTGCAACCAGCAAGTAAGGTAAACACACTCAACTACTTCACCTGTTGGTATTTTCTGGATTTGATATGAGCATAATAATATCATATCAAATGAAGAAAGCCTCATTTATTCCTTTTTGATTATTTTACCATTAGTCTCTTTTTTTTTTTTTCCATTGGTCTCTTTTCACTTGCCTTATTGCACTGGGTAGATTTTACACGTAAATAACAAGAGCAGATGTTGTTGTCTGTTGCTTAATCTCAAATATTTTAATTATTCTCTGTTAATTATGTTAATGATATAGTTTTTAAAAATCATTTCTTAGATCAAAATTCTCATTATTTCTAATTTCATATGAGGCTTTGCATAAAGGATACTGGCTTTAATAAAATGCTTTTATTCTGTACCTACTAAGATGTTATGGAATAATTTCTCCTTTATTTAGTTAATGTGGATAATAACATTGATTAATTTTGAATGTTAAGCCAATCCTATGTTTCTAAAACATACATAATTAGGCTGTGAAATATTACTAGTCTCATTTCACATATATAATAATTTAAAATTAAAGATACAAAATGATTTGCTGAGGGATGGAACAAAAGCATAAATTTGTTTCTTAATCCTTGTTCACTTTACTATTAATTTGCACAGTGAAATAAGCAGAATCTTTATAATTTCATTCAAATATATTTGTATATTATAATTTCATAATTTGTGTACATTTCATCACTCACAGCTTAATTTTTTTCTTTAAAATGAGGTTTGTGTTTGGTATTAAAAATAGAAAAGATATAATACATAAGAAAAGTAGATATTTTAAAATATATTTATTATAAATTATGACGGTTTTAACTTCAAATGTAAATATTTTATTTTTAATAACCTAGAAATTATAGAAAACAAGGTATATTTCTCACAAGTGTAAATGCTCCTCCTGTAAATTTAAAATTATATCATCCTTTTTTTTCTCCTGTTTTATGCACAGATTTTTTTCCTGTGTTGTGTTAGCTATACCTTATATAGACTATTATTGTACTATAAGGCACTTTGTCAAAAAGTGTTTTACACCTTTTGCAAAGACCCTGTAATACATTATAAATTGGATATCACACAATTGAAAACCAAATATTCTTGGGTGAAATAAAAGATAGAAACACTGTGTAAAAGTCAAGAGAGGAAAAACAAAGTGAAGTGAGTGGTGGGCAACAATCAAGTTCACTGATGGATGACTGAATATTGCTGCAGAGGCTGCTAAGTCACTTCGGTTGTGTCCGACTCTGTGCGACCCCATAGACATCAGCCCACCAGGCTCCCCCGTCCCTGGGATTCTCCAGGCAAGAACACTGGAGTGGGTTGCCATTTCCTTCTCCAATGCATGAAAGTGAAAAGGAAAAGGAAAAGTGATAGTCGCTGCTGCTAAGTCGCTCAGTCGTGTCCCACTCTTAGCGACCCCATGGACTGCAGCCTACCAGGTTTCTCCACCCATGGGCTTTTCCAGGCAAGAGGACTGGAGTGGGGTGCCATTGCCTTCTCCGTGCTACAGAGGCAATACTACCCAAATTAATCTACAGATTCAACACAATCTCCATTAAGATTCAATGTATGTATTTTCTAGAAATTAACAAGATGATTATACATTCATACAGTGCAAGGCAACTGAGATAGCCAAATAGTACTGAATAAGAAGAACCAAGTTAGAAAACTCATAATTCCCATTTTTAAAACTAACTATAAAGCTACAGTAACCAAGATAGAATGGTACCACCACAAAAATATACATATAAATCAACAGAATACAGTTGAAAGTTCAAAACTAAACTTACATTTATGGTCAAATTATTTTTGACAAAGATGCCAAGATAATTTAATGGGGGAAGTTATAGTCTTTTGAATAAATAGTTCTGAAACAACTGGACATTCACAGACACGTGAATGAAGTTGGACTCTGCCTCACACCATGAAGAGAAATTAACTTAAAATTGCTCTGGATTTAACATGAGTTAAAGCTACAAAACTCTTAGAAGAAAATATTGAAGTAAATCATTATGAATGACCTTAACTTAGACAATGGTTCTTAGAAAGGAAAACAAAAGCTTATGATAAAAAAAGAGAGCTGATCTTTATAAAAAAAAAAAAAGAGAGAGAGAGAGAACAACTTGTCCTCTGAAGGATATTATCAATAAAATGAAAAGACTATAGAATGGGAGAAAATATTATTTGCAATTCATACATCTTGTGTGGGACTTGGAAAGAATATATAAAGAATACTTAAAACAATAATAAAATATAAATAACCAAATTTTAAAATGGGCAAAGAATTTAAATAGATATTTCTCCAAAGCAGATATACAGATAGGCAATACGCATAAGGTATCATTATTCACTAAGAAATCTCAAATCTAAAAAATTTGCTATGAAGTTAAGTCTCATGTAAAGCATTCTAACCACACAGACACACACACACACACTTTCACACAAAAGCACCCAAGGAAACTTTTGGTAGTGATCGATATGTTTGTTTCCTTGGTTATGGTGATAATATCACAAGTATATACATAAATCTAAACTCATCAAACTGCATTAAACGTGTAGTTTTTTATTCTGCATCTCAAATATACCTCAGTAAAACTATTTAACAAGTTGCAAATCAAAACCACAATGGAATACCATTGGCACCCATGAAGAGAGAAAAAGAAAAAAATATCAAGAGTTGACAGATGTGAGAAGTTAGAACCCTCATTTATTGCTGGTAGGATTGTAAGATGATGCAGACACTTTAGAAAATTTTGGGGACTTCTTCACATATACAGCTATATTATTCAGCATTTCTAGCCCTACAGAATTGAAGAGAATTGAAAATATCTCCCTCTACAAAAACTTCTACACAAATATTCATGGCAATATTATTCATGATAGCCAAAAGTGGAAATAACCCCAAATCCCATCACTGAGTAATGATTCAGCAGAATGTGATATATCCATAAAATGGCAAATTATTTCATCATAACTATGCTCCAATGTAAAATAATTTTTTTTAAAAAAGCAATGAAATACTGATATGTGCTACAGCCTTGAAAACATTATGATAATTTTAAGGAGCCAAAAACAAAAGGCCACATTGTGTGATTTCACTTATGTAAAGTATTTATAATAGGCAAATCCATAAAGCAGAATAGTAATTGCTAGGGAGGAAGAAGAAACGGGGAATAATTGTTCAAGGGCATAGGTTTCTTTTCAGGGTTTTGATAATGTTCCAAAATGTGATGATGACAGTTGCACAATTCTGTGAATATAATAAAACCAGTTCAAAGTGTAAACTTTATTGTATGTAAATTATATATCAATAGAGCTGGGATTTTCAGGGGGAAGGGTGGATTTTTTTTTAAGTGCAGTGAGAGTAGGAAATGTGGGCTTTTGAATTACACAGATTTATTTCATATCCTAGATCTCACCTTATCAATTAGTATTAGCCAAGTTTATTGATATACTTGAGTTTTACTTTATAAAATGATACAATATCTATATGAGACATAGAAATTTAAATGAAATCTTTTCAATTTTTCCTCCAACTTCCTGATTCAAAACTCACTGCCATAAATGGACAAATTACAGATTTCTAGGTACCCACTCCTGGAGTCGATTCAGTAAGTCTAAGGTAAGGATTACACATTTGTGTTTAAACATATGCCTTTTTTAAACATAAGTCAGCTTTATCTGATTTAGCTTATGATCAGACAAAGCTTAGGTAAATAATGATAGCCTTCAGCCTTGCTAAATGTGTGCTCAATAAACACTAGTTTTTCTCTATCTTCTCCTATGCCAGTACCCCTTTAAGAAAATGTGTTCATTGGAAGGACTGATGCTGAGGCTGAAACTCCAGTACTTTGGCCACCTCATGTGAAGATTTGACTCATTGGAAAAGACCCTGATGCTGGGAGGGGTTGGGGGCAGGAGGAGAAGGGGACGACAGAGGATGAGATGGCTGGATGGCATCACTGACTCGATGGACATGAGTTTGAGTGAACTCCGGGTGTTGGTGATGGACAGGGAGGCCTGGCGTGCTGTGATTCATGGGGTCGCAAAGAGTGGGACATGACTGAGCGACTGAACTGAACATAATATTATTGGGCTTCCCTGGTGGCTCAGTGTTAAAGACTTGCCTGTTAAGCAGGAGACCAGGATTCAATGCCTGGGCCAGGAAGATCCCCTGAGGAATGAAATGGTAACCCACTCCAGTATTCTCCAGGTTTTCCTGGAAAAGGAAATGGCAACCCACTACAGTATTCTTAACTGGGAAATCCCATGGATAGAGGAGTCCCGTGAGCCACAGTTATCAGACTGTACAGCTACAGGTCACAAAGACACAACTTAGCAATAGACTTTCACTTTTCATTTTCAACATAATATTGCACATCAACTATATTTCAAATAAAAAATGTGTTTGATGTGTATGTGTTTATTATGTATATTACATATGTGATTATACATACATTCGTATACATCAGAGTTTCGATTTCAAAATTTCTGTAAAACTATGCATTAGCTGCTTCAGAAATTCCAAGGTTGAAAATGCACATATACAACTTTAGCTAATATTTTTTAGAGCCTAGAATATGCAGATGTGATGTAGATCAACCTTAGAATGTAACCATGCCTTGCCAATGGCACATTTTTTTTTTCTCTTTAAAAAAGGCAAACAACTTTGTAATAGGTTTTAAGCACTGTAGTCTCAAGCATACCTTGATTAGATACTTGCTTTCTATATATACTAAATAATTTAGTAACATTAGCAGTCTTTGCAAAATAGATGTCAAGTAATTGAATAGCAGGGGTGTTATAGATTTGCTACAAAGGTCGGTGTGAGTAGAGATTTGTGAACAAACCTGGAACAGAGCCATATGCAGTTTCCCAAACTGTACTTAGGATTGTCAGCATCACACACTCTCATGAGCACCAAAGTTTATGAAATTTATTTGTACATTATAAAAAATGTAGAGTCAAATATAAATAGACCAGAATAAACATCTGTGATTACTGAAATCAACACATTTCCTCTATTAAATAGGTTTTCCCTAAGGAACATCTTCCTACAGCGCAAGAAAATTATTCCAAATTCCCTTTGGGTTTGCATATGAAGAAATAACCTCTGTCTTTTCTCAAAAATGCTTAAATGTCTATCAGAAACAGTATTTGTTTTAAAAAACACAAATGAAAAATAATGTTTCCAAGTTAGTAGTTTCTGGGCAATGTTACAGAGAGAAATATACACAGTGTTCTTTTTTGAAGTTCATTATCATATTATATCTACTTTTAATTAGCTTTATCAATTAATATAAACAGAAGTGTCTAGATGCATATATCAGGCCTTCATTAACATTAAGCATTCATCTGCTCTGTGGCTTGCTTAGTTTCTGCCTTTTAGTTAAGCACTACACTTTGCTTTGCTTTCACCACACCTTCCAAAAAATGTGCTGGATTTTGTGATGCTTGCTTAAAAACACTGGACACAGAATACCAAGGAAACCTGTGCTTCAAAAACAGTGTAGAATGAAGACAAGTGAATCACATGAAAAATTGTATAACTTTATTTTTTCAACTGAAAGTCTTCTAATAATCCCAATATGTTTTTTTTTTAACCAGATTTAAATTATTCTCCACACCATTTTTCTCCCTGAACTCACAGAAAAACAATCTTCATAATATGGAAAATCAGAATACAGGAGGTCTCCTACAATATGACTAAAAATATTAAATCAAATTTCATATTATTTGTGCTTTTCTATGTAGATAGAGCCAGAAGAAGCCACACTGAGTATATAACCACACTGAAAAAAATTATTTTGACAAGATACTGCTTTAAAGCTAATCAGACTTATTTTAAACAGAAATTTGCCTACTCACTCTTTTTAAAATAGGCATCATGTTTAGGAAGGAAGAATATTAGATTATTTAGGATGGAAAGGGAAATTTTAGGTCAAATTATAGAAAATTCACAGTTTCATTAATATTGAGCTTTCCAATATGTATTATTGCTCATTATTAGAAATTCTTTATATCCTTTAAAAGGGTTTTATCATTTGTTATGATCCCTGGGTTGGGAAAATCCCCTGCAGAAGGAAATGGCAAGCCACTCCAGTATTCTTGCCTGGAAAATCCCATGGACGGAGGAACCTGGTGGGCTACAGTCCATGGGGTCACAAAGAGTTGGACACGACTGAGTGACTTCACACACACATTAATTATATACAGTTTTAATCTATCATTAGAACATATAGTGGGAACAAGGATACAGATCTCTCTATATATATGTATTGTGTGTGTCTTCGTGCTAAGTTGCTTCAGTTGTGTCAGACTCTGTACGACCCTAGGGACTGTAGCCCACCAGGCGCCTCTGTCCATGGGATTCTCCAGGCGAGAATACTGGAGTGGGTTGTCATGCCCTCCTCCAGGGGATCTTCCCAACCCAGGGACTGAACCGAGGTCTCATGTCTCCTGCATTTGCAGATGGGCTCTTTACCACTAGTGCCACCTGGGAAGCCCCATATATATGTATTACTGCTACATATTACATATAATTACATACATATTACATATATATGATATATAAAAATGATATGATACATAATGGTAACATATGAAATACAATGTTTGTATTTCATATGTTACCATTATGTATCATATCATTTTTATATATCATATATATATATATTACTGTTATGATTAGGCTTATAGTCATTTATTAAATAATCTGAATGTCCCATATCCTAGTTGGGCATTTGTATCGTGGAATGCTATTCATTTCTGTGCATTGTGATTATGTCATTGTAATTACTTTAGTTGAAAATGTATTTTTGTTACTACTTTTGGACTTTGTATGTATACAGCTGTAGATCTGGCAAAGAATCAAGTTATTAGAGTATTATATGCCAGCTTTCAATCCACCCACTATATTTTCTGTGTGATAATATTTGTGGAACTCTGAAAACAGTGTTTCTGCTTTGGCGTTTGACTTCCAATTTGGCTCTGTCGATAGACAGTGCTAGATAGAGCCTGGGTAACTGGTGTAGGAAAAAGGAATACGCTCTTTTGTGTCTCTTCACTATTCTTATTTTATTTTTATTTCTCTATTAATATTTCATTACAACAGTAGTAGTTACCCTTATCTGTGGAAGCAGCTTATTTTAGTTTGCAATTTTCTACTTTTCAGATACATGTTCAGAGCTCTTGGTCCACCTATAGGATCTCTCCTCTAAGTTTAGAAAAAAATAGTAGCAGTCAAGTTGTACCATTTCACAGAGGTTTAAAGCCCACTTAAAATTAAAACAAAACAACTTCATTCCTTCATTCTTCAATCCTAATTCTGGTAATTAGGATTTTTGCTCTAATTAGTGAACACAGTAGCTCATTGCATTCCACATGTGACTTTTATCTCCTAACTAAATCCAAGACTCCATAGTATGGATACATGAAGACTATCTGTAAGCTACTTTTCAATTCTTCCAAGTCTTGGCTCTAAATGGTGAAAAATCATGATTATCTTGATGTAGACACTGGAGCTAAAGTGTAAAAATTCTTATCAGTGTTTTGTTCATTATTATTTTGATTATTTGATGAAGATAATTCCTTTTATTGCCAGCTTTTATAGTTTTTATTCTTTCCCTTTCTTCTTTTTCTTTCTTACTTTTTTAGTTTAATAAATAACCATTGACTTACACTGAATGGATGATTAATTTTTGGCATTTATTTGAATGATTTTTATCTCATTTATCCCCTAAGTTGAATAATAACTCTAATTCTCATTTGTCTACCCATATGTCAATATCACAATGTCTTAACCACAATCCCTTAAAATATATCTTGATATTTGGTTAAATAAGATTCTCCATCTTATTTTTCTTCTTTGCAATTGTCAAAGTTATTCTTTATTTTGTAAGTTTCCTTCAATTCCCTTAATCTTAAACATGAGTCAAAAATATCTAATTTTGTCTGCTTTTGTGCATCTAATCTTATTCATTCAACTCTTTTCTTTTATAAGACTTGATATGTGGTATTTGTATTTTACTTCAAAAATCTGTAATGATCTTTGTGGCTAACTTTTTCAAAATGAAAAACAAGACTTCATTTTATAAATTTTGAGAAATTTTATCTTTTTTATTGTATTTTACTTGTATTTACTTGTTTTATTTGTATTTTACTAGCTTTTATATATTGATTTTAAATGTGTTGACTGAATTTGTTCTTGTTGCTCAGTAATTATTTTATACAGATGTATCTTTTAGATCACTAATTCTCTTTTATGATTGTCTATTATTTTACTTGTGTTTTTTAAAAAGTTCTATTTGAACTCCTTTTCATATATTCCAATTCTTTGGTGAAACTTTAATAAAGTTAACTATATTGTAAAATATTTTGTCATAGTTTCACCTATTTTTGAACATTGTCATTATATTTCATTTGAAGTCAGTGACTGATAACTCCAACATATAAAATATATGTGGGTCAATTTCAGTTGACTTTCTCCTTTTAATTTCCTGATATTTTGGCCTAACCTCTGGCATGCCTAATAATTTCTTATTTACTGCTGGCCATTGCCTATAAAAATAAATGTAGAGGCACTGGAACCATTATATTGCATACTGGATTTAATTTTCTTTCATCAGGGAGATAATAGCAGGTAAGTCTTCTGAAGGAGAGAACAGAGGATGAGATGGTTGGATGGCATCACCAACTCAATAGTTTGAGCAAACTCAGAGAGATGGTGAAAGATAGGGAAGCCTGGAGTGCTGCAGTCTATGGGGTCACAAAGAGTCGGACGTGATTGAGCAACTGAACAACAGCAAGTCTCCTGATACAGGCAAACTCATCTATTTTAATATTTTTCTTACTTCTAGGAATACAATCTCCTGGTTACAAAGGTCAGAGTATGTTTTCTTATTTTCCGGGCCATATCTGTAAGTGACCATTAGTCTTTTCTTCTTTAACCTTATCTTCAAAATAAGTCACCAACCCCTCCTCCTACTCTGGCTCAGAGCGTAAGGTTGGTTCTGACTCCTCTTCTCCAGGGTAGTCCTTCAAGTCACCTTTTCCATATATGGAAAGTAATATCTGTTCACAAACCCCAAACCCTGCTGTTTAATGACCTTTGTATCACCATGTTTGTTCTGATTCTGGGACATGAATGAAATTATCTTCTTTTCCTAGAAATATTTTCCTAATTTTTCTCTGTGTATTTTACCTGCCCTTACTTTGTGTTTTGAGTAAATCCATGGTCAATAATGTTTTGCATGCTCATTTTCTATTCCATCTTCTTCAGATGTTCTAAACTTTGAGGATGGATTCAGATATACTTTACATGAAGTTTATTTATGATTATTCATTATATCTATTACATTATTAAATGATGCATTTAACAATATAGTTATACAAGTAAAATTCTAGCAAACCAAATTCAACAGTATATTAAAAAAGATAATATACCATGACAAGTAAAATATGTTCCTGTGATTCACGGTTACTAAAATATATGCAAATCAATCAATGGGCTACCTGCATTTAAAAATGACATATAAAAATTGCATAATCATCTCAAAAGGTTCAGAGAAAATATTTAACAAACTTCAACACTCTTTCATCAGCAAATTAGATAAATAATGAAAGTAACTCAACACAACAAAGGCTGTATATGACAAGCCCACCGCTAACATTGTACTTGATGGTGAAAAACTGAAAGTTTTTCCCCTAAGATGTGAAATAAGGCAAGGATATCCACTATCAATATTCAACACAGTATTGGAAGTCCCAGCCAGAGTGATTAGGCAATAAAAATAAATAAAAGACACCTAAATTAGAAAAAGAGTGAAATTCTCTTTGTAGGTAACATGTTTTATATGCAGAAAACCCTAAAGACTATGTACATCCACACACACACACAAACCTATTAGAACTAACACACAAATTCAGTAAAAATTCATGATACAAGACCTATCTATCTATGTACATATAAATCAGCTGAGATTCTATATACCAACAAAAAACAATGCAAAAGGAAATTTAGAAAACAACCTAATATACTGTACCATCAAAAAGAATAAATTATATAGAAATAAACTTAACCAAGAATGTAAAATTCTTTTACACTGAAACTGTAAATCAGTAATGACAAAAATTAAAGCAGGCTTAAATAAATGGGAAGATGCTCATGCTTATATATTAGATTGGTAGAATATAGTTAACTGTGCATAATATCTAAATTGATCTATAGAGTCAATGATATCTCCTTTGAACTTCCACTGTCATTTTTCAGAAGTAGAAAAAAACTATTCTAAAATCCAAGTGGAACTACAAATGACACAAATCTTTTAAGAGAGAAGAACAAAGTCCAAGCATCACTCTTTCTGATTTCAAACTATATCACAAGCTATACTAATCAAAACAGTATGGAATTGCATAAAACAGATGCATAATATCATACACAGATCAATGGAGCAGAATGGAGAGCCCTCAAGTAAATCCATACATATGAGACCAACTAACCTTCAACAGGGGCACTAAAAATACACAAATGGGAAAACAATAGCCTCATTAATAACTAGTGTTTAGAAAACTGACTATCCACATACAAAAGAATGAAAGTGGACCCTTATTTTATGCATTACACAAAGATTTAACTCAACATAATTAATTTTGAGTTAAATGTAGGAATTGAAATCATAAGTTTAAGAACTAAAACCATAAAACTCATAGAAAAAAACACATTCCTTGATAAAAATAAATCTTGGCAATGATTTCTTAGCTATGATAGTATGGCACAGGCAACAAAAGCAAAAATAGACAAATTTGACTAAACAAATTAAAAAGCTTTCACACAACAAAGTAAACAATCAGAACAGTGAAAGGATAACCTATGGGATGGAAAATATATATTTCAAGCTATATATATGATTAGGGGTTAACCAAAATATATATTAAACTCCTAAAACTCAATAACAAAATGCCAAACAACCTGATTTAACAAATGAGAAGGGGGTCAATAGACATTTTCCCAAAGACAAACAACTGGCCAACTGGTATATGAAAACATGTCCAGCATTCTTAATCATCAAGGAAATGCGAATCAAAATTGCAATGTGGGAAAAAAACATTTAAAAAAAATTCACAATATGCAAGACAGCAAAAGAGACACAGATGTATAGAACAGTATTTGGACTCTGTGGGAGAGGGCGAGGTGGGATGATTTGGGAGAGTGGCATTGAAACATGTATATTATCATATGTGAAACAAATCACCAGTCCAGGTTCGATGCATGATACAGGATGCTTGGGGCTGGTGCAATGGGATGACCCAGAGGGATGGGATGAGAGGAAGGTGGGAGGGGGGTTCAGGATGGGGAACACATGTACACCCATGGCAGATTCATGTCAATGTATGGCAAAACCAATACAATATTGTAAAGTAATTAGCCTCTAATTAAAACAAATAAATTTATAGTAAAATATATATATAAATAAATAAATTCCAAATGGAAAAAAAATCACAATGTGATATCATCTCATATGCATTAGGATGGACATTATAAACAAACAAACAAAAACAAAACAAATGATACCAACTTTTTGTAAGAATGTAGAGAAAATAGAACACTTTATCCTTGCTGGGAGAAATGTAAACTATTACAGCCATTATGGAAAACAATATAGAGATTCCTCAAAAGATTAAAAATAGAACTACTATATAATCTAGCAATCCCACTTCTGGGTGTTTATGCAAAGAAATTAATATATGGATCCCTAAGGGATATCTGTACCCCACGTTCCTTGCAGCATTATTCCCAAAAGCAAAATGGAGTCAAATGTCCATTAAAAAGCAAATATAAAATGTGGGATATAGCAAAAAACTGGAATATTATTCAGAAGAAAACTTGCCAATTGGTTAACAACATGGATGAACCTAGAGAACATTACATTATAGGAAGCAAGCTAGACACAGTAGAAGCCAAACACTTCATGGCAAATAGATGGGGAAACAATGGAAACAGTGACAGACTTTATTTTCTTGGGCTCCAAAATCACTGCAGATGGTGACTGCAGGCATGAAATTAAAATTTCATTAAAACGAAATTGCTCTTTGGAAGAAAAGCTATGATCAGTCTAGATAGCATATTAAAAAGCAGAGACATTATTTTACCAACAAAGGTCCATCTAGTCAAAGATATGGTTTTTCCAGTAGTCACGTATGGATGTGAGAGGTGGTCCGTAAAGAAGGCTGAGTTGCCATAGAATTGATGCTTTTGAACTGTGGTGTTGTAGAAGACTCTTGAGAGTCCCTTGGATAGCAAGGAGTTCAAACCAGTCAATCCTAAAGGAAAGCAGTCCTGAAGATTTATTGGAAGGACTGATGCTGAAGCTCCAATACTTTGGTCATCTGATGTGAAGAACTGACTCACTGGAAAATACCCTGATGCTGGGAAAGACTGAAGGCAGGAGGAGAAAGCGATGACAGAAGTTGAGATGGTTGGTTGGCATCACCGACTCCATGGACATAAGTTTGAGCAAGCTTCAGGAGTTGGTGAAGGACAGGGCAGCCTGGCGTGCTGCAGTCCATGGGGTTGTAAAGAGTCAGACATGACTGAGCGACTGAGCTGAACTGAACTGAAACACTGTAAAACAATAAATCAGGTATTTATTTAACCAAGTAAGGTTTGTTGAAAGGCGGAGACTTTGACTCATTTGAATGAGACTTTATCAATATGGTTGGTTTTAAACATAATGGGCATGATATGCCATTTCACACCAGTCAGAATGGCTGCGATCCAAAAGTCTACAAATAATAAATGCTGGAGAGGGTGTGGAGAAAAGGGAACCCTCTTACACTGTTGGTGGGAATGCAAACTAGTACAGCCACTATGGAGAACACTGTGGAGATTCCTTAAAAAAACTGGAAATAGAACTGCCTTATGATCCAGCAATCCCACTGCTGGGCATACACACTGAGGAAACTAGAAGGGAAAGAGACACATGTAGCCCAATGTTCATCGCAGCACTGTTTATAATAGCCAGGACATGGAAGCAACCTAGATGTCCATCAGCAGATGAATGGATAAGAAAGCAGTGGTACATATACACAATGGAGTATTACTCAGCCATTAAAAAGAATACATTTGAATCAGTTCTAATGAGGTGGATGAAACTGGAACCTATTATACAGAGTCAAGTAAGCCAGAAAGAAAAACACCAATACAGTATACTAACACATATATATGGAATTTAGAAAGATGATAACAATAATCACCTGTGTACGAGACAGCAAAAGAGACACTGATGTATGGAACAGTCTTATGGACTCTGTGGGAGAGGGAGAGGGTGGGAAGATTTGGGAGAATGGCATTGAAACATGTAAAATATCATGTATGAAATGAGATGCCAGTCCAGGTTCGATGCACGATATTGTATGCTTGGGGCTGGTGCACTGGGACGACCCAGAGGGATGGTATGGGGAGGGAGGACGGAGGAGGGTTCAGGATGGGGAGCACATGTATACCTGTGATGGATTCATTTTGATATTTGGCAAAACTAATACAATTATGTAAAGTTTAAAAATAAAATTAAATTAAAAAAAAAACCATAATGGGCATGATAGAGGGAAGAGATTGAAACGAAAGTAGATAAATTTAATCCCCTTACAAATCATAGAAGGCCTTTTTCAAATCTAATTTCTGCTATCGTTTCAGACCCACGTCTAACCATAAACTTCCTTAAACAGTTTTGCAATGTTTCACACACTTAATGAAGACAAATAGAATAATTTAAACTAAACCTAATGATTTTAAAAATAACTACTTGCAATTCCAGAACATATCACACTCACTTATCTTTCTGTACATTTTCTGCTTGAAGGTTTCTGTTAATCTTTAAACATACTGTCAAGTGTCAACAAAAATGCAACCTCCTGGAACCTGTTCTTAACTTCTAAACTCATTCCATCAGACATGGGAGCTTTTTTATTTTTATATTTTCTTCATAAAGTGATGCCATATTTATCACTATTGAGGCAAATTTGCTCTGTAACTGAGAAAAGTATTATTATTTTAGAGGAATTTCTGTGAGTATTATAAGGAAAGGATAAATTTTGAAAATCTGCAAATATAAGCATTTGGTTACTGACAAAGAATAAATATTTAAACTATAAGCAAATTTAAAGTACTCATGTTGAGATCAAAATATATAAAGTGATGATACAATATGACATATATTGAAAAATCAACCAAGAAGCACATGTTCTTGTTGGGATTCTAGTTTTTACTTTGATCTAAATAGTTTCATTCATTTCTCTTTCTAGTTCTACTTCTTGTTGTGTAGCTATCTCATATCTGACTCTTTGAGAGTCCATGGACTGCAACACCCCGGACTCCTCTGTCCTCCACTCTCTCCTGGACTTTGCTCAGATTCATGGCCATTGGGTCAGTGATGCTATCAAACCATCTCATCTTCTGCTTCCTCCTTCTCCTTTTGCCTTCACTCTTTCCCACCATCAGGGTCTTTCTAATGAGTTGGCTCTTTGCATCAGGTGGCCAAAATATCAGAGCTTCAGCTTCAGCATTAGTCCTTCCAATGAATATTCAGGGTTGATTTCCTTTAGGATTAACTGGTTTGATCTCCTTGCTGTCCAAAAGACTCTCGAGTCATTTTCAGCACCATAGTTTGAATGCATCAATTCTTCATTACATAAGTGTTCACATATATGAATGTATAATACATGCATATTTGCATAAAATTTGTCACTTAGATAAAACTTCCAAGTTTCTTTGCTTTGAATGTTTAAAAACTTTGAAACTGTTATAAAAATATCATTTTCCTATATTGAAACTGTGTTCTCAGGAACAGATACTCATTAGTCAATTAATATCTGAAAATTCATTTATTACAATTTTTATAACTCAGTTCAACTCTATATTATAATTCCTTTCTATACTATAATTCTTATCAATATTATGAAAATCCCAGAGTAACCATTTAAGCTGGAATTTGGGGGGTTATTTATAATTAAGTTTAATATACAAGCTAATTGGAATAGGAAATGGCAACCCATGTCAGTATTGTTGCCTGGAAAATTCTATGGACAGAGGACCTTGGTGCGCCACAGTCCATGGAGTTGCAAAGAGTCAGACATGACTGAAAGATTGAGCATGCAAGTTAATATTCAATACTGTTGTTTCATTTATACCTTCTAAGTTTACCTCATTTTAGTTTTCTTTTAATTTTATTATTTTGTGTTTCACTCTTTTGTTATCAATATAAAGCAATAAATATGTAAATAAAATTGTGAAAATAAAAAAAGTAGAGAACGATTCACGGACAATTTGCAATAACATCAGTCAATAATACTTTTATGTATCTAATGCATCCTATTATTCCTAGTCCTTTTTTCTATATACCCACTGTACAAGATATAGACACTCTCAAACTAGCTTCATGCTGGGAGTCCATGGAAACTTCAAGCAGAGTGTTCATTATAGAAAGATGTAAGTACAACGGTCAAAACCATAGAAAGTTGTCCTCTCCCTCTCCTTACAACTTTTTAAGTTAAGAAGGTAAAAGAAAATGCAATTAGAATAATCCACTAAGAGCTTTATTTGCCACCTGCCATTCTCCGAATGCCTGCTGATAAAAGTGAGTTTTTAACTTGCAGATTTTCCTTGATAGACTGGAATTAGGAAAGTTTTCCTCTAAAGTGAGTGCTCCAGCTGCCACATGGGGATAAATATAGAATCAATCAAATCAAAGTTTGGCAATATGGAAGCAAAAACTGCATTTGATCTGTCCCAAAGACTTGTTATTTGCATAGAAATAAAATCATTAACTCATTTGCTTTTTAAATTTTCCAAAGCTTAATTATAGCTTATTTGTTATTTGACCTGATTGTCTCTCACCTTTGGCTAGGAGGGCAGATATAACTGTTATTTTCACTGCTAGTGAGTGGAATTACTTTCCAGGCCCTAAACCTAACTGCTAAGTGACAGTGATGTATCACATTTTTTCCTGGTCTATATAGCAACACAGAGTATGCAAGTCACATGATTTTAGCAGCTCTGGTCAGGGTCCTGAGAACTCATGTTAGAGTGAACAAAACTGTCTCATTGGTTCAGCAGCCACAGTGTGCAACCTAAAGTTTTGTGGTTTTTTAAAAAATCTAAACAGTAACTCTTTTAGTTTTACCACTGGGGCAAAATTATCTCTACAAAGGCGCAGATCCCATTCTACAGTTCTTTTTTTATTTATTTTTAACTGAAGGATATTTGCTTTACAGAATTTTGTTGTTTTCTGTCAAACCTCAGCATGAATCAGCCACAGGTATTGATATATCCCCTTCCTTTTGAACCTCTCTCCTATCTCTCTCCCCATCCAACTCCTCTAGGTTGATACAGAGCCCTTTTTAGTTCCATTCTACAGTTCCTAAAAAGCAAGTGAGTGGCATACAGAAACAGATTCTGTCTGCATCAAAAAGCACCATACTTTGAAGCTTTTTAAAATTAAGAAGCCATCTCTAAGAGGCAACTTGCATGAAGGTATATATGTGTCAATTATTTGTCATTACTCTTGACATTTCTGGATATCATGACTAATATCAAGGCTTCTATGGGGGAAGATGCTCTGGGTTGATTAGAGCCAAGAAAATTAAGTTCAGATGTTAAATTGGATACAGATTAGGTTAGTTTCCAATGAGACTGGACCTAGTGACTCAGAGTTCTTTGGGCACTTGGCTACATTCCCTGCTATTTCTCAGAAGCTGCTGCTTCCTTACCAAGCTGAGCACTATTTCAGGAAGTAAACTTTCCTCTGTGTGTGTGTGTGTATGTGTGTGTGTATACACTATCCTCCCCTTTCCTAATCCCTAGATAAAAACAAATGAAAAAAAAAAACAGAAAATTTTTACATTAATTTGGCCTTTTTCAAAACTTTTCAGTAAAAACTGTCAAAATGAACAAATGTTGTTACTTATCAATTAATTTTAAAACTAGTTACCTAAGTGCTGGTAAAGAATTCACCTGCACGGGTTTGATCCTTGGGTTGGGAAAATGCCCTGGAGGAGGAAATGGCAACCCACTCCAGTATTCTTGCCTGGGAAATCCCATGGACAGATGAGCCTGGCGAGTTACACTCCATGGGAACACAAAGATTCAGACATGACCAAGCAGGCACACAACCACCACCACATCTAAGTACCCAGAAACAGAAAGTATTATCTTGTTATCATTGTTGTTGCTACAATTTTCCTCCTGGAAAAAAGATTGTTTGCTTTTTCTACTCAAGTGAGTAAGCACTCCAAGTTCATGTTCTCAGAAAGCAGAGACAAGGAAGCAAAGAAATAGAATTAGGAAATGGGAGAGGAAAAAAGTAGATGGAAAATAAAGAGGAAAATCATAGGAATATCCTTAGATCATCAGTAATTTCCTTAGGAGTCAAGTCTACCAAGAATATAATGTGCCCTATCACCTGGAGAATAATATATTTTCTGTTTCCATGAGAAATTATATGGGGCCTCCAAAAGCACTAATTTCTAGTAGCATCTGTCCTAAGATGTGAAACTTGCTTCATAAAGCTCAAGACCTAAAATTTTGTGTAGTTGATCAATAATTCATTTCAGTTCACAAAACCACTCTGCAATAATGACCCGGGAATTGTCTTCTCTTCATGCAGAGACTTTTAATACATGGATTACATTTTATGACCAATAACTCATTAATCTTTGCAATAACCATAGTCAGTTAAACATTATTATCCCACATTGTAGGTAAAGTGATTGAGGGGAGTTTTTGACTTGCTGAAGGTCAAACTGAAATCAGAAGAAGTCAGATGAGGTATGTGAATGTGATTCCATGACTCTAAATCCTAACTCATGATATTACTTAGAAAAGGACAACATTTTTATTTTTAAATTCTTTTTTTGCCCCCTCAAAACTTGCCCTTATTAGATAGTTATAGCTAAAAATGTCATCATGTCATATTATTAAACTTTTAATTGGGAAATTGGAACTAGAGGCTTCAATACTAAACATCATTGCAAAGTAAAATTCTATTTTTTTCCATGAGCTTTACGTTTTAAAGTAGCATGGGGAACACATATATACCTCTGGCGGATTCATTTTGATATTTGGCAAAACTAATACAATGTGTAAAGTTTAAAAATAAAATACAATTAAAAAAAAATAAAGTAGCAACCACAATAAATGAGGGTTTATATTAAAACATACAGAAATCAGTTTCATTTCATTCTCTTCTTAAAATTACTGACTAGGTACTAGAGAATATCTATGTGGGGAGATGCCAGGATAAATGGGAAGTATGACAGAGAAATGCCTTTGAATTGTGGTGCCGGAGAAGACTCTTCAAAGTCCCTTGGACAGCAAGGAAATCAAATGAGTCAATCTTAAGGGAAACCAACCCTGAATACTCATCAAAAGGACTGTTGTTTAAGCTGAAGCTCCAGGATTTTGGTCATCTGACGTGTACAGCTGACTCATTGGAAAAGACCCTGATGCTGGGAAAGATTGAGGGCAGAAGAAGAGGGTGTCAGAGGATGAGAAGGCTGTATGGCATCACTGATGCCATGAACATGAACTTGGGCAAACTTTGATGGTGAGGGACAGGGAGGCCTGGCGAGCTGCAGTCCATAGGGTCACAAAGAACTGGACACAACTGGGCAGCTGAACGACAACATGACAAGAAATAGTAGAAGAGAGGTGGAGAAAGGGAAAAAAGAAAAGAAAAAAATATCATGAGTTTCTTTCAAACCTTAAAAAAAACTGTGGAAAAGTTTCTCTCACTGATGAAATGAGCTCTTTACATATAAATGATATTGTAATAACAGAACTCCTGGGTGGAAAAGAGTTCCTTCTCCTGCTGGCAAAAATTAAAATAATCACAGATGGCTAATGATCAAAAATACTGACTGACAGCTCTGAAGTATAAGACACAGAGTGTATTCTCAGAGGAGTGAGAATACTCTCAGAGTTTCTTGAGCCAATACTCAAAGTTCATTTTAAAAAAGCTATACAACTTTTTCCCACTGGATATTCACATATAGGGAGCTCCTCTATTTTGGAAAGTGCCATACAGATCCCCGAGTTGGGAAAATCACCTGGAGAAGGGGATGGCAATCCACTCCAGTATTCTTACCTGGAGAATCCCATGGGCAGAGAAGCCGGGTGGGCTCAAGTTCATAGGGTCGTCATGAGTCAGATACCAATGAAGTGATTTAGCACGCACGCACACACATATAGTCCCAGACACCTCTTTCAAGGAAATTAATGGATGTCTTTGTGATTACATTAGCATTTGGGGATAAAAATGTAAAGAACTTAAGGGGAGCACATAGTGCTTTCCAAAATGGTATGAAAAAACTTTTATAATTCAGGCATCAGGAAATATAGGTAGAAAAAAAGGAGTCTATGCACAGCTGAATCATCTAAGTCTTTATTAAAAATGCCAAACAATATTAATAATAGCAATAACTAATTGTTATTAAAGACTCATTATGTACCTAAAACTCTTTGAGGCATTTACTTATTCATCTCATTTAGTTTTAACAAATAGCCATGTGAAACATTATTATTCATATATTTCAGACAAGGAAACAAACTATAGAAATGTTTAAAAACATGACCAAGTTCACACTATCGCTTGTGCATAGTCAAAGAGGGGCTCAGACTAGCTTTCTAGGTATTGCTTAATTCTAATACAGCTATTACATTGCACTATTAGGATATAAATTTAAGAGCATCCATGATGAGACAATGAAATGTCATGTTCTATTCAACTTTAAAAATATTTAAAGACCATTTGATCTCACAACTACTCAATAAAGCAAATATGATATTACTGCTACTGCTACTGCTAAGTCGCTTCAGTCGTGTCCGACTCTGTGTGACCCCATAGACGGCAGCCCACCAGGCTCCCCTGTCCCTGGGATTCTCCAGGCAAGCACACTGGAGTGGCTTGCCATTTCCTTCTCCAATGCATGAAAGTGAAAAGTGAAAGTGTCATCCCTCAGTTGTGTCCGACTCTTAGCGACCCCATGGAACGCAGCCTATCAGGCTCCTCCGTCCATGGATTTTCCAGGCAAGAATACTGGAGTGGGGTGCCATTGCCTTCTCTGAGTATGATATTACTAATGGTTAATTATATAATTATTAATTATAGGATTAATCATGTTTATTCACTTACTTAAAAATCAAAAGATAAGTAATATATTAAATACCAAGAAGTTCTAGTTTTTGGAAATCCAAATATGTATGACAGAATCCCTGCTTTTTAATGTTTATATTCTATATGGAGACATACATGGTATGTATGTAGCATGCATTTATGTAAATGGGTGATTCATTTAAGATGTGTGTGCCAAAGGCTACAAGTGCCAAATGGAGAGAGTAATCTTTTCTACCTAGGGCACAGTTATCAAAGAAAGCAGTGTCACATACAGGTAGGGACAAAGTAAGGACATCCAATGTAGAAAAACATTTTGAGAAATGTGTGGGACTTTGCTACAGAGAAGGTTGAAAGGGCGTTATCTTGGTGCCCGAAATAGTTCTACACACGCTAAACATGCTTATGGAATTAATAATCCTATTATATTTCTATATCTGACTTGGCAATTATAAATATTCAAATCCCTTTGTAAGTACAGTCACATTGCTAACAAAACAAATGCTGTGGAATTTCATAAGCAGAAATCCTTTTTGAAGTAGTTTTTTTAAAGGGCCGTTTCAAATCTTTGGGTGGCAAAGAATATTTGGAGGGGGAGGAATTCTTCTTAGCACTGGCTAAAAGACATGCAAATAAATAGCCATTTACATGGTTTCTTTTTGATATTCCTGCCAGAATTGCTTATAATGTGTGATTTCTTCATTTGGATGTTTCTTATTCCGACTAAAACATTTCCAAGTCAATTCACTGTACTTCACAATACACTGAAATGAGTAAAAGTATTAAAAGCATGCCTGAGGCAACAGAAACTTTGAGGTTCATTTCCATTTTGTCAAGTATATTTGATGAATGATGTGACAAAGGAATCCTAATTAAGGTTGAAATCCTGAATACTAAATAAATGAGAAGTGCCACTACATGCATCTTCCACAGTGATAATACTGCCACTTCTGCTTCTCTTTAGCCTAGCCCTTGACTTTTGGGGAAACCTTTTTCTGTATATTTTCTTCCTCTATCATTTTTTGAGAGTAGATCACGAGTATCCTACCTAGTTTCAGTCAAGCCCAAAATCTGAACATCTGTCTTTGTTTTTTCTTCTCACATATTCATCTATAGAAAAAGCAAAAATTTTATTTTACATTTATTCTCAAAAAGGCCTTCATTTCTAATGTGGCAATCACTGTTTCTTCTTACAATATCTGAAGGGAAAATTATAAAATGAACACTTTAACTTCTAAGAAATAAAATATAAAACAGCTGGAGTAGTAGCACAAGTTAGCTATTTCATGATATCATACTCACTGTTACCAGTATTATTATTACTACTACTATTATTATGAGTCAACAAATAATGGTTAAAATTTATTTATTTGTCACTCACTGGAGAACCATAGGCAATTACTTGATATTTATGTAACTCTAGTAGGCTGATTTTAAACCACTCCTGACAATAATGACAGAAAACCCATTAGCCTTGATGTTTTTGTTGGATTCTATCCATTTTATTTTGAATATTCTCATTGGAAATAAGATTGTTTCCCAAGATAATTTAGTCTAGAGAAATGAAAACTTACATTCACAAAAGCAACAAATGCAAATGCTTATAGCTCCTATGTTCATAATTATAATCATTAAATGTTGGATTGAACACCAATGTCCTTCAAAAAGTGAATGGATACACAAATGGTGATCTATCTATACAATGAGATACTTTTCAACATTACACAGGATGAAATTTTGCAAAAATTTGATTCATTTCAAACTAGTACAAATTCAACTATAAACCCTGATATTTGATTCAGTTATTGTAATATTTACATTTTGACAATGTGTCTATATTATTCTTCTCTTACAAATGTAAATTTTAGACATCTCCTATATATATGATCTAATTGCACTTGTTGCATTGAAATGAACTGTAACTATGAAATACACTGTATTTCTAGATGCTCAACATCACTTATTATCAGAGAAATGCAAATCAAAACCACTATGAGGTACCATTTCACGCCAGTCAGAATGGCTGTGATCCAAAAGTCTACAAGCAATAAATGCTGGGTAGAATGTGGAGAAAAGGGAACCCTCTTACACTGTTGGTGGGAATGCCATAGTGGCATAGTACAGCTACTATGGAGAACAGTGTGGAGATTCCTTAAAAAACTGGAAATAGAACTGCCTTATGACCCAGAAATCCCACTGCTGGGCATACACACTGAGGAAACCAGAATTGAAAGAGACACATGTACCCCAATGTTCATCGCAGCACAATTTATAATAGCCAGGACATGGAAGAAACCTAGATGTCCATCAGCAGATGAATGGATTAGAAAGCTGTAGTACATATACACAATGGAGTATTACTCAGCCATTAAAAAGAACGCATTTGAATCAGTTCTAATGAGGTGGATGAAACTGGAGCCGATTATACAGAGTGAAGTAAGCCAGAAAGAAAAACACCAATACAGTATACTAATGCATATATATGGAATTTAGAAAGATGGTAATGATAACCCTGTATGTGAGACAGCAAAAGAGAACAGTCTTTTGGACTCTGTGGGAAAGGGAGGGAGGGGATGATTTGGGAGAATGGCATTGAAACATGTATAATATCATATAAGAAACGAATCGCCAGTCCAGGTTCGATGCAGGATACAGGAAGCTTGGGGCTGGTGCACTGGGATGACCCAGACAGATGGTACAGGGAGGGAGGTGGGAGGGGGGTTCAGGGTTGGGAACACATGTACACCCGTGGCGGATTCATGTTGATGTATGGCAAAACCAATACAATAAAAAAAAAGAAAGAAATACACTGTATTTCAAAGCTAACTTCCCCCCCCAAAAAAGAAGAAAATGTATCTATTCATCATTCTAATGTGGATTACATTTTGAAATGATAATATTTGAAATTCAACAAAAATGTTACACAACTCTCCAAAAAGATATAGTCTCTGTTTTCTGTTCTGTTTATTTTAGTCAGGCTCTGATTTTGAAATTATATTACTTTTATAAAACAAATCTGAAGGCTTTCCAGCTTTGTCACTGTTGTTTAGTCGCTATCTCATGTCCGACTCTTTGTAACGCCCCTGGAGTATAGCCCACCACGCTCCTCTGCCCTGAAGTAATTGTCCTTGAAAATTAAAATGGTGTGTGAAATTCATCTGACCCTAGTGCCCTGCACCAATTTGTATTGTGGCAATAGATTCATTCAGATTTTTAGAATGAATGAAGAAGAATCATTGTTCTAACAGAATTGTGGTAATAGAATCATTTCAGATTCTTGTTAGGTCAATATTGAACATTTGCATTTAAATGGAAAACCAGATATTTCTCATGAGTTTCAAATTGCCCAGGGTTTGCGGTAATATTCAAACATAATTCTTGAAAGTTCTTCTGTATTAGAAATGTTTGCTTTTACATTCCAAATTTCTTGTTTTTCATCTCTCTCTCCTTGTTTAAAACCATTTCAAGAAGTGTTTATTTTATTCACCTTTTCAAATACCAGTCTTTGAATTTAGTCATTATTTCTGTTTTATTTATTGACTTAGCAAACACATAGCATTTATTCTGCATTAAGAACTGCTTTAAGCACCTTACCAATATTGTTCAGTCACTAAGTCCTGTCCAGCTCTTTGTGACCCCATGGACTACAGCATGACAGACTTCCCAGTCTTTCAATATTTCCCAGAGTTTGCTCCAACTCATATCCATCGAGTCAGTGTTGCCATCCAACCATCTCATCCTCTGTCACCCCCTTCTCCTCCTGCCCTCAATCTTTCCCAGCATCAGATTCTTTTCCAATGAGTCGGCTCTTTGCATCAGATGGCCAAATTATTGGAGCTTCTGCTTCAGCATCAATCCTTCCAATGAATATTCAGGGTTGGTTTCTTTTAGGATTGAATGGTTTAATCCCCTTGCAGTCCAACGGACTCTCAAGAGTCTCCTGTAGCACACAGTTTGAAAACATCAATTCTTTAGGGTTCAGCCTTATTTAGGGTCCAACTCTCATCATCTGTACATGACTCCTGGTAAAGCCAAAGCTTTGACTATGTGGATCTTTGTCGGCAAAGTGAGGTCGCTACTTTTTAATATGCTGTCTAGGTTTCTCATAGCTTTTTCTCCAAGGAACAAGTGTATTTTAATTTCATGGCTGTAGTCACCATCTGCAGTGATTACAAATATTAAGTCCTTTAAATCTTTATAATAATTCCATGAGATACTATTATTATCCTCATTTTATTTGTAAGGAAACAAAGGCACTGGGTCCTTTTATATTCCTCTGTTAGTGTCATGCTTTTCTATTATTGATTTCCACCAAAAGCCATGTCTAAACGCTCTACAGGCTCTGAGATATTTTTTTCTACCCACACCTCTATGCACCACTAATTTCACTTCACTGTCTTCAGTTGCTGTCATTTACTTATTTGTTTACTAACTTTTAAAAATTCTACAAGTACAGTATAAGATCCAAAATGATGATTTCATGTTTTCTTTGGCCCTTAAGTTCATTGATTGTCTATCCAAGTTTTCCTGTGTCTCTTCCAGTGGGCTCTCTGTGAAAGCTGAATTTCCTCTCAAGCTACCAAGTTCCTTATTTGTGTTGTTATTTTTTGTTGCTTTTGATGTTGTTATTGCTCATGGCTTCTGAGACTGAGTAATACTAAGTGGGAACAGCCTGTATGGGATATCTCTCAAAAGATGGAAGGATATGGGTTCCACGTCCCTTTAGCAGTTGCCTGCGGTCCTTGATCCCTAGCCTACCCTAGCTGGAGACCTACCTGCCCAGTCCCTATGTTCCTTCCACTATCCAGTCTTGACAATGGGGAACCTAGACTTTTTCATGCAGAGCCGATACACATGCAAGCTGTGTGTTGTCTGTGTGAGACAGAGGGTTTTTTGGATTTGGTGTCCTCAAACTTTTCAGCATCTACTTCCTCTATTAATATATTTAGATCCTAATACTGGAGCTTCTCAGACTTCCCGGGTCATGCTAGTGGTAAAGAATCTGCCTGCCAATTCAGGATACATAAGAGACATGGGTTCAATCCCTGGATTGGGAAGATCTCCTGGAGGAGGGCATGGCAACCCATCTAGTATTCTTGCCTCAGAGAATCCCATGGACAGAGGAGCCTGGTAGGATACAGTTCATAGTGTCGCACAGAGTTGGACATGATTGAAGTGACTTAACAGACACACACACACTGGGACTTCTCATAGACTGTGGTCTCTAGACTTTTCTCTATAAAGTAAAAAAAAAAAACAAATCCTCCATATCCAACACCATTGATTTCTAGGATGATCATGCATTTCAGGTTGACTAGGTCCACGTAGTTCAGTAGTGGTAGACAATCAGATAAGGGAGAACAGAAAACACATTCAAAATAGGCTGCCATATTTCCAGAATCCTTCTTCTCTTTTTAATACATCTTAGAAGACACATCATAAATATGTATTTGTAATATTATGAATCCAGAAGACCACAATACCAACAAAAACTAGAAAGTGGTAAGAGAGGGGGAAGTAAAAGAACACTAATTTCCTTCTTTTGCATGAGAATCAAATATAAAATCACTCATGATATTGATAATTAAAGAAATATAACATAGAATACATTTTTTAATTTTATTTTATTTTTAAACTTTACATAATTGTATTAGTTTTGCCAAATATCAAAATGAATCTGCCACAGGTATACATGTGTTCCCCATCCTGAACCCTCCTCCCACCTCCCTCCCCATATCATCCCTCTGAATACATTTTTTTAAGTGTAAAGGAAAACACTACCAGAATTAAAAACAAAATGTGGATATTCAAATGTCTGGATAAAAATTTAAAAACAAATTTTTCAGGAAATATTTATCAATCATTAGTCCCTGGTATGGTACTAGTACTGAAGGGAAGTAGGAATTATAATGGCCAAGTGGTTAAGGCATTGGACTTAATATCCAATGGATTTATATCCTCATGGGTTCGAACCCCATTTCTGGTACAACAGGTCCTGCATTATGACTTCCCTGGTGGCTCAGATGATATAGCGTCTGCCTACAATGCCTACAATGTGGGAGACCCAGGTTCAATCCCTGGGTCAAGAAGATCTCCTGGAGAAGGAAATGGCAACCCACTCCACTACTCTTTTTTGGAAAATTCCATGGACGGTGGAACCTGGTAGGCTACAGTCCATGGAGTCACAAAGAGTCGGACACGACTGAGCGACTTCACCAGTCATAAGCAATTATTATGGATTTGACTTCTTCTTCTTCTTTTTCTTTTTTTTTTCTATCATGCCCCTGCCAACACTGTCATTCTTAGACTTAACTGAATATCATATTCCCAACACAGTATTTTCATTTTTTGGCTATGATGAAGGAACGGACTTTACAATAAAAGCAAGGGAAAATGGAGTGGTAAGATAAAGGGAGAGACACACTAGCAAAGTAGGCTTAAATAAGGATATAAGGTCTCATGTTTTAAAGCCGCTAATAGCTTGAATTGCAGCCGCTGAAACTATAACCTAAGCAAATCAGAGTAGTTGTATACCCTTTGTGATATTTCATTTAATGGATTATTTCATATGGCAATTGTACGTACGAATACAAGAATATAAGGATGTATAAGAATACAAGGAGCACTATACTAGATATGTCAGTCAGTCATAAGAAAGTTCACTTCAAGAGAAACAGGACAAACAGCCCTTTCCACAATACTCTCTCAGAGATCAACTTACTCATTGACCCTGACCTTCCCATGCAGTTTGGATGAGGAGTGAGTACTTGGCACAAAAGAAGTCAACCCACAGGCAAGCTCACTAACCATGACGAGGTCTGAAGCAAATAAACAACTAAAAAATTGAGAATAGTGACTGCCTAAATCAATCAGAATGCTTATCTCAGGAAAGTGTTAGCCCTATAACACTAGTAGAAATAGAAGTAGAAGTAGGAAAACTTGTATCTAAAGAGATTATTATGAAGCTATGATAGGTTAAGGCTGAAAATCCCTTTTTATTTAATTATATAGGTTTTGGAACCCTAAAGTGAAGAGTCACACTTCTGAATTCTGAGAATTGCCTTAAATGCTGAATGACTATCTGTAAGCTCCTTCCATATCATAGGTCTTGTGTTTCGGTAACTAGATTTCTTTATCTAGTGTTAATAAAGTTTCTCCATTATTTGAAGAAAATAAATCTCTATTTCATTCAATCTAAATTAAAATAAAATGTAAAAACTATAACAAGGAAGTAGAAAAATGAACTTCCCTGGTGGTCCAGTGGTTAGGAAGCTGCCTGCCAATGCAGGGGACATGGGTTTGGTCCCTGGTCCAGGAAGATCCCACATGCCATGGAGCAACTAACCTCCTATACCACAACTGCTGAGCCTGTGCTCTGCAACAACAGAAGCCACTGCAGTGAGAAGCTTGTGCACTGCCACAGAGTATCGCCTGCTTGCCGCAACTAGAGAAAGCCTGCACACAGCAATGAAGCCCAGTGCCATCAAAAATAAATAAATACATAAACATTAAAAACAGAAAAGGAATTATAAAAGTGGAAATAAATACTCAGGGTAAAGAGAAGACTGACACATTATATTAATAAATGTAAGTGGGTTAACCACTTGAATCAGAGGTACTAGTTCACAGAAATTAAACTGAGTTGAGTCCTTATGCACTGTTAGTAATGAATTAACTGTGTTAGGTGAACTGTGGACCCACACGATGTCTTAAAATTCAGCCTCCAATAATGTAGTAGAGCCAAAATCAGGATTGAGAGGCAATAAGAGGAAGAGAGTATGGCATAAAGATATAAGGAATTGGCAATAACTATTTTGAGCAAAATCAGTGGACTCTTAAATGCTTAAGAAGCAGAAGCACACATGAGAAGGTGCTGCAAAATAGTAGCCAATGACCTAAATCAAAGACCAGATTTCTCTTCCCTGTTGTTTTCATGCACGCTCAGGCATGTCTGACTTTTTGCGACCCCATGGACTGTAGCCAGCCAGGCTCCTCTGTCCATGGGATTTCCCAGGCAAGAATATTGGAGTGGGTTGCCATTTCCTCTTCCAGGGCGTCTTCCTGGCCCAGGAATTAAACCCACTTCTCTTGCAACTCCTGCATTAGCAAGGGGGTTCTTTACCAGTTGAGCCATGAAGCAAGCCCCAAAAGAAGCTAGTCCTAGCAGAGAATGGTTGTTGGGTATATGTGAAACCAAGCAGGATCCTGCAGGGCCCTCCAGGGTACAAAAACTCCTCTTTGTCTCCTGTGTTTCATTTGTAAGGGGAAAAAAGGGGGGTTTAGGCTCCTAGGCCTCCTCAAAGTCTTCCAAAGAATAGACTCACACAGTTAGTGATTAGGGAAACAGAGTACAGGACTCTTAGTTCCTCCTGTATGAATATAGATTATAATCTGATGAATATCTTTGAGTTGTTCTACAGAAACCAAGACCCCTGTTCAGGTGGAGGATGAAGCATATGGACCCCAGACTGGTTGGAATCAGAAGGTTGAGATTCCAGAAATATCACCCTGTTACCTCACCACCAACCAATCAGAAGGGCCATGAGATGATCATATATCCTGAGACTTTCTCCCCTAACATTGTCCTTAAAAACTCTTGCCTGAAAGCCATCCAAGGAGTTCAGACCATTTGAGCACGAGCTGCCTGCTCTCCTTGCTTAGTACTTGCAGTAAATCTTTCTCGGCTCCAAACACCAGTGCTTCAGTTTGACCTCACTGTGTACCAGGGACATGTGAACTTGGGTTCAATAACACACTAAGCAGTCATTGGGGTTTTTTTTTAGCATACAAGTTGTCTCTTGTGATGCTTTTGAATTGTGGTACTGGAGAAGACTCTTGAGAATCCCTTGGAGAGCAAGGAGATCAAATCAGTTAATCCTAAAAGAAATCAACTCTGAATATCCACTGGAAGGACTGATGCTGAAGCTGAAGCTTCAATAATTTGGCTACCTGATGCAAAGAGCCAACTAATTATAAAAGACCCTGATGCTGGGAAAGATTGAGGGCAGGAGGAGAAGGGGGTGACAGAGGATGAGATGGTTGGATGGCAACAGTGACTCAACGGACATGAGTTTGAACAAACTTCAGGAGAAAATGAAGGAAAAGGAGACCTGCTGTTCTGCAGTTCATGGGTTCTCAGAAAGTTAGACAAGGCTTAGTGATTGAACAACAAAACACATATACACACAAAATAGTTATCAATATGAGCAAAATATTTCTAAACATATCAAAAAGAAGTAATGAGAAATTTTAACTCAAAGAGATTTTAAACAGTTTACAATTACTGCTAACCCCGGGATCAATCCCTTGGTGGGAACATCCCCTGGAGAAGGAAATGGCAACACACTCCAGTATTCTTGCCTGGAGAATTCCATGGACAGAGGAGCCCGGTGGGCTGTAGTTCATGTGGTTGCACGGAGTCAGACACAACTGAGCGACTAACACTTTCACTTCATGTTTCAAAATGCATTTCACATTTGTTTCTCCTCTCTTTTCCCTCTCTTTGAATGTATGTATAGATGAAAGTAATGATGGTTTTAAAAAAAACAGATTAGCATAAGAAAACATTTCCCAATTAATCCATTGTCTAGTTTTGACTATTGCTGGGGAGACAGGAAAAGAAAGAGAGGGAGAGAAGAAGACAGAAAGAAGAGGGCAAGGAGAACATCTCAATACTTTCCTAGGTGGATAAAATAGTCACAGGATTAGGGGGCTTTTTAGCTTTGACATCAGCAAAGTAATGTCTCTGCTTTCTAATACGCTGTCTAGGTTTGTCATAGTTTTTCTTCCAAAAAGCAGCGTCTTTTAATTTCATGCCTGCAGTCACAATCTGCAGTGATTCTGGAGTCCAAGAAAATAAAATCTGTCACTATTTCAATTGTTTCAGTGAAATCATATGACAAAGGTCTGAATAGTCAAAGCTGTGATTTTTTTCCGTAGTCAAGTATGGATGTGAGAGTTGGACTGTAAAGAAGGGTGAGCATCAAAGAATTAATGCTTTTGAACTGTGGTGTTAGAGAAGACTCTTGAGAGTTCCTTGGACTACAAGGAGATCAAACCAATCAATCTTAAAGGAAATCAATCTTGAATATTCATTGGAAGGACTGATGGTAAATCTGAAGCTCCAGAACTTTGGCCCTCTGATGTGAACAGCCAACTCACTGGAAAAGACCCTGATGGTGGAAAAGATTGAAAGCAGGAGGATAAGGGGATGACAGAGGATGAGATGGTTGGATGGCTTTATGGATTCAATGGACATGAGTGTGAACAATCTCTGGGGGATGGTAAAGGACAGCGAAGCCTGGCATGCTGCAGTCCATGGGGTCACAGAGTCGGACACGATGGAGCAATTGAACAACAGAAGGCTTTTGCCTCCTGAAAGAACTATAGTTTGTAGGTTTGAAGACCATCTTACCTTTGCTCAGTTTCAAAACTAGTATTTGCATGAAATGCTGCTTTCACATTTGATTTGGAAAAAAAATATTGAACTATGTGTAAATGGGAAACCTTTGAGACTGCACCATCTGGAGCTAATATTTGAAGTGATTTACACATGAAATAGAAAAAGAAAGACTCCACATGAAATTATGCTCTTAATATTTTTAAACTAGATTAACAATATATCTAATGCCTCCATGTTATACATAGATTGTGAATAAAACTTATTCCCTTATATTCCTGTCTGTTGGGATGACCATTAAACAAAAGTGTCTCACATTTTGAGGTATGGGGCTATTACTTGACTCCTGCCTTTTGGCATTATTTGTCATCTGACTATCTCCTAACTCTATTATAAGCTTTCTCCACCCCAGTTCATCCAGTACATATGTGTATTGAGCCTACTAAATGCCATGCATTGTGCTAGGATTTAGAAAGTCAATAGTCTTTCTAGACAATCATGTCTGCCTTTTGGGAATAAGAAAATAGTTAATAAAATAGGCATTAACCAATTATTCTCACAATTATACAAAACATAGGCTAGGAAATAGTTGTACAGGATGCTATAATAACAAATGTTAGAAGAAAATGACTTATTGAGAAGTCACTGGAGGCTTTCCAAAACTGGTCATTATTATGCTAAAATTACTGTCTAAATTTTATTATCCTTATATCTTTATACAGACAGAGGGTGTCAAAGCCAGGTCAAGCCTCAAACCAGATGTTGCCACTGTTATTAAAAAAACAGTAAAACCTTATGAATGAAGACATGTCAGCTGTCTTAGGAGCCACAGGTCAACTTGAAAGTGTGGGCCACAAAGCCATCATTTATTTTTATAAGAATTTCAATGAAGACTATATATACTGATGTCATATAGTAATATATTCATCAAAATTACATGATCATTGAATGAATAGCATCCCTTTAGTGAATTGAAAAATTCTGTCTAATTTTCCAGTGGTCATTCTTCCTCTTCAAGTGGAAAATTCCAAGAGAAGCATAATACATGATTACCAATCCAGTAAATACTTGAGTTTTCAATGAATCACTATCATCGTTCCCTACTGATTCCCGCTAAACCATAGATAGGTACCCAGACATATCAGGCAACTTATATTTTGAAATTTAAACTTCTAGCTGGAATTCCAGAACTCTAGTGTACTTCAAAGTGGGCTTTCCCAGAGGCTCAGGAAAGCTTAGGGGACTCAATTTCAGTTCAAATATCTTGTCCACACTCCCGCATATTTGTTTATTACTAAGGTTTGCTATCTGCATTACTTTATGCTCTCTTTCAGGAGTGATTAAGCTTTACATTCTTTCTTTTGGCTGCTGATAGGCAGTTTTCTGGCTTGTGATAATAGGCAAGAGTCCTTAGAATCATCTTATTGGGATCAGGTCCCATGCCAATGACTGTCCTGGGGAATGAGATGGGTTGATTGATTGAAGGAATCAAGCCCACCTCCAGAAATGTAGAGGTTGCCTGAGGAAGATGAAAGCCTGGAGGGAAACCTAGATGCTGTTAGGAAAGGGGGAAGGGTAGAATGCATCCTGTATAGGAATTCAACAACATCCAAAGAAACGATCTGCTCTCAAAAGCAAAGAAAGGGAGGAACTCAAGTAGTCGTAGTTCCATCATCTCCCACAAAAGGGGGAGCCCAAATTAACAGTTACATCTACCTTTAACTCACTGGATACTTTTTAAAAAATCCTGTCTGGCCAAGCCTGGTGGTAATCAATGCCATATTCAAAATAGCCAATTATTGAGGGTCACTGGCAATTTTGAATGGGGAAATGTCCAGCCAGATTTTCAGTAGCTATAAAATGGGATTTACAAGATACATAAAGTCATTATTTGGTGGGGAGGGGATTTGAAGAATTCATTCTTTACCTGATAGAGACTGGCCATCTATCCACTACAGTATTGCATTCCCAAGGAATACATCAGTGAGTGGCCTTGGATTCCAAGGATGTCCAGGATAGCTGGATTAGTAATGCCTTGACTACATCTAAGAGAAAGTATTCTGCAGCAACAGCATAATTTTGGTTAAGACTAATAAATCCTATTTTGTAGTAATAAAAGAGTTAAATTTATCTCTTTGACACAAGACACATTGACACAAGACAAAGTGGGAAAATTAACACATATGATCCCAGATGGAGAACAAGTTTGTTTGTTTGTTTGTTTTCCAAACTTCAAACTTTTTATTTTGTATTGGCGTATAGCTGATTATATTATAAACTAACTGTATCTATAACAAAGATGTACATTTGGCTGTCAGGAAATTTTCCCCACCCTTGGAACCAGCATAGGAATACTAGCTCAAAAAGGAGTAATTGAAGTAGTTCTGGGTTTTTTAGGGTTTGTTTTTTTCTTTTTTCTCAGCTTGCTTCTGGGTTTAATTACCTTTGGTTACCTTTCAGACAATGGAGAAGGAAATGGCAACCCACTCCAGTATTCTTGCCTGGAGAATCCCAGGGATAGAGGAGCCTGATGGGCTGCCGTCTGTGGGGTTGCACAGAGTTGGACACGACTAACGTGACTTAGCAGCATAGCGGATTAACAATGTTGTGGTAGTTTCAGATGAACCGCAAAAGGACGTAGCCATACATACACATGCATCCATTCTCCTGCAAACACCCCTCCCATTTAGGCTGGCACATAACACCGAATAGAGGTCCATGTGCTACAATAGGTCCCTGTTGGTTATCCACTTTGAATACAGCAGTATGTATATGACTTTCCCAAACTACTTAACTATCCCTGCCCTTCCCCTCCCCTGGCAACCACAAGTTCATTTTCTAAGTCTGTGAATCTCTTTCTGTTTTGTAAGTTCATTTGTATCATTTCTTTTTAAATTCCACATACAAGGGATGTCACATGATATTTCTCCTTCTCTATCTGACTTCACACAGTAAGACACTCTGTAGGTCTATCCACGTTGCTGCAAGGGCATCATTTCATTCTTTTTAATGGCTGAATAATATTGCATTGTATGTATTTACCACATTGACAGAAAACTTCTTATCTGGTCTTCTGTTGTTGGACATTTAGTTTGTTTCCAAATTTTGGCTATTGCAAACAGTGCTGCAATGAACACTGGGGTGCATGTATCCTTTGGGATCACATTTTTCTCAGGATATATGCCCAGGAGTGGGATTTCAGGGTCATATGGTAACTCTATTTTTAGTTTTTAAAGGAACCTCCATACTGTTCTCCATAGTGACTATACCAATTTACATTCCTTCCAGAATGTAGGAGGATTCCCTTCTCGCCACACCTTCTCCAGCATTTGTTGTTTGTGGATTGTTTGATGATAGCTATTCTGACAAAAGTGAAGTGATATCTCTTGTAGTTTTGATGTGCTTTTCTCTAATAACTAAGGATGTTGAACGTTTTCATGTGCCTGTTGGTTATCTGTATGTCCTCTTTGGAGAAGTATCTATTCAGGGCTTCTGCCCATGTTTTTAGTGCTATAAATAATGATCTCTCCTGGGAGCAATGGATGGGTGGACATTATGAAACTGGGCAACTAATTTGACCATGGCTCAAAGAGATAAAGTGACTTGCTGGACATCTCATGGATTATAAATGACAGATAGTTCACAATAACCCAGAGACCAGACCTCAGAATGATGCTGACATGGGGGAGGAAGTAGAAAGAAGGGAGAAAAACAAATTGAACTGTCTCTACCAGGCTCAAAACTCCATGCTCATGTTAATACACATGTTTGCTCATTTACTAGTTAGCTCAACAAAATAGGCCTTTTAAATAATGTGTCTGCAATTGTATCCTCTAGAGGTAATCAGCAGCTTATTAACCTTAACCATAATAACACATTATCACTATTTTGTTTCAGTTGGTTAATTTGCAAAACAATAGTGAAGATCCTACCAACATGTAAGAATTTATTCCTCAGTGATCAGCACTGAATAAATACAGTGACCCTCACTGGAAATGCCAGGGACTTGGGAGGGAGCTTCAGGATGCTGAGGAGGAGGGAGTCAGGGGGTTCAAGAGCTCATGAGGAAGTCAGAGTTAAAAACAAACATGGGTCAACCCTTAGGCATAAACTGATGACAATCAGAGCCAGACTCAGAGTCTGGGGTGAAGGTCAGTTTGATTTCCTCCAGTGTGATATTTTGCTTTGCTAAATATAGGATGGGATGAGTTATGCATTAATACTTAAAATTTTGGTCCATGAGCATATTGCTAGAAGGTCTCCTTCAGGTAGCTACAGAGAAATTGATGCTGTATTAAGTAGGATATATACCCTCCAGTGATTACTCTCAAAAATAATCAGTTGAAAAATTTCTTTCAAGTCCAACCCAAAAAATAAGTTACTAAAGTTTCCAGACCATATCTTTTATACATTTTTTATTATTGCTGGCTCAAACTGAAAGCCAGGCTCTAAAGCCATTGGCTTCATAAAGCACATATTTATCTTGTCTTGTAACTAATTGAAAGCCACTGGTCTTTGTGGCAAGCGTTTCTCCAGAACATAGTACTTTTACAAAAGTGCAACAAAAATAGCAGGTTCAGCCTGAGGCCCAGCACCTATTTTGCCCTTAGCGGGCTAATAAAAATGAATCAGGAGGATTTAATTTCCTTCCTACTAATTATCTCTGATTTAGCCAGAAGACATGCAATATTAAAAGGGTGACTTTATGTACTCATTTTCCATGATACACCAAAGTTTGGAAATTCATTCAAGCAAGTTATTTTTAAAGAGTGGTGTTGTGTACAGTATACTGAAGATAAAGGAAAGAATGGAAGACACTCATAGCATAAGACATAGAATCTTTGCAGACCACATCCATAAAACATGGATATCAAGGCATCTTGGAAAATTCTAGAGGGGAAGCAGATACACATCTGTCTGTAACATTTTACCTTGCTGGCAGGCTCTTTTTCTACTGTGCTCTTGTTTGTTCTCCTCTAGGCAAACTGATTACTTTGCTGAGCTCTAACATGCCACGTATTTCTGCATTAGGGCCTCTGCACTGGCTGTTTCCTCTGCCCAGAATGTTCTTCTCTCAGAAAACTACTTCCCCACTCTCTTAAGTCTTTTAAGTATTTGCTCAAATATCTCGCTAGTGAGGCTGACCCCAGTCACCTCTCTTCCTTTCCAATTCCCAAGTATGCTCAGGTCTTCAAAAACATATTCTACCTTTTCTTTATTTCACAGCATTTATCACCATCTAATTTATTATAATTTATATATTTATTATGTTCATTGTTTATTTACCACCTCCTGCTAGATTGTAAGCTCCGTGAGAGAAAATATCTTGAGATGTCCTTTACTGATGTAGTCAACATGCCTACAATAGCCTCATACATAGAAGGCACTCAATAAACATTTGCTGAAACAATGGATGTGACAGATAAGAATGTAAGCTGCCTGAAAACGGGAGCATTATTTTACTCATCACTACACACTGAGTGCCTATTTCAGTGCCTGACAAATAGTAGATGTCTAAGCAGTTAGTTGAATTAACAAGCCAGATAATAGGTAAATAAGTATTTTTTTTTCTTTTTATCAAAGACACAAATTATATGAAATCAAAGAGAAAATAAGAAATAATTGTATATACACATATATACACAGAAAATGTCTTATAAAACTATTTGAATTGAGTTTTAAAGTATTCATATAAGGTAAAGTCTAGTAAATAAATAACTAAAACAAAACACCAAATTTCTTATGTAAGAAAAAAAATCCTAAGAAAGCATCATATCCAGCTTATGTTTCACTTGCAGTATTTCCAGAGTCACAACAGGTATGAAAACTACTCAGAATAGGTCATGAATAGGTCAAGAATAGGTCATGAATCCTCAGTTTCATAAATTTTGAAAATATATTGGAAAACACAATATTTAAGTAAAAGAAAAGAAAAACTGAAACATCACATCTGGAAGACAGCTTCAAAATATGAAATATAATGGAAGTTCTCTCTGAAAAAATCTTCCAAAACACAAAATTAGGTAGCTTCAAGACTGCACTTGAAAACATATACTGCTGAAATACTAAGAACACTACCATAAAAATTTCTTGTATAGCAAAGCAATAATATTTTACTTTTACTCAGAGGCAATATTTCCAATGATCACAATTTTCCCCCCTAAAACTTATGAAGTGTCCACCAAGGCTTTGAGTTTATTATATTAAATCAAAATGTGAAACTGAAATATCAGATATAAAAATCTTAAGCTAAAGTGTTCACCTTTCAGAGTCTGGATTGCCTCTATACAGAATCCTTGGCCTTTGATTTTGGTGTGCAAACTTTCATTGACAATGAAATTAAAAAAAAAAAAAAAAAGACAAGATCAATGGAAGTTTCTAGAAACTGTCTATACAGTAACAACACTTGGTCACCTCCAATCCCCCAAAACCATAATAATAGTACCTGCATCCTCTTTTTCAAATGAAGTATTTGAGAGATACACAAGTTATAACAGTCATTAAATCTTTCTTCTTTTCTGCCCACCCTGCCTGGTCTCCTAGTTGCAAACCACTGCTATCTATGCCTAGAGAGCTGCCTGGACTCATATATTCACTGTAAGTTTGAGGTTGTGATTCAGTCAATTCCCTTTCAACAAGCTGACAGCCAAAATCTTTCTAAACACACACCAAATCACCTTCACAATCAACAGTTTGCCAAAGACCTCTGAAGAAATCCACAGGAGCCACCATGGCATGGTTCAGTTCAGTTCATTTGCTCAGTCATGTCTGACTCTTCACAACCCCATGGACACAGCATGCCAGGCCTCCCTGTCCATCACCAACTCCCGGAGTTTACTCAAACTCATGTTCACTGAGTCAGTGATGCCATCCAACCATATCATCCTCTGTCGTCCCCTTCTCCTCCTGCCTTCATTTTTCCCAGCATCAGGGTCTTTTCAAATGAGTCAGCTCTTCGCATCAGGTGGCCAAAGTATTGGAGTTTCAGCTTCAACATCAGTCCTTCCAATGAACACTCAGGACTGGTCTCCTTTAGGATGGACTGGTTGGATCTCCTTGCAGTCCAAGGGACTCTCAAGAGTCTTCTCCAACACCACAGTTCAAAAGCATCAATTCTTCAGTGCTCAGCTTTCTTTATAGTCCAACTCTTACATCCATACATGACTACTGGAAAAACCATAGCCTTGACAAGACAGACCTTTGTTGACAAACTAATGGATGGTAGGTGACCCTAAAATGTCTAGCATTGTCTTTAAACCCTTCACTCACCATATCATCTTTTATTTGATATAATCACATCACTTGCTCTGTTATTATTTTCTGTTTTCTTGTTTGCCTCACTAACTATGCAACCCTGTTGAAGAGAATATGGCTGTCTTACTCCAGAGTATGATTAAACACTTAGTGCCTAGGGCTCCCCTGGTGGCTCAAATGGTAAAGCATCTGCCTGCAATGCAGGAGACCTGGGTTCAGTGCCTGGGTCCTGAAGATCCCCTGGAGAAGGAAATGACAATCCACTTCAGTATTCTTGCCTGGAGAATTCCATGGACAGAGGAGCCTGGAGGGCTACAGTCCACAGGGTTGCAAAGAGTTGGACATGACTGAGTGACTAACATACACTGTATAAAGAGATGAAGGAATGAGCTGATTTGAAAGAAAAAATTGGTATTTTGTTTTCCTCGGTGATTTTACATAATGAAGGGGAGCAGAATATGCCATTCCCACCTCCTGCAAAATGTGCCACTTTGGCATATACATTATTTTCATTTGAAGGCAATCAAGATCCAGTAAACTCAGAAAAGCTCTTTGCCTCCCTCTTAGCTGCCTGAAAGAACTTCAGAAGGGGACCTGCACAAGGAAGAGAGTTATAAACAGAGGCAACTTCATCTGAGAGATTTACCTGCAGAGCAGGGCAAATATTTGTTTACCAAACACATCTTCATCTTTACCAAATACATCTGTTCTCTTCATCTTCCTGTCAACTGCCTTCTCTCCTTTGAAGTCTAAAACCTATACCCCTTTCCTTAGCTCTGATTGGTACATAAGCGTTACTAGCCTACCTGCCTTTGAATCTCCTATTTTTATGGGCCTCCTGTATGTAAGAAGTTAAATTCATTCATTTTATTCTGTTAACCTGTCTTGTGTCCATTTAATTATTAGACCTGTTAAAGGACCTAGAAGTATAGAAGGCAAATTCTTTCCTTCCCTATAATAATCTCTACAGAACGAGAAGACCCACACACAAAAATGAAAGTAGGGGAAAGGTAACAATTTTCTACTGTCTATAGGAATTATAACAATCATACAATTCTGATTAGATTGAAATTACTCTCTCAGGTGGCGGATTCATGTTGATGTATGGCAAAACCAATACAATATTGTAAAGTAATTAACCTCCAATTAAAATAAATAAATTTATATTAAAAAAAAGAATGCTATTTGCCATTATACTGGAACATCATTAAATGAGATACAGAAATCATTTTGAAGATGTACATTGACTATTGTAAAATCTAATCAACACACAGTGAAAACAGTTATCCAAAGTTATACCCTGGGTCAACCTTTTTTCATATAGCATTCTTTCATTATTTTTCTTTCTTTTTTTGTATATTGTGGCTAATTTACATACAATAAAATATGGAGATTTTAAGCACAAATAATTCTACTCTTATAATTAAAATATAGACATCTACATCATCCCAAGAAATTTCCTTGTTCCCTTTTCTAGTCTGTGGCACAACTCTCATCCCCAGCCCTAGGCAACCATGGCATTGGTTTCCATCATACAGTTTTATTAGTCTGCTTAAAAAGTTCATAAAAGTTAAATCATACAGTGTGGATTCTTGTCCACTACTCTTTGCATGCACTACTCTTTAATGCAACACAGTCAATTTGAGGTTCCTCTCTGCTGTCGTATATGTCCATTTCTTTGTATTGCTGATAAGGATCCCATTGTTTATCCATTTACTCATTTATGGGCATATAGGGAGAAGGCAATGGCACCCCACTCCAGTACTCTTGCCTGGAAAATCCCATGGATGGAGGAGCCTGGTGGGCTGCAGTCCATGGGGTTGCTCAGAGTCGGACACGACTGAGCAACTTCTTTCACTTTTCACTTTCCTGCATTGGAGAAGGAAATGGCAACCCACTCCAGTGTTCTTGCCTGGAGAATCCCAGGGACGGCGGAGCCTGGTGGGCTGCCGTCTATGGGGTCACACAGAGTTGGACATGACTGAAGTGAGTTAGCATAGCATAGGTTGCTTTCAGTTGTAACTGTTATGAATACAACTGTTGTGAACATCTGTGTATAAGTATACACAGTATATACAATGTGTTTACTCTTCTCTTGGTTAAAACCAAGGAGTGGAATTGCTGAGTCATCTGGTGGGTGTATGTTTCAGTGTATAAAAAGACCAACCCTTTCTTTTGAAGTGGTTGTGCCATGTTACTTTCTCAGCAGAAACATATGAGTTTCAGTTTCTCTGCATTCTCACCAACACTTCATAATGTTGTTCTTTTTGTTTGCTCCTTAGCTCTTCCAGTGAATAGATGTTATCATAGCAGTTTTAATTGACATTTTCCTGGTTATTGTTGATTGATACTGTTGAGCATTTGTATATGTTTTTGGCCATTCTTCCATCTTTCTTTCAAGTCCTCTGCTCAGCTTTTATTGAGTTATTTATTATTATTTCTGTTGCTGTTATTACTAACAGAGTTGTTCTTTTTATATTCTAGATAAGTCTTTTGTCAGATATGTGCAAGACAAATATTCTGCCAGTTCCTGGCTTACCTTTTAATTTTTGTGAACATGAATATTAATGAGTAGATTTAAAATATTTTTCTGATAAAGTGCCTGGCTTTATCTTACATGTAAAATTCTTAGAACCTCGATGGGAATAGTGGAATTGTTCATAAAATACAACTTTGCATTTTGTTTCTTGAACCAAAATTTAATACATATCGTCAATTTTTCTTTGCTGGGCATTATTAACATTATACTCTAAATTTTATTTAAATTTATTAAATAACATATCTGCTTGTGTTTTCTGAGGAAAAATAACTGAACAGCACCAATAATTAAAATCAACTTCAAGAAATCCATAAAGATTGGGGATTTTCAAAGTTAGATGATCTTTAAAAATCAAGGGACATTATAAAAATTACAGTATATCTAATTGCTTGGCTTTATATATTTTCTTGATACATATTATAAACATATCATTCTCAAACAAGTTCTTGTATTTTTTATAATATCACTAATGACTACTAAAAAATAATTTCACATGAAAATGACAAATAACCTGAATAATATACCAAATAAATTATCAAGTGGGTAGTTTTAGATGGACTTCTTTCTTTTCATTAGTTGGTAACTATAGACAGAATACAGGTAAGCCATGGTTTATTCCTGCTACTTGGTTAATCAACTACGTAGTCATGGGAATTCTATAGCCTTCCTTAGTTCTTACTGTTGTCAGCTATAAAATGAATGCAGAAAAAATATGTATATAATTGAAAAAAATGAAGGCAGATATCCTCCCAAGCACACATGTTGGGATAGCCTTGATAGTTATATTGTAGAAAAATAGCTATTTTCTATGTCCTACCATATTTAAATGCATTGTTAAATTCTGATATACGATTGGCATGTTTAGATAAGTCTTAACACTTAATATGTTTCACAGAGAATTATTAAAAATTCAAATGTATTTTCCAAATGTACCATTCCTTGAATAATAAGCATTGGAAAATGAATGTTTTAAATGAAACTAACTCCTGTAATATGATTACAAGCTCAAAGATGAATATGCTTATGAAATTAAAATATAGTTTTTGATGAAAATAAAGTTTAAAATGTACCCGTAAATCAATGCCTTAGAAAAACAGACATATGCATAACTCATTTTAATCATGCACGTGCACCCTTGCCAAAAACATCTGTCTAAGATACACTTCAATATACAATACACCACATATTCATGCAAGAATATGGTAACTGGGGAAAGAGCATCTTTACGCCAATCCTCGAGTTTACAGTCATTTATTAATAATTACAGGAAATATATTAGAGTTACTGTATTATCTTTTTCATACTTAAGTAGATATCCTCTATGATTATGCTGAAGGACTCTTTTCTTTGAAATTTGTTCACTTAGGCAGCTCAAGAAAAGGAAGAACTCCAAAGTAGAGTGTGCATACTTGAAATCAAAGGTAAGAGGAGTCAGGAGAAATGTCTGTGGGGAGGACTCATTAGGTAAAATTGATTTTATTTAACAAGAAGACAATAAAAATTCTATAATATAGTGAAATATTAATTTTGCTTCATATTTCTTATCATTTTCATGCCAAACCACTCTCTAACATGCTTTTCTTTGAGTATTTTCTTAATATTACTCCCTTTTTCCTCTGACAATCAAAACAGAACTTAACGAATTATTTCTATACAAAACAAGTCAAAATTAGGGTGAGGGAAGTC